>NC_056702.1:3204732-3518326 GCF_018831695.1 Puntigrus tetrazona
GTGGATGGACAGAAACCTCCTAGGTTTCATTAAACATATTTTCATTTCAAAGTGTTTTAATGATTAACCAAAGTCTTGTGGGTTTGGAACGACATGAAGGTGAGTAAATGATCACAGAATTTTCCTTTTTTGTGGCAAATTATTTATTTAATGCAACTCAACTGTCTAAATGGAGACCGAATGTGCGTCCTGATGTAGAACATGCTGGGAATGGATTGAATTTACAGATAAACTGCCAATAATTTGTTAAGTTGCTGGAATGCCTTACCCGAACCGTCCCGGCCCAGTCTAACCTGTTTTTAAGGCATCTTCTGAGCTTTGGCGACAGCATCAGACTCCTATAACCTTCTCCGAATGAGTCCTCCGTGAAGAGGACAACACCAGCAGCCAGTCAGGCTTTAAAACGCAGCACAAAGCAGCTGCCAAAACCTTGCTTACCCCTTTACCTGAATCACTGAACTTTTCCCTCTCCTTCCTCCCTCTCTGTCCACCTTACTTGGCTCCATCAACTCTCTGCTTCATTTCTAAACCCTTAATGGTTTGTTCTACCTTCTGTGGATCCTGGCGCCCCGCCGTTTCCTTCCTTTTCGCTCTCTCTCCGTTTTCTAAAGATTCGCATGGCTGACTGAGCATCGTCCCAGTGCGCGTTGCAGTCTCGGGAACGTATCGTGGCCTAGAGTTTCTTCACCGCCGGGCGGACCTCCGCTCCAATCCCCCGGAGGTTAATTAGAGCCGGGGGCTGCGGCGGTAGCCAACGCTGCTGCTAAGCCTGGCCGGCCCCCTCATTTGGGCTCAGAGAGAAGAGGAAATGGGGACAGTACAAGTGCCACCCTCCGGAGCCAGTCTCCACGCTCATTACCAATGTCCCAGCCGCATCAAGTCTCGCTACTCGCACTCAGGATAACGTTGTTGGAAGTTCCTCTCCACTCTGGCACCTGTTATATAAGAATGAACTCATATTCCGGGTTACATATTTTGGGAGTTATGAGCTATAAAAAAATTTTAATAAAAATGGCAGCTTGCCTCACTGGCAATTGGCAGACAGGTTTTTAAATGCGTAATTTGTGGTCCTGCATTAAACCATGCAAAATCTAATTAGCTTCACGGTTCCCTAACGCACACACACAGTCTCTGCTTCGCTATTTAATTAACATCCCTCCGTTGCTTCACCACACCCTCTGTTGTGCCAATCATAAGCAAGCATTCGTCTTCAGCTCTGTATTCAATTTCCTCCAATAGCTGCTTGCCTCATTGTTCTCGTTGTGCAGAGCACATGTTGGACGGAAAGCGTTGCCTGTACAAATTGCTGTCAGTATGTTAGTCTTAAAAGCACGGGGACGAGGGCGACTGCTCTTTGTTACATTGACATGAAAGCAAACCTCTGGCCAAAAACCAGTCCGTTCTCTCGTGTGCGTCTGTTAAGCTCACTTAAAAGGTCTGTCTGTGTGCGTTTGTCTGTGTCTGTGCACTTGTTTAATTAGAGCACATGGAAGAGCTACAAGTTGTTTGCTCCATTCATGCAGGTAATGAAATTTGGATATATGAATCCAAACATGTGTTCCTGTTACTTCTCAAATGTACCAGATGAAGTCTGAACGATTTCTGACAATTAAACAGGTCACTGTGAACATCGTCTGCAAGAATTGCTACCATTATTCAGTCTTTCCTAAAGGGATAGATGACTGCAAATGGAATTCTCTCATTATTTACCGGTTCAAAGCCCATGTGCAATTTTGGGTTTTGCAGGAAACGATGGTTAAAACAATAGTTAAAATTGTTACGATTCTTAATGCATTAGGTATCATGGAAAAACAATATAAAATTACAAAAAATTTTATTCATTTATAATTTATCTCTAACATCTAAGGCGTGACTTGTACATCAAATTAATTAATAAATACAAAGGGAAGCAATGAGAATTTAAATAGATAATGGCACGAATGTTTTTTAAAAGTTGCATCTTGAATCAGTGTGGGTTCTTGCGTGCCTTGCAATATAATGTCATCAAATTTGTGGCATATTTGATTTGAGAGCTGCGGTGGAGAAGAATGAATAATGACAAATAAATTACATGATTTTTTTTGTGTGTTTTGCATAAAAAAGAAATTGGAAGATTTAAAAAAACCTGAGTAAAGGATGACACATTTTTCATTTCTGGGCACATTTTTCTTTTTTTCTGGTTTTAATTTTTCTCTCAATCTCACTCCATCTTCCTTGCAGAATTGATATTTCGGGAGTGTAAAAACAATATTTTCTCAAGTCGGTTCGATGTGCTTGTTAAGTGGATGAGCTTGTCTTATTTTAGCCGTTGCTTTCATGAGCGTTAGCGTCCTGCCAAACCCGCGTTGCAGCAGCTGCTTTAATGAGTCGTGTGCTAGTAAGGGCAAATGTGGTCAGTGAGAGAAAAAGGGGGGTATTTTCTTCCTACACAGGGCCTTCGGTGTGCAGTGACACCAGTCACTCAGCTCCAGTGTGGAATTTACGGCCGGGATGTACGAAAGCGACCAGCCGCTCATGCGGGTCCAGTGAAAACGTTTGCCCAAGACCACATGAAAACACACGTCCAGTCTCCAGACATGATTCAGCAGCGAAATGACATACTTCATAACCTTCCCTGGAGGCAGTGGACCAAAGAAAGCCTCAATCTCTCCGTTCGTGTTGACCGGGGATGATGGGATGTCTCGAAACCGCCCTTACTCTTTCACCACAAGCGTTCCCCCCGCCGCCCTGACCCCATCCCGTATGGATCTCTTTTCCGCTCCGAACCTGTTCTCGCTCATTTTTTTTTTTTTTTTTTTTTTTGCCATCCTCTCTCTCTAGCCTCTCTTCCTCTGCTTCCAATTTCCTTCTGCATGGTTTGTTTCAAACTGTTGTTCTGTTTTGCTCTGCTCTGTCTCTGTATCCTTTTTCTGTAATCCCTCTTTTTCTCTATTTCTTCTCCATCGCTCACTGCCTGTGCGAAGCGCTCTCATGACCTAATGCATGACTCCGGCCACGCTGGCTTAAAGTGGCTCAAGGTATGGCACGATTAATGTTTTCTCTTTCTTTTACAAGGAACGATTCGAGTTTTGTGCTTTTCATCAGTTTCTCTGCATCTCAGTGACCTTTTTTTTTCTCGTTTGGATGGGGGTGTTCGACAAATGTGGCTTTTGGTCCCGATCCAAACCAAACTTTTCCAAATAGGAAGCTTAACCACTGACAGAGTGCAATTTATTGACTGTTCCCTGAAGATGAGCTCTATCAGATCATTATTTTATGTGGAAGACCTCTCGTATGCTTCCCCCCGCTTTCTTTCCATTATATTGGGAAGTCATGCTCATTTGCGTCTGTCTATCAGGATAAGTTATGTTTTGATTTAACTTTTGTGTAGCGCTTCCAGTGCAATTCAGTCTCTGCACTGTTTTCCCATCGCATGTAACTCTAAGTACATGTTGTTATATAAACGTGCGGTCAATAGTTATGCTGATAGAAAAAGAGGTAGTTCACCCAAAAATCAATGTTCTGTCATTCACATTAATCCAGCTTGACTTTCTTTTTAGGAGATGTTTAGCAGAATGTCCAAGCTGCTATTATCTAATACAATAGAAGTGAATAAGCAATAAAGCTCTGAAAAACCACCAAAAAGTGGTCTGTGAAACTCATTTGCTTATTATATATATCAAAAAATCATTGCAGCTTTGAAAAAAAGGTTTTCAGAATTCGTTTTTCAGTTTTTTTTCTCAAAAAAGTAAACGTTTAGACACACTTGGACTTTAAAATTCAAATGTTGATCCTCACTCCTTACTGCAGGGGGCAGTGTGACGGCAGAGCCTGAGCTCTCCGAGAGACCCGGGCCAAAAACAGACATGGAAATTAGTCAAAGAATAAATAGCTCTTACAGCTGCCGCTGCTCTTTCTCAAGTTTGCGTTCAAGCCATGGTCAGAAACAGCCTGGCTTTTTACGATAAAACTTTAGAGGGAAATAAAACTCCCTCCTCTGCTAATATTCCCAACCAGCTGAGATCCAGACTCAAAGCTCAGCACCCAAAACACAGCAAGATCCAAAGACCAGCTTGTTGAAATTGGCTTTCTGCTCACCGTTGAGGACGGGGCTGCTCTTTTGGCAGCCGGGGAGGAGAGAGTAGGAAGAGACGGATGAGGAGAAGCGGAGAGAGAGCAGGAGGAAAACAGCACGCTGCTGCATTAAGCAGTTTTTATTAGTGTTATGTTTCTGCTCCGAGCATCTGGGTTAGTCTGGATATCTCTCACAGGAGGTGATTAGAAGCTTCTGAGTTCGGCACGGGCTGAAGAGAAGGCCCTGATCTAATGCCCGCCGTGATCTCATCACCTCTCTGTGCACATCCATATCAAAATCATTATGAGGTCTTCCACGTACAAAAGTAGAACCATGGTATCACCATGTATTTACGACGTGATGATATCTCTTTCTCATGGTTTTTTTTCTTTGGCAAAAAATAAATATGGCTCTCAATCAGTATCTTGATTTATAATAGTATGTATGAATGCAAAAATAACATAGAAATGATGTTATTTATTTATTTATTTGATATTGAACAGTATAGTAATGCATAAAATTATTATTTTAGTGTAGGTTATATTTTGGATAACTTAATAACTGTTATCTTATTTTATTTGTTCATTTACTTTTTTTTAACACCAATAATTGGTAAATGAACATGAATATATACATTATACTGTACTGTACTGTGGTACAATGAGTACTCTGTACTTTTACATTTCATTTATTTATGGTTGTTACAGGCATTTTAACATAATATTCCCATAATATTATTTTAGATGGACCAGCAGAAATTTTTTTTAAGCCATTCTTTTTTTTTTTGGTGCGTTGTATTTACCTTTTTTCTGTTTTTCTTTCTCTCTGATCCCACTCTCTTGCAGCTCAAAGAGGCAAGTATACAACATTCGGCTTCATTCTTTGCTTATTTCCACGTGCCTTCCCTCATCTGAAGAGGCATCTTTTCCAGCCCCTCTGACCCTGCTTCAGTCTTTCTTTTTCTCCCCTCTTCTCCTGTTCTTTTTATCACTCTTCTCCTTGATCACAGACAGATCCTCTTCCTTTCCCCCAAGGCCTGTTTCTGACACCGGTTTTGAGCAGTTTGGCCTTAAATTAAACAAAAAAGGAGAAAATCACTGTTATCAATTCCATAGACGGTACGTCACAACTGATGTGAGCAATTACTCCGAGTCGTAAAAACACTTGCAGAGGCTGAAGCTGGACTGTGAAGATCAGTTAAAGGACGAGCATCTTTAACGCTTTGATCTGTACTCCTCCTGCCTTACTGGTTCACGTTCCCAGTGTGAGACAGGAAGTGGTGTTATCATCACCCAGTGAAGTGCTCAATTTTTCACACCCGAGGTGTCATAATTCACTGCAGCGTTTTTTTATGACTTGACTAACATCTGAGGTTAGTTTGTACTCCCCTGAGAAAACAAGCGCTGCATGCCACCTTGCTCTTTCATACACACACACACACACACACACACACACACCATCCATTCCTCCATAAGAGAAAGCAACAGCATGAGCAAGTATGCTGAAAGCAGTGCTTGCATTGTTTTTTTTTAATCTTTCAGAGAATTCTCAGCAAACTAATGATGGGACGTAAAAGGAATTTCTGGGGTTGATTTGACTCAATGGTTCCGGTTACTTAGTCCAATTAATAATTCTCTTAGTCATTTTTTAAGCACCTTAATTGGTCCAAAGCATTTACTAATCCAGGGTTTTACAAGTTGTTGTCCAGAAACTCTGCAAGGGGATCCAAAAGAAAACAATCACACACATGTATATGTATATATGTATATGTATATGTATATATACACAGTTACAGTTACGTAAAGAAAAATATTTGGTTTAATTATAGAGCTCTTAAAATCAGAGCCATTTCTCAGTTCTACATAATAAAGTACCTGGTACCACAATTTCCATGATTTCTTATGTAGGCTGTACACATTTTTGTGTGTGAGAGAAATTTTACTTTCCATAGTTCTGCCAGGCTGTTAGTCAGACCTTTAAAATCTGTTAATTATCTCCTAATGAATGACTTAACTCAACGGCTTTGAGAATTTGGCTCCAGGCAGTGCTTGCTAAATACTTTTACAGTAAAACTGACCGAGCACACTGTAAATTCATTCGAATGCATTCGTTCCAGATGATGTTTGGTCGCTGAGGATGGAGTCAGTTCACATATCTCCCCTCCAGGCACGGTGACACCATATCGGCTCTCACACATCCTGGACTGATTAGTTAACCGCTCCACCGTTGCTGTGTGTGTGTGTGTGTGTGTGTGTGTGTGTGTGTGTGTGTGTGTGTGTACGTGTGCTTGCACAACAGCGGGAGATTTCATTGAAATTTTTGTGTGCTGTTGAATAGAAATGCTTCAGAGTTCTCACGGTTCCATTCAGCCTCCCTCTCCTCTCCTCTGATTGGCTGCTGGGTTTTAACAGACAGCCCCGTTGCCCCGCCCACACTGCAGGGTTGCCACGGGCAGTGAAACCAATGCTGCCAGCGTTTAAATATTTCCCTCTGCTCATATTGGGATGCCTGCAGGCATGCAGTTTCGATTCTATCTCACTTTATCTCCCAAGAGGAAAAAGGAGGCATGCAGGATTTTTCGTTGTATCTGTGAAAAATATTACTATCTTTTATGTCCATTTAGACTCTCGCCAGTTTTATTCTTCTAAGATGTGACCTGCGCTCCGTGTTTGAGCCCAAAGCGACATTTACCTGGCCTGTCTCTACGTGAATAATGATTTCCTCTTCCTTGTTTTTTAATTTGACATGCGTTACATCTTAACGTAAGCCATTCCGGAGAGCCCTCGCTTACCTGACCCTGTCAGGTGGAATTTGCCGGTGGATTTCACGTGCCCAGGGGTTTTAGTCGAGACCCGTTCGTGGCTGTTCAGGATCATCCTGTGCGAGTTTGGTATGGTTTGAGATGACAAACGAGAGCGGGACAGGAAAGCAGATGGCAGTAAATTTGACTGAGCGGGTTTTGGTAGCTTGTTCACTAGGCTTGGCTTGGGTGTAGTACATTAGGCAGATGACTTACGATGACAGCTGGATTGAACGCTCTCCCAGATCCTACAATACCTCCGGCAAGCAGAGGGCAGCACTGCTGAGAGCATGTGCTCACTCACACACGTTCCAAAGGACATCATCTTTTTTTTTTTACAGCAAAATCCCTGTTTTGTGGTGATTCTGTTTATTGCCTTCAGTTATTCTACTGAAAATCATTTCCAGTGCTCACAGAACATAAGAAAATATAATAGGGACCGAGTTGGGTGGCTGGGCAAATATAACTATCTATAAATGTCTTAAAGGAATAGTCATTATTTACTCGCCTTTGAGTAGTTCCAAACCTGTATGAATTTCTTTGTTCTACTGAACACAAAGGAAGACATTTTAAAGAAGGTTTGTAACAGGCTGTTTTGGGTCACCATTGACTTCCGTAGTAGGTTTTTTTCTGCTATGGAAGTCAGTGGTGACCCAAAACAGCCTGGTTATAAACCGTTTTCAAAATATCTTTCTTTGTTCTCGACAGAACAAAGAAATTCATACATGTTTGGAACTACTCAAAGGTGAGTAAACGATGATGTCATTTTACATTTTGGGTGAACTTTTCCTTTAAGAACAAACGTGTAGTTTAGCCATTAAAAATTAATTTACTCTCATCATTCCGAACCTGCACGACTGACTCGATTTGAAATGTTAAATGCAAAACCACAAAAACAGTATAAAAACTTAAATAGCAGTAGTCTGAGTGTTATAGTCCTAGATCTTTGAACATATATATGACTAGAAATGAATGAATTATTCACAGATCTGTTCTATTGCTATCCTTTTGCACTTTTATTTGTGAATGAATTACTCTGTGTCCATCTGATCTTGTTCACAAAACCGATTTGAATGATTCATTCATGAATCACACAGGTCTGGTTCTCAAGTTCTTCTCACTGACTCAACTTTAAATGAACTCTTCACTGAATCCTGTTCACAAAACCAGTCTGAATTATCTGTTTATGACAAATTGGAGATTTAGAGAGAGCCATGGTGAAATGTAACTGTAAGGATTTGTTGCCCAATTTGTACAAGAATCATTTCATTGAATCATTTGATCTTGTTCACTAAAACTGGTCTGCATGACTCATTCATGAATCAGACTAAATCATTGAATCAGTGAGTTTTTTTTTTTTTTTCCAGACTGGTCGAACTCACTGACTCATTGATTCAAATCTATTGTATGACTTCATAAGACTTGTATTATAGCCCACATACAATATAAATCATTTTCAATCTTTTGTGAAGCTTGAAAGGAATTTTTAGTGACCAGTTTTTGGGTTTGAATCTATGTGGAAGTGTCCGTATGGGACGAAAGCTGATGAAACGCAGAGCAGGGAAGGACGGATAAACACGGCGAACAGACGAAGGAGACTGCACAGATCGCCGCCCGAGGCCTACGCAGTTTCCTGCGAGCACAGAGATTTCAGAGAGACCCGGGGTGAACCGCAAGCGGTCGAGGAGGCTGTGAGAACTGCTCAGAGCCAAGTCGCTAAACCTTGCCTTCCATGGAATACATAAACCTGCCACACCGTTTGATTTATCCTCCTCATTCACTCGCTCCTGTTACTCCGAGTTATAAACATTGTGTGGAAACGGAGGGAGAGGAGGAAAGAAAAATCACACTCAGGAACGGAGAACATCCACCTTTTCAGAAACAAAACGGAGCGAAATAACTCTGGGGATGTGATGTATGACAAACCTCATCACGAAGCTATGTAGTTAATATATCTAGTGCAACGCACTCTTAGGCGCTCACACACTTACTCTGTCTCATCTGATGTCTTGCATATGAATCTCTTTTCCTGAAATTTTCGTCCATCCGTTTTCCTGTGCACCGATCCATTCGTGTCCCCGTGAGCTTCGCTCTTGGCCTGCTGTGTGTTCGCTCAACATATTTGTTTGCATTCTGTCTTATCCGACACGATTATGTTTTTGTCCTTATGCTTGTTTGTTGTTCATCAGCACAAACATGTTTATTTGTGTGTGTGTGTGTGTGTGTGTTTACACGCACAGATGGAGGAGCTGTTGGCCGCCATGGAAAAGGTGAAGCAAGAGTTGGAATCCATGAAGGCCAAGCTGTCATCTACCCAGCAGTCTCTGGCCGAGAAGGAGACCCACCTGACCACTCTGAGGGCAGAACGCAGAAAGCACCTGGAGGAAGTGCTGGAAATGAAGTAAGACCTTTATGCTTGTCCTTCACCCTACTTGGCCTGGTATAGCAGTCGCTCACTGCCGTCTTAAGAAAGGACATTTCATTGATGTTCATTTTAAAGGGATATATTATGATAAACAGGATATTCCTGCTCTTTTGAAAGGAGTATGTAGATGTATTCCATCATTACAAGCGCAGGCTATTATAACTTGGCGTGAACGCTGTTTCTCCTTTTACTTGCAAAGGGGTTAGCCAATCATAACAGAGGGCATTCACATATCTTAAAAGTACTGTAGAAAAATTATCCTGTTTAAAATCTAATCATATAAGTTTCACAAAATCAGTGTTAGAAGGATTTTCATTGTGTAGGTGAAGGACCACCATTTATAGTTGTTCATTATATTTTATTACATTTTTTTATTGTTCTGTTTTTTTTTTTATTTTTTGTTATTATTGATATGCAGTTTAAATTCTACATACAATTATTAAATCGTTTATTCATATTGAGTTTTTGAGTAGCAATTATTATGTGATTTACTTTTTTATACTTAAAGGTCATTTAAAGGTATTTTTAACAAATACAGTTCTAATTGGTTTAATAAGTAAAACTAAATAAATATAAGAAATGTTGCTTTGGCTAAAATAAAGCTGTTATATTTTATTTCACTTAATGATTATTTAGTTTCGAATAATTTTCTAATGGTTTTCATAGCATAATTTATTTCCTTATTATTAAAGACTTTAACTTTTCTGTGGATCCCCTAGGGGTCCTCTGATCCCAGTTTCAAAAACCCTTGTTTGTTTGTTTGGTTTTTTTTGAGTTCTTCTTTATTTCAGGCTTTTCCTCATTCTCCGCTGAGCTTCTACAGACTAATTTCTCCAAAAGATCCAAGAACCCTCACAGCATTCTCTGAACTCTCTCTTTTCTCACTCACTTTTACAGACTTTTTCTTATCAGTGCCTGTAGTGCTTTAGTGTTTTGAGCACTTCCTGACTCTAGATAGAGAAAAAAGGAGTACTAGAGGAATATAGGAGGTCGAAGGTCTCCATACCATATTTGAATCAGGATTTAGTGAAGGATGCCTGAGTTGCAGACAGGAGGCCTTCTTGCTGTCAAATTAATGTGGTTATGCTGAGATGCGTTTGGGGCTTGGAGACCTTGTCTACTGCCTTATTAAGTTTGTACAAGTTCCTGTACATGCTGAAATTTCTTATGCCGTTTTTGAAGAAATATAGAGTATCATTTGAAAGAGAGTCGTCTTAACTCTATTTGGGGTTAAGGCTTCGGTTATCAATAAAAAATTTGGTAGCAATTTACAATATATGTAACATTAGATCATGCATTAATAACTATAAATTAAAAAAAGTTAATTAATAATGCAGTAGTAGCATTGTTTAATAATTCATCTTCTTTCTTTATTGCATAAATGTTAATTACGTTGTTGAATTTAAAAGCCAAAATGAAAATATAAAATGCATTACTTAAATTAGAAATAAATAAAATGTATTTATTTTATAGCTAATGCCATTAAGGTTGATAAATGTTTTTAAAATATTGTTCTTTGCTACTTTGTGATATCTGGTGCATATTGACATTTAAAGAAACTTTTTGTAAAGTGTTACCAAAAATATTTGAAATTAAATGAATGACATGTAATCAATTGCACATATCCCCCAACTGAACGTAACTCATGAAGATGAAACATTGAATGAACGAAAAGTGGCTTTTTAAAAGGTTATTTTTCCATCTCAATCTGTGATACTATTTTTCTGCCTCTTTTTAACATCCTCTACTGTAGATTGACCTCACAGGACTATTGTTTTAGATTGAATATCAAGTGAGTTCAAAATAATGGTCGTGGTTGTGGAAAAATGAGTCAGAATTGGAGTTTCAAGGACTTTCTGTGTTTTCCAGATTGGTGTGGTGATTTGATTGTCAGCCATATTCTCAGAGGCATGGGCCTGCCTGCATGCTTCAGTTATGATGGATTCTAGCATTAAAAGAAGATAAAGAAAAAGCTGAGAGATGATGGGAGTCTTTATCTAGGTGTAATGTGTTTGAGTTAATGCCGCATACTGATTCCCATAAAGATCATTTTGCCACTTAATATGAAAGAGAAGGAGAGCAGGGCCCCATTGCATCCAGATTTGGCTGTTGAAAGCAGAAGGTCAGCTCAGCTGAGACTGGGAGCACTGTGTATCTCCACCGGCCTCTCACTAACCACACATTTACAAAAAAAAGCTTGTATTTGAGTGAAAATAAGGCTCTGATAGGGATGGAAGGGAGAGGGTGGTCTTCGATCTGTTTTGGCGATGAACGTAATGCGGTCGGGGCCAGAGAAAGTAGACTCATGCTGTTGAAGGGGCCCCGCCGGCTGGCAGCAGACAACCAACTGGACCACTCATTAAAATTTTGAAGGAAAAACACAAAATAGCAGACGCGGAGGTCACAGACTTTTTATTTATTTATTTCCTCGGGCTGAACTTCCGACCGCACAGTTTAAAGTCAGCAGTGTGGAGACATCGACCCTTTGGGCTGGTTCTCCATCCTTGGCATCTAAAAAAAGGCAGAATTACCAGTCTTTCTAAACTCTCTTTCCCTACGGTTTGCAAAGGGCACTTTCAAAATGTTCTGAAGTCTTAGTTGTATTTGTGTATGTTGTGTTCTTGCCTTTTTTCCAAGTTGAATTTAAAGGAGTAGCCTTCTCCAAAATGCTAATATTTAATGATTTACTCCCCTTCGTGTTGTTTCAAACTTGTATGTTTTTTCTTTTTGTCTTTTTTGTGAGACAAAAGCAGATGTTTAGTAAAATGTTCATGCTGCACTTTTTTCATGAAACAAAAGCATGGTGGACAGGAGCTTCCAGGCTCGAAAATCAATGGAAATCATCTATATTCCAAGACTTATTATATGCAAGAATATGCCATTTTAATGTGCAAAATATGAAATAGAAAAACCAAGGAAATTTGAACATGTGAAAGTGTGCTTATGTGTGAGATTTGGTTAGAACAGTGCACGTGAACGATGGTGTTTGGTTGTATCGACAAATCTGGAAGATGTATGAAATGCGTTGGCTGATGCCTAAACACTTTTTGTATGGAAAGAAAACTAAAATAACTACTTTATTTAATGATTCAGCCCATAACATTACCGTAGCACCGTTTTAGACAGCATCTTGTGAATGCACATAGCATACGCAATTGAAAACCTCCCGGTTTTCTTACAAAATATCTTAAATTGTGTTTCGAAGAATACACTAAGCTCTAACTGGTTGTTTTTTTTTTTTTAGTTTCATTTTGGGGTGGAGTAACCCTTTAATTTACAGCACCGACAGCAAATGGCTCATTAGATGTTATAATCTATTGTCAAGGCGAATGAATACCACAATGAGGTCATTATTCACATACAACTCGCTGAATGTAACAGCAGTGAGAAAAGACCATTATGAGGTCATCGCTCAATTAAAATCCAAATGGACTGTCAATGGGGTTCTTTGATAATGCAAAGAGGTGGATTCAAGCTGTGTTGGCGCCAAGGTTTATGAACGTAACTGTGCTGTACGCAGTGTGGTACTTACATTCGGGCTTGTTTTGTGGAATGAGCTGAGGATTTAGAGCGATGGGTCGAGGCGGTAATGAGATCTCCAGCACACCATCCCATCCTCATGTTTCCTCTCCATTTAGCACAGTTTAAATGCCCCCGTACCGCTGGATATGAGATGTGGTGATATCCCAGCGTTCCACCATTTGATGTGGTTTCCTTCTCTCGTTCGCTCTCGCTTCCACCAGCTCACGGTAAAGTGCGACCGCAAGGCAGACATCAGTCGTCTGCCTTTGAACAAATGTTTAGCTTTCTTTCTGCAGTTGTTTGGGAGTGCTGGACATTTTGGAGCGGCCGCTTGAGAGCTGGATGATGATGGAGGGGTTGATCTTGATGAAGAGGCCCTTCTCAGATATTCGCTTAAAGGCATTAAGCCACTTGTTCACGTTTTAAGACTTGAAAAGAGCTGTCACCACCTTAGCATAGTTCTTACTGTGAAACTCAAGCTTTTGCTTAGTTTTGCAAAGGTCTGGTCCACACATTTAGGCCCTACTCGTTTAGACACGAAGAGACCATCTAAACAGCACGTGAAGTGGCAAGCCAGTTGGATCCATTTGGAGTGTGAATTTAAATTAAATTGGCCACAGCACAACATGAAGTTGGATATGAAAGTGGAATTTGTTCACCCAAAAATGAAAATTCTATAATTAATTACTCACTCTCGTTACACACGTAACTTTTTGATGAAATCAAAGAGCTTTCTGACCCTGCATTGCCAGCAACACAACTACCACATTCAAGGCCCAAAAGCGTAGCTAGAAAATCATTAAAATATTGACACAGAAATGAAGAAATTGTTGAATAAAGTCATTATTTTTGTCTTCATTGTACACAGAAACATTCTTGTACCTTCATAAATTTACACTGAACCACTGATGTCCCATGGACTATTTTAATCACATATTGAATGATGTCATGAATGAAGGTCTCAAGGGGAATTAGAATAAGGGTTAGTAATTTTGGATGAACTATCCCTTTAATCTGGCCATCTGTCATTCTACTGTATGTAATATTGCATCATTCTGTTGGCTGTTCCTCAGTTTTCAAACTAGACTTTGTCAAGCTCTCTTTTTAGTTTGTTAAATTTGTTAAATTTTCTTTTTGAATGTCAATTCATTATATTTCTATTACCTTATAACGGAATTCAAGTTTTACAACATTTAATTAAAATCTGGAATAGAAAATAAATGGAAATGTATTTGTTTTCACAATCACAACAATAGATTGTTGTGAAAAATGTTCATTTAAACAGTAGAATATCAGAAAAAGCACAATACACCAGTGTTCTAGGCGAAACTCTTTTGAAAAATTGATGCCACTGGTCTAGAAAACTTCAGAAAATTCTGTGGTTTGTATGAATTTACTTATACGCTTAATCCCGGAAGTTGCTTAAAGTCAGCCAATCAGATTAGCTAGAGTTTGCCAAAATAAGAAAGCTCTTTTCAGTTTTGTGTACAGTTTTGTGTGCGGTCTGTGGACTCTTGCTAAACCTGCCGCGGTTTGCCGCTTGCCCTTGCTGTAGTAGATCAATATCACTTTTAAAAAAAATTCCCAACAACTCCCCACTCACGTCACGGCTGGAGCTTTTCATCTCCAGTGGGAGTCCAATTATAAGGTTTGAGCATAAGCGCAGGTATGTGAGGAGTATGTTCGAAGCTGTTTAAATTGACACGGGGTGATGGTGAGGTTATCGGCTGCCCACAAAGTCTCTATTCAAAGGGTGGGTGAAGCTGCTAATTGCCCCTGTTAGCACCCTAGTTTCTTGGAGCGGAGCAGAACAGTCGGATTATTACAGGGACGAATGCTTTAGAAAACAAACCTGCTGATTGTCCAGCATGAAACCCAACCACATTTCCACAACCCAAAAATGCTTTATCATTTTATCACTGATTCACAGCTTTCAGTGTGGCTTAAAGGGATTTTTGTTTGGTTCATTTCGACAGAACAAAGCAAAAATGAGAGATGGGGAAAAAATGCTGGCACCTCGAGGGCTTGATAGGTATGCAGTATAAAACCCCCATTAGCATCATGAAAAGAAGATTTCGAGGAAGTTTAAAATATTTTATTTTTCCCACTGCCTTGTTTTTATTGTTTTAAGATGTCAATCGCCATGTCCAAATGTTCTTTGCCTTTGTAGATTGGCAATCTGGGAATGCTACCATCTTGTAGTGAACGATGCTTTTGTTGAAAAACAAAAATGCCAAGTTCAGTGGGTGGCATGATTTAGTCGCCGTAATGGGTGTAATAACACAGCAGACTTAACTCTCCCAGGCAAGCCGATCTTGGCAGCCTTGATGTAACGTTCTTAGGGGCGCTGGGGTGGATTTGTCTACGGTGTCTGGGTGGCGAGAGAGAGAGAATCTGACATGATCTCTTCTAAGAAGGCTGGAGCAGTCAGGGGCCATGAAGTCCTGGCCCGGAGATCTTAGCGAGCATGTGAACACGGATTATTACAGCATGGAGCCAATGAGGCTGGACGTGTGTGAGAGGCCAAGCGGGCCCTGCAGCGATTAGACTTTAAACAGCGTATAATGGCCTCGGCGTCTCGACCCCGTCGCTCATGTACCCGAAAGCCATAATCCAGCGAAATGTCGGGAAAGCGCAAAGACGCATATAACGTCTCTGTAAATGTCAAGGCTGCTTAAAGATAACAGAGAGCCCGGTGGTACCGTTGTACGGCGAAACAGATCACATCAGACGTTGCTCGGCGCTCTGGGGTCTTCTGCTGGATCCATAATCATTACATCACATTAAGAGAGGCTTAATCTTTCGATGTTAAACCAGCAGTGATAGCACAGTTCTCTTGTACTACAGGAATGGAAATTGCAATCTCATCACCATTGCAAATTTTATCTTTTAGCAAGGCTTGCTTTGGTAGCAACCACAGCTAACCTTTAAAGCATGAGTGAATTGTCATTCAATCAGACTGATTAAATTACATTCCAAACCTTCTTCTGTCAAAAAGAATTATATGTGCAATTGTTTTGGTTGCTTTTTATGCCGCTACAATAAAAAAAGGACTTAAGGAGGTTTTAACTTTTCAAAAAGGCCCAACAGCACCATAAGCTGTGCAACGTTTAATGCACTGTGTTTGTTTCTTTGATAAAGCTTCTTCAAACTCCAAAAGCTCCACAGACTTTGAAAGCACCATCACTGTCAGAAATAAATTGCACAACTGTACCTGTAGGGCAAGGGTGTCCAATCCTATTCCTATAGGGACACTTTTCAGCAAAGTTTAGGTCTAGCCCCAATTAAACAAACCTGAACCATCTAATGGAGGTCTTCGGGATCACTAGAAATGTTCAGGCAGAAGTGTTGGAACTAGAATCTGTAGGAAAGTTTCATTCCCGAAGCAGCTTGACACTGGGTCAGTACTCTTAAAAGGACAACGTTGTAGGTTATCTATCTAAAAAAATGAATTTAAGTACCTTAATACTTATAAAATGTATCCTTAAGGTTCTACTAGGAACATTAAGGTTCAAAGAAGTACGGCTAGTGAGGGTACACATGAAAGTACAGTTTTTGCCTTTTTTCTGGGAGTTTATAGAAAGTAATGTTATTACATTTTTGTTGATCTTGTTTATTCATCTCAGGGTGATGGCAAACACCATTTGGTTTTGCATCTCTTAATTATTCATAGTCACATTGCTTGAATATTTGGAAATGCAAATGAAATTTCGGTGAATATTGAGAATTTTCAGTGAATAGCCTTTTAAATTCTGTGTAATCTTAATCAAAGCTATTTTATGAATTTAAAAGACGCGGAATATAGTAATGCAAGTTGTACAGACTAGTTATATTGCACCTTTATGGTGCTTTTTGCATCTTGTCAAAGTCCGTCCCCATTTGTTTTAGTTGCTTTGAAAAGAGCAAAATTTAGCTAAATTTCTCCTCTTATGCCCAACAGACGAAAGTAAGTCTTATCAGTTATGTATATCAGTTACATATCATAATATCAGAATGAAATGCGCATGTTTAAACAAGTCAGAAATAATTTGTTTTGAATTCATATGTTTTCCATGTGAGACTCAGGGTGAGTTTGAGGTTGATTCATACAGTAGATACTCTGTGTACTCTACACTGTAGTAGACGGCTGCTCAGGAGACTCTTGCGCCTCAAGTCAGCGTTTGGTTTGGCAGGAATAAATCAAGTTGTTCTCTACAGGGAACTCCTGCTGTCTGACTGAGAACCAAGGCTGCACTTAAATCACCAACATCCTCGCGCTAACAGCCATCGCTGATTCTCCTCCACCGTAGGGATTTCTAGGATGATCTCAGCATTACACCACATCTGAGGACAGCTTTGGAGGTGTGAATTTACACCTTTGTCACTCCAGCTGTGTTGTTTATTTATCCCTGTTATTCAGAAAAACACGGAGACTTCTTTTACACTTAAATATTCTCGGAGGATAATCTGTAATGGATTAGCTGTGGTTTATGTGAACTCGTACATCGGAGCATTCAAGGACTTTAACTCATCTAAGTGTTTGGCTTTTCCGTCCTAACCCTGTCGAGATTTTAGCGCTGCCCCATAAATCTTGCTCCTAAATTGAAAGGGTGAACTGGAAAACTCACAATGACAACTTTGAAGGGAAAAAAAACGGAGGTTAAATGGAGAAAGTGACGCTACAGCATAGCCTCTGCTATCGCTGAAAGGGAGGGTCGAAAAATGTATTTCTCAAATGCAAACGCTCGCATACTCCTCCGCTTCTGCTCCTCTCAGACGGCTTGGGAATGCTCAAGGTCGGGACTCGGGGATGCATGTATCCATACGTCTTATCAGTGCTGAGGTGAAAGCGAGGAACTCATGCTGGCAGCTCCTGTCTGCAAATAAATCTTATTGAGTATCTCAGCCAAATTCTTAGAATGGGCACTGGCTGAACCCATCCACAGATATCCTCTGTTCCGTCCTAAATCACTGTCATCTGAAATCACCCCCATCGTAAAATGAAAGTACTGTATGTAAGTGCCCCTCCTAAAGCTAGTAAATATGTGTTCCTATTTTTCAAGTATATTATCTTCAAAAGTACAAGGGCATTCAAGCTATACTTAACATTCTCTATCTATCGTTCGTTCTATAATCTGACTATCATTCTATCATTTCATACTATGGTTCTATCACTCTATTATTCTGTCTATTCTAAATGTATCTATATATATAATTTTTTAAATGTATTTTTTCCCAGAACGCAAAAGTGCCATGTCCAAATTTAAAAAGCTTTCACCATTTTTTTTTTCTGCGACAGGATACCATCCCAGCAGCCTGAAGTGATGAGTCAAATCTATTTTTAACCTGGAGCGTGCTCTGTTATAATTTTGGACATGTGCTGAGCTTCCCCTGCTGTTTGTTAGGAAAACGGCGCTCAGACACGAGGTTCACAGCCCCGGCACCTTGACAGAGTTTGTTTTTTCCTCAAATATGTTATTAGGGGATAGTCAAACTTGTTATAGGTGGCGTGTTATCAAGGCAAGCTGTGTCAATGTCCAAGAGCTCATTTACTGTCTTTATTTATAGATGAAAAACACTCGACCACTGATACACACGCACACACCTTACATACTGTGAGCTCTGTTTTTCTGGCTTGCGTCTCCTGTCCACACACACCTGCTCCTGAGGCAGTTTGCTTTGGCTCGGTGGTCCGCAGGCTGCTGCCCAGGGGGGGATGTTGCTCAAGGTGACAGGTTGGGACAGCATAATTAAACAGTCGGAAACGGGAGCGAAGAGATGCCAGGAAGAGCGAGGGAATGAAGGGAGGGGTGTTGTTGAGCAGTACGGCCTCGTGTTGAAGGCAGGTGCTTGATAAGATGAAAGAGGGATGAAACTGAGGAGAGCTGCCAACTTCTGGGCAGAGAGGGAAATGGAGTGAGCGCTGCCACCTCAGGCCAAACACAACACGGAGGAGTGGACGACGGCCAAAGGACCTCCGTGAACACCCTGTGAATTTATGTCTGAACCACACGTTTCTCTTACACGTTTGCTATCATAGTAACGCTCATTTTCGTTCGGGTCTGTGGTCTGAGCCGTTTCTTTGCATTAATGTATTAGCTGCTGGGGCTATGGCTTTATCCACTGTTTTATACACATCCTGTCATTCTGCCGTACAGCAGATGAATGAACTGTGGAGTGAGTAGTTGTTTGGCACCCGAGTTCATACATTATAGGTTCTTTGTGTCTTTCTTTTACTGTATATATTGGATAAGAATCGTGGATGGAACAGCAGAGGACATTCAACATTCCCAGTCAACCTGTTTCTTTTTTTTTCCCCCCTCATGAACCCACTGGAGTTCAAAAAAACCATACTATAACTACTTTAACAGATCAAAACTCATGTGCTTTAAGATATTTGAAGGGAACGTAATTACGGCGAAACTCCTGTTTTGAACACTGTATTGTTTTCTCTTGAGGAATTCAGAAATTCAGGGTTTTTTGTGCGTTGCCAGAGTTTTGCTTTAAAGTCAGTTTTAGTTGTATAGTGTTTTTCACAATACACAATGTTTCAAAGCACTTTGACAGAACAATACGGTGGAAGTCCACATTATACCTGGGTGATATGGTAGTTTACATACTATGGTGGACTAAATGATCAGCCAGTTAAGATTTGCCATCTAAAATATATTGCTTAATGTATATTTATATTACTAGGGGTTTAGGGTGGTTTCTAGGGTGTCACTAGTTGGTTGCTTGGGATTTTGGGGTTGTTAGAGTATTGCTTATGTGGTTTATAGGGGTTTCAATGATTGCCAGGGTGTTGCTACAGTATGTATTGATTGGTTTTGGTACAGTATGTTTTGTATGGTTTTGGTTGTTGTTAGGGTGTTTCTAGTTTCTTTGTTTGGTGGTTGCTAGGGTGGTAACAGGAATTTTGGCATTGCCATGGTGCTGCTATGTATTTATAACAGGGTGATTATTGAGTTCTGTATCGAGTAGACTTTTTTTTTTTTGGTAGTTCTAGATAGTTGCTCACAGGCCCAATTCCTGTGGTATTTTAGTCTCAAAATATGGCTGAGTTCCTCTTTCAAAGTTTATGGGATTTTTGTTTCTGCCAGCTTTACTGAAAATCATTAATCTGATTGCTTAAAGCGAAAATATACTTTTCCTTTTAAAGCAAGCTGCAAAATTTTGTGCATTATTAATGTTTATTGTGCGAACAGTGCTGGGAGAGTTACAGACCAAAATGTAATGCTTAGAGTTAGAAGTTCGTTCAAATCCCTTTGGCTTTGCAAGGACTGCTAATTAGAAAACAATACAGATTTATTCTGCCTAACAGTCTCGTTTCCTTTTTAAAGATCTCTAGGTCTTTGTTGCCACGCATGCAGCTAACAACCGGCGCATGAACGGACCCAGGGCCGTTCTCAAGTCGAGCCGTCACCGCCCAATACGTGCGCTGCTGCAGATCGACAGGCCTGTGAATTGAGACGCTCTTTGACTCGCGGCCTGAAATCGCGACGGGATTTTAAACCGAGCTGAATCCGCAGCACTCTCCGCTCCCCTGTGCTTGCCTTAAGCTGTGCACAGGAAAGAGAATGGAATACATATCAGCCGTTTTATCATGTGAAGCGAGAGACAAGAGCCCTCTGGATTTCTCCGAAATGTCTGATTTACGAAAGGGAAAATTGATTTTACAAATGAGCGAGTATTTTTTTTTTTTCTTCGTTTTTCTCCACTCTCTCTGTGTTTCCATTTCGCTTGGTTAGCAACGAGTTCATTGTCCACGGCACGGCTGATGTGCGTGTTATTTTGTCCCTCATTTACGATTATTGTACTTGATCTGAATACAGCTAAATAAATCTCTCAGCAAGCTCATGTTAACAGACCCCGGTGGCGTCTTTTATAGGTTTCCTCTGATTTGCAACCAAAGGATCATTTTCCCTTCACAGCAGCGTCAATATTAGGTTGTTTTTGATGGAAAACTGGGAGCACGCTGTGACCTCACATTAATCGAAGTGCAGCGGCGAATGAATCTCCATCGCGATTCGGGACTCGTAGCCCTAATCGAAAGGGTAATGTATCAAAATGGAAAATGAATTAATCCTCTCTCGTGTTTGCTGGGCTTCTCGGGTTTCTTAACTGTGCGAGACGGAGACAGATGTTGCTCAGCTGAAAGAGGCCTGTTGTACCTGTGTAAAAGGATAGCCGCCAAGCGAGTCTCCCGCCGCTTCATTGTGCGGTGTTGACATCAATACTGTTGTTATTTTGGAAGCAATTCCTTGTGAATTACGAAAGCCTTGAGTATTCGATACTGAGAGGAGGAATGAACTGTGGTTTCGGTCAACAGTAGCAATTTTGTTTTGTTTTTCATGCTAGGTTTGTAACCCTGTGATATTTAAACTGTGGTACAGTATGTTCCCACACGGGACCCATCCCAGGGGGTCAAGGTTTGGCTGGTTAGCTGGGTCCAGTTAGTCTGCTGGAAGATACCGTTACTGCATTGACTCTCAGAAGTACCATTTAGGCTTTGATGGTATTTCACAGCATTTCATTATACTGTAGTACATCATGCGATTTGTGTTGCGTGTCACATCTCATAAAGAGTAATAACTTACATATTCATTGAGGTGATTGACATAGTTAACGGATAGTGGTCTCTAGGTATTGCAAGAGTTTTTATGAATTCGAATTTAGTTATTTTTTTATCTATATATTTGTTTTATTTAAATTTTTTAATTGTTACAGAGCCATTTATGACACTTATTTTATTTTATTTTATTATTCTATTTTATTTTATTTTATGCAGAAAGTGGTATGTTATACATTTAAATTGCATAAAAACAAAGATACAAAAAAAAGCACATTTATTTTTACACAAATTATGTGGGACTCGGATGGCCTGACATGGTAAGATGTATGTTTTTGTTGGCGAATAATACACTGAAAACCGATCCAATTTGTGCTTTAAAAAGTGTTTGTCATGACATTGTGAACACATTATCAGTGTACATCCTCATTACATTTTCCTTAGACTCTTAAAATAGCAAACAGTTCTTAAAGTAATCAGGGAAATATTTTAAATATTCTGAAGAACTTTTTCCCCCTAATTAAGAACCTAAAGTTATATTAAGAACTTATAGTGCAATGGAAAGATTGCATGGATGTTAAAGTTTGTTCACAGAACCGTAGATGCCAAATTAAAATAGTTTAAACAGATGCCCACAGTTTAAGTATTAATTTAATGTGCTTATTATTCTCTCTCTTCCTAAAACTGTGTCATTGTGTGCCCATCTCAGGTGAGTGTAGTATAATGATATATATATATGCGTGTTGTGTGAGATTTACACTCATGCATTCCATACATTAAACGGAGTCATCTAAGACAGTCCTGCTCTCCGCCGATGCTTTTTATTTATTTATTCCCTGATGTCAACCCCCCATCCCACTACAGAGCATCCTAAATCTGCTGCCTGCCATCTCAAGGTGAAAGGGATAAATTCAGCTCCCCTGCTTTGGGGGTCTGCTTCCATTCACTCATCCCTGAAGAATCTTCCTTTAGCTTTATGGCTGCCTTTGTCCCGAATGCCAGAGAGGGGCAGCGATGAGTGGGCCACGCCGGTGGGGGATCGTCTTGGCTTGTCGAATGCTGTCCTGACATGGAACGTAGTTCAAGCAAGAAAAACTTTTGATACATCACAGGCTTTCCTGCTATCTTGCGCTTTTTAATTCCTATTGTGAATTGTTTTTATAAAGGCATGCGGGTCTTTTGAATGGCTGCATTGCTTCAGGTTTTTTCGCATGCTTGCAGAAGTTCCCTCTTGCGTTTCTTTGTTTCCCTCTCTCTCTCCGAACGACACTCATCTTTTTCTCCATTTGATGCTTGTATGAATCTTTCACTAAGGAGGCAGCTTTGTGCTGATTTGAGGGAAATCACTTGAAACACACTTGCAGCATACATCGCTACAGAACACTACAGAAAGCAGAAAAAAGGCGAGACAACTCCTCTCATCTGCATCTTCAGCAATTCTGATGCAGTTTAATAATTTCTGATGTCATTATGAAATCATCTATCTGTGCCGGTTCATTGTCTTGGGAGGAAAAGTGTGGACTTTGGAATCTGTACAGTACTCAGAAGACACACTACAGACACCTTATCTAGTTTTAAGAACAGAAAATGAGTTTAAATACAAGTGCATGTTACTTTTTATATTAATATTAATTTCGTTCATGTTCGTTTATTTCATTATTCATATTTTACAGCACTTATTCCATCTCTGGTACCTTATGTTGATAACACGCCAGGGTAGTATAGTTTCCAATCATAGGTTGAATTATTTTTGTTTTAGTGTAGTTTTTTTTGTCTGTATCGATTCTTTAATTTATATTGTTTTTGTAAACATTTTTATTACACTTGTAGTTATTTCAGTATATATTCATTTAAACCACATGTGGATACAAATGATTGACAGTTAAGTAGGCGACCCTTCACAGCTATTTCAGAGTGAACCAGTGTTTTAATTTGAGTGTTTTTATGTTTTCGTGATTATCTCTGAAGTGATCGCTTTTCGCAGTCGATCGGATCACTCAGACCTCTTAATAGCAGGTATAAAAATGATGCAAAGCGTTCTCAAGCAGACCAGACCGGCGATCTTCTTTAATTACTAATCTTCCTGTACTTTTTTTTTTTCGTACGGTCAGGATGAGTTGGCATGAGTTGGCAGAGCTTTTTACTTCAAGGCAATTAAACGAGGAGCAGTTTGAGCCGCTCATTTCTCTACATATTTAAATCCAAACCCAGCGCAGCTGTCCAGCCCGGCCAAAAGCAGAAGGCAGAGAACAGATCTGAAGCTAATTGGGCTAACAGCGCTGGCTCGGTGTCAGTCCCTTCTGCCCCGCTGGCTAACAGGACTCCTGATAGCCGCCCTCCAGGGAGCGCTTCACAGCTGCACTTCTTAAGAGCTCATTTCCCTAATAGCAGCCCCATTTTCCTCTTTCCCTTATCTCTATATTGTTTCTTTTCATCTCTCGCTTTTATTCCCATACTTTTCTCTGGTGCCTCGCCATTGGCCGCCTCGAGCAGGCCCATTCGTCAGGTATGCGGGCGCGGACCGGACCACATACATATGGCAGCGCTCGGGGAAAGTGAACGTTTGATTAAAAAGAGCGAGCTGTTATATGTGCTTTATTCCAGCATGTTTGTGTTTGTATAATGAGGGGGATCTCTAAGCCCACTTCAAACTCCTCATGAGTAATTACCGCCGTAGCGGCTTTGTTTTGCGGAGAGAGTGTGGCATCTGTGCAGGATATGTTTGTTTTGGCTGGAGGCCATTTTGAAGCTCTTGTTAGTGTACGCATTAACAAATATCTTGTTTGCGGCCGCGCGTTCGCTTGAGCTACAGTGTATTTATATATATATCTGCCTGGCTCGCTAATAGGAAAGCCATCTCGTCCCCAGGCTGTGATCATACGGAGGGCAGTGGGGTTGACTTCCACAGGGGGGCATCCTCCGCCCCCTCCATCCCACATCAAAGCATCCCTGTCTGGGAATCAAGGCCAATGAGCCCCCGCCACTTTTTCCACCCCGCATCTGCGTACAGAACCGCTGGGCTGAGAGGAGCGATTGACTTGTGAAGGACTTCATTAAAGCCCGAGGAGACATTCCAAGTCCTTCATCCATCTGTTTTCCTCCTGCGTTCCCTCCCTCCATTTGTCTCTCTGTATTCCACATCCTCTTTCCCTTTTGGCTCCTTCCTCTGCGGATTAGCTATCACGTTTATGTGAAGAACACACATGCACACGTCGAGCTGGATGCTGGTGTCTGTCTGTAGACGGTTAACGTTCAGTGAATTGCAGATGAGATTCAGTTTCAAGATCGAGACATAAAATAAAGAAAAAAATATTATTTATTATAAACATTTTCTTTGTTCTCTATACACAAATGTACTTTTTTTAAAAGGCTTTTAAATGGACCAATTTTGAAATTGAATTTAATTCAGAAGATTTAGCTTTTTAAAATGGTTTAATTAAAAATAATAAGGAATAATGTTGTTATTATTAGTATTGTTTGGTATTAATATTGTTTTAATTTATTATTGTTAATAATAATTTGTTGTCTGTTAAAGTGCAATGCCAATAAGCAGTTAAAATCAATGTTTTTTTTTATTTTCTTTTTTTTATACGCACTTTAAAATGTAAAATGTATATTTTCACTTTATCTTTACTTAGTCCCACAGCAGTGTTTATTATTATTATAAATATATTATTTATTATGATGTATTTTTTATCATTATTTTTAACCATTAATTAATTTTATTCATACGTTTTTTTTGTCAAAAACAGTCTTTGTGTTAAATGAGAAAAATACAGAGCAGAAGCCTTTTCACAAGAGGTCACCGACTTTGGATCCCCGTCTCATCTTTCTTTTGCTGTCTTCTGTGTCTTACGCTAGAACATGCTTTGATCATGAGCTTTCTCTGCCGTTCCTGTCCGTCTCTCAGGCACTGGCAGGTTTGAAGAGGTTTTGCTCCAGCCGCACCATCCCTCTCTAGTTCACAGTCCCAGGGAATACCTGTGAAGATTAGTGTCTGGCCTGGAAAAGGGCTCAGTCTATTTCAGTCTGGAGGGGGATGCAGGTGGGTGGCCGGCTGTGAAAACCTCACTCATGTGATGCCCTTATTTCCCACCCTCGATAATTTCGTCTCGCTCGTTCCTTAATGTCTTTTAGGTGCCTCTTTGCTTTCCCTTTCCCCCATCCAATCGGATCTTTTTCTGTTTCCAGCGCGGTCTGTTTTTGTCTAGTTTCTTCTATTGTCTCTCCCAGCCTTTGTTCTCTCCTTCGTCAGCGGTGGGTGTATTCCCCTCCGTTGCTCTGTGTTCGTGCCCCCCCTTTTCCGAGGCCTGAGCACTGTGTGAATCTGAGCACATGAATACTTAAAGATCCCATTTTCCGCTGCTTTTCTCCGAGGTATGATCGGCATGTGCGCGGTCCAGCTCGCTGATCCCCAACAATGTTAACACATGTCTGCAACAAAGAGGAGACACGTACCCCCTCCACCCCGCCAGACCTTTCATCTCCACACCATGCTATCTGATAAAGCCACGGCCAGAACACCCATCAGATCGGATCGCTGCGGGCCTGTGTGAGCATCTCAAACCAGTGGCTCTGTTTGACACCGAGATGAATCAGATCCCTCTCCTCTTCCCCTATATCACTCCTCTGGCTCTCACTCTCTCTCATCTGCAGTATGTGCTCGGGCTCAGTCGTGATAAGGGGCTGAAAGGTGCATGTCATTCTGCATTAGCATCAGTGCACTCTTCACCTGCTCGGCTGCGTTAGGATTTGCCACTGCATACTAAGCTGCCTTGCTGCCTACTAAGGGAGCGGTTTAATGGAATGGAACATTATAGACTGGTTTGCAGCGCGTACCAAAAAATACTCGCGTTAGCCTTGGCTCATCATTGAGTTTTGTGTTAGCATGTTGCTAAGCTGGTGGCATGGACATAAAAAAAATGTAAATTAAAATTTTAATAAGACTAAAAAAATGACAATTTATTGTTTTCTTGCTCGTTTTCTGTCGTTTTAAAGCAATGAATTGTAGCCCTTTAGGACTGTCTGGTAATACTAATACTACTACTAATAGCTCTGTATATTGTTGTTATTAATATTGTTAATTTTAATATTAAGTTAATTTTGTTGTTCTTAATAAGGCTGCAAAAATGTAAAATAAGAATAATTATTATTTATATTTCATTATTTTTTTATATTGTTATTTCTATTAATAAGGTTGATAAAATTAGTTGCAATATTTATTTATTTAATTTAATAATAAAAGTTACATTTATTATTATCATTATTACTGCTACTGCTACGGTTCTGTTGTTGATGTTAATAGTATCGTTTAAACATTCATATCATTACTGTTAAATATTTACCAGCAATAACAATATTAATTAATGTTTTTGTTTGTTGGTTATATTAATAATTACACACATTATTTATATTTTCAAGCCACCCTTTGCATCAGGGCATACCTATATCTTAAAATCAGTGTCTGGAGAGGCAGCTCACTTGGTTTTGAGACCGGTTCCAGAGGTTTAAACGGTTTGTTTAAACCTCTTGGGTTTGTTGAATGCATAAACAGTGTAGTTTATTGGGATCAACTCTGATTACTTGGGCTCAACTTCTTCTCCAAAACATGCAGTTCACACTTCCTAATTGCAGCATTGTTTGCATTTGTGTTTTTGGCTGGTGTTTTTTTTTTGCTGTGTGTGTATTTGTAAAGAGTAGCTAATGGGCCGTAGTTCTGCTGGATCTTCACTTGAGCGTGTTGAACATGAACAACACCCCAAAACTCTCCCGACCGACGCAAAGTGCTGCCATCAACACGGGCCTGAACGCTACAGGCAATAAAGTGCCTGCCAAACAAGGCAGCCTCAAAATAACTACTCAACTCCGTCTGGGCTTAACGTCACTCCACACATATAGTTATGTGCAGATCTGCCTTTTTCTGTGGTATTACTGACAGTGTTTATGTCTATGAGATCATTACAAAATGTCCTAGATTGCAGTGATTACAGGCGATTACTAGAGACAGAACGTTTTGACGGCTAGGAATATATAACATCCATTTCGAGGGTGTGGATTGAGCCGGGTCAGTTCGAAATCAAGTGGGAATACCGTGTCAGAAAGCGTGTTTCTCATAGTTAAGCAGAAATGTCTTTTTCATTCTCCTCATCGAGGCATTTGTTGCTTGACGTTCTCACACTCAGCCCTCTCTCTCTCCTGCTCAGGTTTTGGAGAAATTAGGTAGACTCTGCAGCTCTCGCTGCCCTAAAATTACAATACTGTGTGATCTTTCGGGGAAATTGTGCATATAATATTAGAAAATTCAGAGCTCAGCATGTTTTCTCCGTTCCAAGGCGCTGTAAAACGCTCGCTGGCTTTGTTTCTTCCTGATTTTACTCTTCCCGCTCTTTTAAAATCTCAAGTAAAGAGGACAGAGATTGAAATCGAGAAAATGGAGCCGTAAAAAAACGAGTCCCGCAGGACTCTTCAGTCAACCCTTCATTTAAATACCATGCTGTGTTTTTTAACTTTAATTGCTCTTGTATTGCCAATTTTTTTTTTTTTTCAGCTATAATCTCTGCTTAACAAAACGGATTTCACAAAAAAGGCACAGGGAGAAAAAAAAAAAAACGCTGCCTTTTCACTTGATTATACGTTCCCGTGCCAAGCAATTATCGTCCTTAAATATCTATTCTTTAAAAAGGGAAGGAAAAAAGAAAGATTGACTTAAAGAGAGCAGTGACTGAAAAAAACAGAAGAGCAAAGTAGAACTGACAGGCAATCATTTTACAAAGAAATGATCCCAGCAAACGAAAAGGCTTTTTTTTTTCCCCAAGAGATATTCAATTATCAGACATTTGCAGGAAGGGTGCCTATGGGTCATTTCAGTTAAGCATTTAAACATTTTCATGTCTCCATTTTACTTGTCTTAATATACTGGATAAAATATTAAACTCTGAGATTTTAAAGACCGAAATCGTTTTGCTGAGTTTCTTTCATCATAATTAAATGAACACCGGGTGAATTTTAAATGATTTGACTACTTCGGTTTGAGCAGAATTGCGCTGCCAGAGTGAAAATCGCCAATTTCTGAAGACATATTCCAGGTGTTTCGCGTTGTTCCTTCTCTAATCAAAGTGTTTCAATTAAAACATGCTTTCTTTGGAATTTAGTTTTAATTAGTAATCATTTGATAATTTTTCCAGTCTTCGCTTTCCACCCATTTGTGTGAAACATGCAGAATTTTTCCTTTTTGCGTTTTGGTCATCTTGCCATTTCTGCATCTGGTTAAACGCACAGATGCAGTGGATAACACATCTGAGATTCTGTTTGATGTGAAAAGATGTGTTGAAGGCTGTGTGTAGGGTTCGCGTTTTATAAAGCAGTTCTTTAATTTGATTGGACAAGCAGCGTTCCATAACGGCGCTGTAACCGTTCGCTGTTTATATCGGTCTCGTATGCTTGCCTGGTTTCTCTATCTTCGTGTCAAGCGCTTCTCTTTGCTCGCTCTCAAAAGTTAAGATTCTGCGACGGCGTCATCTTTGACCCCAGGACCATGTCCGGTCCCTTTAGTTCCTCTCCTCTTCTCTTCTCTCCCAGCACCGACTCTGAATCATTTATATGGTGCCCTTGGACGTCTGACCCATTTCCTGACTCCGCTGTGTACCCGCCGTTTCAGCTTTTCAATCCCAGTGTCTGGAACTTTCTGGAACACTATCTCACTAAAAGCTTTCAGCAGGCGGAGGATAATTCTCAGATTCGCACTTTGAGTCTTAAGCTCTTACCCTCTGTGTGTGTCTGTGTAGGCTTTAAGGGGGTGAATAAAATCTGGCCCCCCGGGACTGCATCAATGGTCCAAAATAAAGGTTTTTGTTTACATAATGTGTAATGCATTCATGTAATCAAATATAATTCTGTGAATATAATTATATGCGTATGTGCATATGTAAATGCATTGTATTTATATGTGCTTTACGTGTACATAATAAATATGCACAGTACACACACACGTATTTTATGAAACAAAACCTTTTATTTTGGATGCAATATATCACTATTAATCGTTGCCCAGCAGTTTTTGTTGGATTTATGTATAAGGACACATTAAAGTGATCAAAAGTAAAAGTAAAGACATTTATTATTAAAATATTTCAAATAAATGCTGTACTTCTGAATCTTATCAATGAATCCTGAAAAAATTTTTCGCGAATATATTACTAAGCAGATTAATAAGGAGTTGATTTATAATTCGTAACGAGATACGTCTCTATAGGTAATTGTGTGACACTGAAGTAATAATGCTGAAATGCAACATCGTCTTTACAGGAAGTTATTACATTTTAATATTATTCTAGAAAACAGTAAAATAGTTAAAGTGCTAAAACATTTTTGTGTGTTTTTGATTAAATAAATGCAGAGTTTGTGAGCCTGAGACGATGTTTTATATCTATCTGAATATACACATTTAACCAATATTCAAAGTAATAATTCAAGTGATATTACCGTTTTGCCCCATTTCTTTTTAGTTAAATTCAACATTCAAAAATTCACTTCTCTGGACTGTCAAAACTTATGAAACGAGACAAGCTCATGTGTCCTACCAAAGGGAGAAGAAGCCGTCCGCAGAGTCTGCTTTTCATCCACAGTTTTGATTTGTTTTTAGATTCAAACTGAATTATTCTAATAACTAAGTGCTAATTTTTTAGCGAGCTAGTGTGTGTGTGTGTGTGTGTGTGTGTGTAAGGGAGAGAAAATGATTGACAGGCCAGTCATGGCAGTGTGCTGGCTCAGCCTAAAGTTGTCCATATTTTCGACAGGAAATGGCTCTCACGGTATCAGACACTTGAATCTTGCTCGTTAAAATCTACCTCCTATTACTGAGGAAAAACTCTCTCTCTCTCCATCTCTCTCTCTCTCTCTCTCTCTCTCTCTCTCTCTCTCTCTCTCTCTCTCTCTCTCTCTCTCTCCCTCTCTCTCCCTCTCTCCTCTCCTCTCCCTCTCTCTCTCTCTCTCTCTCTCTCTCTCTCTCTCTCTCTCTCTCTTTCACTCCCCTTATTTTCGTGGAGAACTTTTGCTGGTTAGATTGACAGGTGAGCCACAGTTACAGTGCGGGCCTCCTGTCACAAGTCACTCTGTAGCTGTCGCCATACCGGCATCTGTCAAAGGCGCTCAGCTCCTTCAGCAGATTAACATCACTGACATGGAGAGGGGGATACGGGGGTAAGAAATGGAGAGAAGGGAAAAAAGAGAGCGGGGGAATGTGGAAAAGATTAGCCAGGATGGCTAGAGGGGGAAAGGCTGATATGTGCGCTCTCTGTCTTGTCATCTGTTTCAACTGGAGTGGAGTGAGGGAGTCTGAGCTGTCTTGTCTTTTCTCCGTCTCTCAATCCCTCTCTCTCTCTCTCTCTCTCTCTCTCTCGCTTGTGTGGTCCGAGTATTTTCCTCCCCGGCAGCTGCTCGCCCTCTTAAAGTTCCTCTGAGTGGCTCTAAAGATGAAGCTTGTGATAGCGAACATCAGCAGGAAGAGAGTGGAGAGACTTACCTCTGCTCTGCTTTTGTTCTGCCTCGAGAAAGAGGAAAAAAAAAAAAAAAACAGAAAAAAGTTCTCTAAGGTGCTTATGGGACTTTCTCGCTTTTAAGCGAACATCTTGAATGCTTCAGAGAGAGCTGAAAAAAAGAGCTTGACTTTGAAACCTCACACGCCCAGGTGTGTCAAAGGCTCACTTTGAAAGCCGAATCGATCACTTTACCTTTGTCTCTCGGTCTTGCGCCCCAAAAGCGTTTTTTCCCACCTCGTTTTTATTTTTAAACTTCAAAGCGGGATCCAGCCTCGCCGTCTCCCTCCCTCTTCGCTGCCCTGTTGCTCGCTGGGCTGAAGGAGGCCCAGGAGCCGCGTCTGAAGTGTTGGGTAGAGATGAGATCCAGACCCTCGCTCCCCACTGTAAATCGCTCCATGGCTGGTACACCCTGCTGGGCCCAGAAATATGGCCCTCAGGGGCCCTGCTTCTGCACCAGGTCCCCAAAACCTGCAGTATTTGAGTCGTAAATATTTGAGTGTGTGGTTGCATGTCTGTTTTTGTGCGCACTTCTCAATGAGATGTTCCTTTTGAAGTAATAATTAAGAAGTGATTTTTGGTTGATGTGACAATTCTTTTAAAGAAATACGAGGAATATGTTTTAGTGACAGAAGCTAACAGTGCAACGGAATGACAGCGACAAGACATAGATAATAAAAAGAATAGAAAATGTACATAATAGCAAAAACACAATAATATAGACAGTTATGTATGTACAGGTACGAGATGTTCAAATTTGAAATGTAAATATGTATGCTTGTTAAGTAATGTATAATAGTTGAGTGTTTCACATTTACTGTCAAGTGTTTGCGTGTCTGGCCGTTTTGATGCTCAGTGTCAACCAGAAGTGTTTTAGAAGCTCCTTTGACTCGTCACTGTCCTGGATGAGACCCAAACGTCTTTGGGAGCTTGACAGAAGAGGGGTCTTTGGTGAAGAGGAAGAAGAGTAGCGGGGAGATGCTGGAGTAATGTGAAATTAGCATAGATCATTTTATTTCTTAGAATGATCAAAATCCGTAAAATGAGGAAACAGCAAGCAAATTTGCTGGAAAATAATCATTTATTGCTAATCAAAAATATGTAGGTTAATAGTTTATTTGCGAACATTCATAACTAATTTTGACACATTTTCCCAAGAAATAATAACCAAAACACGTGAGAGCGTCATAGCTGCAGATGAGTAACTGAGCATCTCATCAGCGAACTGCTGCAAATCAAACTTCAAAGTCAGCCACTGAAAGGCACTCAACACATGATCATCTTCATTAAAAAAAGTAAGACTAACTTCTTTGCAGCGCTGATGCCGCTCTCTCTCCTGTTGCACTCTTTGATCTTAAAATTAGCTGACGATGAATAGCATGCAGCTCATATCTGTTGCTTTTATTGACGTGAACTCCGTTAAAATACGCATGTCGCATGGGAACTGAAGATCGGAATAATTTATACATTTATATTTATGCGGCCAAGTATAAATGGGTTTGTTTGAACAAATCAGATAGCTAAAAACTCACCTTCCAAAAGCACAAATTTGCTTTTGAGACCAAGTGGGCGGGCAATACGTTTAATTTTGACGACAACATGAAACGGCTTCGGACTCGTTTTAAAAAACGGCTCGTTTCAGTCAACTCTTTCATTTGAGAGAGTCTCACTTTATACACGGTTGCGCTTTCAGATTGAAAACTTTGCAGGATGTTTTCATTCACTTAGAGCCGTTTCAAAAATCCATCATAGGGGGGCACTTTAAAAAATAAAGCTCTATCGAGCCTTTCGTATCTACTTCAGTGGTGGTCCTCAAATTCACTCTTGTCCAATTTCAGCACTTAAGTCGAGCAACTGCACGTTATTGACCCCTGAATGACAGTGTCACGGCGGCTGTCCCAGGGGGACGTCTGGTGACAGGAATGTGCTTAAGACTGTCTGAGGACGTCCTCGGCGTGACATTGATTGACGAGACGCTGTTCTGCCTCATTCCGTGCCGACGCTTCAGCAGCACCTCTGATTTCTGTCCGCCTTTGTGTCCTTTTATCGCTCGCTCTGGTCTTTTTCTTTCTCTCGTCTCGTTAGCAGCCGAGCGTTAAGCCCAGTTTGCTTCTGTTTGTTCCGATTTTGTTTGTTCAACTTTTTCTTGCTTTCATTCATCTTCCCCCGTTTAAGAATGTCAATGCGCGCACACACACACACACACGCACACACACAAGGAGATCAAAACACAGCTTTGTCTTGAAAGCAGATTATGCAGTGTCATGAGCAGCAGACTCAATCGGGCAGATGTGGTGTGAGACCTGTGTGTGTGTGAGCAGGATCGCAGTCGTCTCAACAATAGGCTCTGACACCCAGGTGATTAGCAGGCATTATGGTTTGCTGGAGGGGTTGAGGTGGGAGATTTGAGGGGGGTTTGGGCTCTCATTAATCTCTGTCTGTCACGGGTGCCCCCACACCAACTACCCTCCACACCCAGCCTGTCCGTCACACTCCGCCGCGGCCTCTTTCTGTGTTTTTCTTTGGATAGTTAAAGAATTACATGCGCACACACAAAGTGCACCACACCTATGAGGGGTCTGCGCCTATCGCCCTGTCTCTGGGGGCATATGAGTAATCACTGTACATTTTCTGCCTGCGTTTCCTCCGTCGTCTTATCTGCAGCGAACACGACAGCCACTGGTGTGTATTTTTCCATCTCTTAAAGAGCATCATGGAAAGATTTACATTGTGGTTGGTTAGTTTGTTATAGTGGTGTTCACTTGCACGCTCTTGGGGATTTGAACATAACCCTAATGCTAAGTATTAAACTTTGGCAAGCAAGTCATCATGCTCTGTTTGCGGTGCGAATGTGAATGATGCCTCAAATCATGCGGCTTAATAAGGAGAGGTGTGCTGGTAATTTTCTAGGTTATTAGATTTATGGGCAAATGGGGAAAAATACCATGTCTATAATTTAATGTATCCATTTTTAATATGTGCTCTTATTAGTGGTGTCAAGCGACCAACCACGGTTAATTGTATCCAAAAAAAAGTTTTTGCTTGCATAATGTATGTACATTTTAATGTACATACACGTAAATATTTTTCGTAAATATATACTGTATGTGTTTGCTTTATATATATATATATATATATATATATATATATATATATATATATATATATATATATATATATATATATATATATATATATATATATATATATATATATATATATATATATATATATATATATATATATATATATAACAATAAATTTTGGATGCCATTAATCATGATTAATTGTTTGACGGCACTTCTTATATATAAAAATCTTTGGATAATATAACATATTAATTTTCAATAATTTTAGGGATGTTCACTTACGCATTAATTGAACTATATTTACCAACAAAACATGTAAAAAATTATTTAAAAATAATTATTTGCATATTTACGATATTTACCCCCCTTTTGGTGATATAGATCCTTACATGTAAAAGGCATAGTTTAGCCCAAACTTAAAAGTATTGATGAATGAATAAAATGAATATTTTTATAAAAACTTCTGAGATTGTGGGTAATTAGCTTACATTATATATGCATATGTTTATATGCAAAATGTACTAAACAAATGATTAGACATTCATTCATCTATTCAGAATTTAATTGTTAATCAGTGCATTTTTGACAAGAAAATATAAAGCTGCTTGTGTATTTTAGGAGGGGGTTTCTTTTATATTTTACAAGGCAGTTTTTATATTTACGTTATGTATAAATATTTATATACAATGCCATGTGAAAGTATACATGCCCCCTCATTATTTTTTTTTTATGTTTTGTTTTGTTGCTGCACTGCATTAAGCCACTTCAACTAACCATTTTAGTAAATCACTGTATGTGGCTGTAAGAAGATGACATGTTTTAAAAACCTGTTTAACGTTAAAACTAGTTCGAGAATGCTTGTGACTTCTGTAGACCTCCCCCTTACCCTTCACTCATTCACACACACTCGCACACATGCATGTGAATGTAAAAAGACCTGTATGGATTTCCATGTAAAGCGGGTGCCGTCTAGCAGTGGTTTGCTGGAGGGACGGATCCAGCCCGCTCCCTGCCGAGAGGTGAAACTTGACTCCCAGTTCTACGTACTGTACGATCTGCCCGTCTTGTACTCCGAGACCCCAGCAGCACGGCATGCTGGGTAAGACGCAGAGCGGCTAACATATCTTGTCAGCGCTGGCGAGGGTAAAAAGCAGAGGCCGGAGATGTATGTAGGCGAAGAGGGAGGCTTTTTTTTTTTTTTTTTTTTCTCAGGCAGACACAAAGTATGTTTTACACAGTGGCTTTTGCATCCACTAAATGTGAGTGTGTGTGCATGTCTGTGTGTATATTTGAGAGAGTGTGGAAGAGTGTGTTTTGTCAGCTCTTACAGGCACAGCTGGGACTTGTTAGGGGCCCAGGAAACTGAGGTTTGTGGAGCAGGAGGAATAGCTGGGCTAAGGGGGGGCCGTGACAGGCTCGTTCTGAAGAGCTCTCCGGCTCTGACTAGCCGGAGCGGCCCATTCTTAATGGATACGTACACGAGACCGCCGCGGTCAAAGTCACAAGCCATTATCTGCTTCGCAGGTGAAGCCTTGCGGTACTTATTTCTCCATTTGTAGATGAGGGTCAAGTATCTCTTCGCCCTCTTTGGCCCGTCGACGTCTCATCACGTTTAGAAAAGATGCCCCACCGAACTCCAGCTGTCAGGTTGTATGTAAACACGCAAGAGGTAGGGCTCATGGGACGTTTTAGCCATCAGTAGAGGCGTATGGCTCTCGTGACTGATGCCGTGCAGCCACATCTGGCTTGTTTGATGGACGTCTCGAGCGTGAAGTGGTGGAATAGCAAGGGGGCAGATTTGGTTGGTAATTTGAGGCCCGTCTGACCTCTTTCTGCCCCCTTTAGCGCTCCGAATGTCTCTGTGTGAATTGTCCGTCCATCATAATGCATTATGAATCAGATCACACAGTCTTGCAGAAGGCTAAATCACGTGCACGGCAGTCTGAGTGAGACGATCGGGACCCAGAGGGGATATCACGCACTATAAAATGCTACTCTGGGACTCGATGGAGAAATCCGACAGATTGCTGCGAAACAAGCCAAGGTTTAATGCGATTCATTTCGTAAACGCCCAGCTGATGTCGTTTTTTTTTTTTCCTTCCCTTCGGCGTGTTTATAATATTGAATAATTTAAGGGTTTTTGTGTGCTCTGACATGCTTTAAATCCTTCTCTCCGAGCGGGTGAGAAACGCAGCTCGCTGACGATTGCTCAACGCTAACACAAGTGCAGTGGGACACGTTAAAACCTCGGCTTTCCAGAGTTAAGCCTTTAGACTGAAACCCGGCCCTAATTAAAGGAATAAAATAAACAGCAGAAAGGCAAATAATAACATCATAAAGTGGTGTTACAAGAGCTGGCGCGGGCCGCGCTGGCGTAGTACAGGTCCAACCTGTTAAAAAGGGGGCAGGCCGCGGTGGGCGACCGAGCCGGGCGTTTATTGGCATCTGTAATGTGGTCCACCAGGCTGGTGCCAAGTGCTGTGTCTCCATCCTGTACCACCCCGAAAAGCAGGGCAGCTTGACTGCCGCTAACATGGTACCATTGTGTATGTCTGCCTCCCAGAATGCTTCTGGGAGTGGAGTGAACTTAAATCTCTTGTAAAGTGCGGGAAATGGTCCTCCTCCCCTCGTCCATTCAGCTACTAATGGTGAGTTCTGGCGTTTGAGAAAGAGGCTAGCTGGTTATGTATGCATGTGGATATTTTTTGCTTTTTTTATTTATTTCCCACAAGTTAAAGTGATGGTTTCCCCCCAATTTTTTTTCATACAAATTTTAAAACATTTTAATCTTTTTTTATTTTTTATAATCTAATTATAAGATTTAATTCAGTGACTCGAACTGACTTTCTGTAAAAACATCTGACAAATTCTCATATTTTGTGTCCTTCAGAAGAAAGCAAGCCGTACAACGACATGAGGGTTAATAAATCACGACAGACCTTTCATTTTCGAAAGAATTATCCCTTTAAAACACAATAAAGCAACGGCAAAAATCCGAGCTGTAATTACATATTATTTTGATTTTTAGGCATTTTTATTACTTTTTGATTTAGGAAGGCAAATTAATGCGCGATGAAGGAGTGCGCGAGGGCGGTTTGGCGATTATATTCAAAGTTGCGTTTTTCAAGGGCGCATTTTAAGACACTTCAAAGGTTCAGGAGGGGCGTCAAAGGAGCTCCAGACACAGCAGGCTACTGTACCTTCGGAAAATTGGCCGAAATCAAACATTTTGACAAACAATGATCCTCGCGGCGGTGATTTACGGCGCAGATATAGAAAGTATTTGGAAGGCCGCCGCAACGCCTCAGCAGACGTCTTAGAAGTCTGTTGCTATCCGATTCGTATCGCTGAGAAAACACACGCCGGTGTTTGCCTTTGACTCTGAGCCATTAGAAGTATCAGAGAGCCCATCATTGGGTCAGATAAAGGAAAGGCCTGGAAAGGGGGCTGTTATGATTTAAAGGGTGAGTTGTCCCCCCTGTTGTAAAGCAGAAGGCAAGCAGCTACAGGTCCTGTTTTAGGGGATCAAGGGGATTCAATTGCTGGGGCGATAAAGGGCTTTTAAGTGTTTTTTGAAGCCGCTCGGCTCAGAGGTGGCTTGGCCCCGTTTATCAGGGCTGCTGAGCGGAGCTGCCACGGGTCGCTCGGTCTGAGCGCCCTCCAGACCATCTGTTCAGCCTCACTCCGTGTCGCAGCGCGGGTGACATCATGACATGCGGTCTGGTGAGCGGAAAAATTCCTCCTGTCCACCGTCGGTAGAGGCCGGACAGCTGTAGCCCCCTCAAAGAAGAGAGCGGGAAAACAGAGGGTGGGGAAAACAAGTGAAAGAGGGAGAGAAAAGAAGCCGTCAGCGAGGGCCTGGCAGGTGTGGTGGTTTTGCTCTGTCATCACGGGCCTGACTGTTTGAACCTTCGTGGCTGGATCTGGAGGGGATTACGACTGTGGTTCTGAGGTTAAGCTCTCCTGGCGTTCTCACCAATGCCTGATTACCCTGATGCTTTTCCTTGTCATTTTCCTAATCAGCTACTCTTGCCTTTCACTCCGGTATCATCCGTCTCTTGTGACTTGAATGCACGGCCAATAGGGTCTGATGTACAGTTTAAGGGTTTGTTTCTCCAAAAAAAAACGTACTCGACTTTTGTAATATTGTTAATGGATTAGTATCTTTTATGGGTTTTTTTTATTACTATTAAACTAATTTAATACATTGTGATATATCAATATCAATTAATGTGGCTGAATAAAAGTATACATTTCTTATTTCTTACATATTATAAATATTTCTCATTTAATTTAAACTCCATGAGTTTGATCTTCGTCCCCACTGATTTATTTAGTGTCCATTGTGCATATAAGGCATTTACGGCAGGCAGGTTAACGAGGGTTTAAGATGATGGGAGCAGGGTGGTCTTGGACCGAGAGAAACGAATTACACCCACAGATGAGTTAAACTCATCAGGGGCTCATTGAGAGAGAAGAATCTGAAAGACTGCCATCTCTACTCAAACGACCAACCCAGATGCAGTGCAGCACGGACACCGGCAGAAATATCTCTCTCTGTGGAGCCGCTCGTCTTTAGACAACAGCCAAGCTTATCAGGGTCTCAGGTAGTTGAAGTCATGGAGTCGGGTTTGTCTTTTCGTTTGGGGATGGCCCGTTCCTGGTAGCTGTGGGTCTGGAGTTGTTTTATTGCATTCAGTGTGGTGGTGTGTGGTGTTGGTAATTGGGCTGCGGCCAGTGGGGGGTTGAGGGTACTTCATTTTGGTCTGTGGTAGCCTTGCTCCATACACCCCTTCTGTCTTTGTCGATCCAATAAATGGCCCCATTTATGAAACCACCTTTTCATCCATCCACCATATGACGTAACCTTAACCTTAAACTAGCTTCCCGCCAACCGGCTTTGGTCTGATAGGTCTTTTTTTATCTACGAGAGCGGAAAAAACTCGCTGTGTCTGTGCTGCGGTACGACCGAGTTGAATGTGTGTGTGTTATAAAGATGACCACACACGACTCCATGGTTCCTGGGTTCCCCACAGACGGAGTTGTCCTGCCAGCCCTGTTTGTGGAGAAGCTTCTGGAAGTCGTCCTTCAATCGGAGGCCTTGAATTTGTTACAGACCACCTTCTCCCCGGTCTCAGACCTGAGAAACAGACAGTGCAGTTTGTGTGCACCGAGCTATGTTTGATGTAGGTGAGATTTACAGTGACTGACCTTGGGATGAACATTTCCTTCCTTCCTTAAACACAGAGATGCACGGAAACATAGGACTCTGAGTGGCAGTATCTGTCGCTGATGCTCTGACAGCTCTGCTGACTTCAGTTTATGGCACACAGGATGATTTTAAAGATAGTGGAAGCCATAAAGAGTAACTTTTCACTGACAGCAGTAAATATATACTGTATATACATTACCAAAAGTTTGGGGTTGGTTGGATGTTTAAAGTTTTTGAAGGAAAATTGGCTGCATATATTTGATGAAATTAAATATATATATTTTTAATTTTAAAATATAAATATATATATATATATTTTTTTTTTAAATATTTTTAACATTGTAATATTTTTTATTAGAACTGTTTTCTATTCAAAAATATTTTTAAATTTATTTTCAATTAATATATGTGTGTGTGATGCATTTTTTGTTCTATTTAATGAATAAAAAGTGCAGAAGAACAGCATTTTTCTAAATTAATTTATTTTGTAATATTAGAAATGTAATTATTATGCATTATTATGTAATATTAGAAATACATTTTGTAATATTAGAAATGTAATTACTGTTACTTTTAATCAGTTTAATTCATCTTTGCTCAATAAAAGTATTAAGCATTAAAGTAATAGTATGTAAAAAAATAAAAATAAAATAAAGTACTGACCCCAAAGTAGTTTTTCGGGTTGAAAACAATGGCATAATATCCATTTAAATTATTTTGTAATATTAAAAATTTATTTTTTTACTTTTGATCAATTTGATCAGATTCAGAGATTTGGAAATTATTAATTTTAACAGGTTTTTATTAAAGCTTTCTTAGTTAATTTTTTTTACAGTTGTTCTCTCATTTGGTAATTTAATCCATAATTGCTAAATGATCAAAATTCATAAAGGCTGTTTTATTTAATATTTCCCCAGTAGAACGTCTTGCAACAAATAGAAAGATCTTTAACAAATATGTGACACCATCTTTCTACAAAGAGATTTAGCCTTATTACTAGGGTAAAATCAGTCATCGGTCAGGCTTCAGGCCTGATTTATACTCATCTGCTGGTGGAAAATCATACAGGATTTGTGGGTCAGGCCCATCATGTCATCCTCCTCATATCTAAGGAGATCCTCTAGAAACCTCTCACCAAACACGTAACGAAACAACAGAGAGTCCTCACTGCGCCGATAATTCATCAGCGGTGTCACAGTCACATTAGTCACAATGAAAAACCATGAACTGTTCAGAAGCTGCAGAACATATCTAGATAATCCACGCTTGCGTTTTAAAACCATCTACGTTGCAGACATGTCACGGGGGAGAACACGGAATATGTCTTGAAGCTGCAGCGAGCGGCCTGTTGCAGCGAGAGCTGGGCTTTAGGGCCGTATGTCACATTGACAGGCGTAATCCCTCGTTTGGTGTCCAGTGGTAAGCCTCAGCGTTCCCTCGGCTCTCCGTCTCTTCTGCTTAGTCTGAGCGCATCCTTCTCCCGTGATTCCATCTGTTTTAATAATGCTTTCCGCAGGTGCCACTCCTCGACGAGCTTCGTTTCCCAGAAAGCAAGCGCTGCCCTCCTCCCTGGTTTTGTTTAGAGGCCCCAGCTGCGTTGCTCGTGTTTCCCAGGTAACGGGGCTTTAGAGTGGACTCCGGTGGGCCGCTGCGTTTTCCCGGTCACGCTCCGCGTAGCGTGTCTGAAGTGGTCATGGCTTGACCGGCTTTTCCCATCTCCCACCACCTGCTCTTGCTGTCTGTCACCGTGCGTGTCTATCTGTCTGTCTAACTTGTTAGACGTCTTCCCGGCACAAGGATTTTGTGTATAAAGTTTGCGAGTGTAAATACAGGATGCCGTCAAGTACAGTATGTTTACTTCACTCTTTTCCTCTTCCCCCCTCCTGTGGTTCAAGGGTGCACAGTACAGTACGGAAAGCTTTCCAGAAATGGTTTCAGTCAGATGACTGCCGAACCCATAACAAAGAATGTTTCTCAGCATGTTGAAAAATGTATTCTCTCTGGATCTCGTTATTAGCATTATTTAGTTTTATTTTTCATTTTAGCGTTGTGAGGTTGTGTTGATCGATCGATTCATCCATTCATTGACTCATTCACTCCCTTACTCATTTGTACACGTGTTACTCATTTATGTGTTCCTATGATGGATTCAATCAGCTGACTGAAACAATACATACCTACATACAATACATACATACAATAATAAATATATATATATATATTTTTTCAATTATTTTTTATTATTTTTTTTTTTGCAACATAATTTTTATTATTTTCCTAGATATCAACATGGCCATATTTAATTAAATTTATTTATTTTGTCTATAGATATCAGCATCTGCACGTTCTTATTTTATTTCATTTTTATTTAGTTTTTTTTTATATTAAAAACTTACTATATTTAGTACACAATTATGTTTAAATTAATTTATTTTAGAAACATGTATATGTATTTCTATATTAAAATAAAATGTTCCAGTAATGGTTTCGGTTCTAATTTAATGAATTATTTTTTTTTATTTTATTTAAATGTATTTAATTCAATTAGCATTTTGCTATTTTCCCTGTTCCCTGTCTAATTTAAAGTGTTTTTTTAGTAGTGTAGTGCGTGCAATACGAGTCATTTTTACCGTTATATCTGCTTAAATGTACTCGTTAACTTTAGGAGTCCACAAACATACACATATATATGACCTCAAAGCTGACACACACAGACTAAAAGCCACTAAACTGTAATTTTGATTGCATGGGATCTTTAAGAAAATGTTTATGAAATCTGAAATTTATAGACCACGATGGTAAATTCCATAAACTCGACATCAACCCTGCGCAAAGTTCAGCAAGAATTACGTTCTCCTCTTAGGGTTTAGAGATTACTGTGCTCTCTCCAGCTGATGTGATCCAGATGGCTGGGTGCTGTCAGTCCAGGCGTGTGTATGTTCCCAGAGGAGGCTGGGCCAGAGGAGATAGGCAGGGGAGAGCGGTGTGTTTGTGTTTGGTTCAGGGATGTGCTGGCCACCCTTTCGCTGTGCTGCTATCAGCACTAATTAAGCTAGGTCTGTCAGCCTTCAGAGCCGCTGATAAGAGCAGGAGTGCTATTGAAGAGAAGGGGTCAGCGTGTGTGTGTGTGTGTGTCTTTTCCACACATTTTTTTCCCCTCGGTCACTGTTTACAGAACTCCGTCATCTCTTTTTGTGTTTTATAAATAGTGATAGAACAATATATTGATTAGTTAAATCAAATATTTTGTCATTTTTTAGATTTATTTCAGCGCTCTGGATCATGTTTGCTGAATGAAATCCAATGCCTTTTTGCTTAAGCACATCTCGCTTTCTCACCAAATGTAATCCGTTCTGTAGCATTTTTGCTTTCGACAACTTGCATTATCCTTTAATAAGCAGGAAAACTCCCATGAAGACATTATATTCCACTGAGCCTGGTTAGAATTGTCAGCTGATTTTCACATGCGTGAATAATTCTCTAGACATTTTTACACCTTTTGCTAAATTTACCTCCACTACCTTTCGGTTTGCAAGATAAACGATGCATTTTGAATACTACTTTTACAAAACCTTTGGCATTTGGCAACATTTGTTATTTGGAAAAGTGCTAAATTCATATACACTCAGATGACAGATCTCTATTATTTTATTATTTTGTGTGAATGCAATAATAGTTTTTACTGCTATTTTTCAAATCAGATGAGGTAATATTAGGTATTTTTTGCAGGTTAGCAGACTTTTTCGTCCCATGAATGCTGGATTGTGAATCGCTGAGATACATAATTCAGGCGGTCCACTATTAAAACTGCATTTATTTTCATTTTTTGCATTTTATTACATTTTTAATTATTAAAATAAATATTAATACATATTATATTATAATCTAGAATTGATTTAAATTATTTATCTACTAATTGTTTTAGGTTTTGACTCTAAAAACCCTCTCACTTTATTGCAGCATTACATTTGATCATCTAAAAATATTGATTGATTGGTAGTAGCAAATAAAATCCGCGCTACCCAACCCCTGTTGTTCTTTTTTTGGGACCCACCAGAGTGAAAGGGAGAATTTCTCATTAACATTCCCCACAAAACTGCATATCAGCGATAAAGATGCTCATTTAAAAGATCTCTTATATCGCACTCCTCCTCCTAACACACACACACGCACACTTTTTCACCGACGCTCTTGACTCTGACAGCAGGCTTTTAAATTCACATTTGGTGTCTAGGAAGCCCTCGTGCCAGATGATTCAGCATGTGTTTCCAGGTGTCTCGCTTGTTCCAGTTCTGTCTCTCTTGTGAATCCGCATTGCAATCACCCAAGCGCTGCTATTCTGTATAACACAAGATTAATACAGCTATTACTGTGTTCAGGAAGTACAAAACCCATATTTTCAGATTGCTTATACACCGGAATTTATAGCTTTTGGTGAGTCAATATTAGCTTTAAAGGCGCAAGGTTGTAGATTTTTCTGTAATGTTTCACAGTGCCCATCCAGAGAGGATGTTCAGCACAGACGTCCTCTATAACTCTCCAGCATAACCAGCGTTCCAGTACCAACTCCAAAAGCAGCGGATGTATCTCTCTTTTTTTAGGCCAGTAAAAGCAGCCACTGAAGGTCCTCTGTGGCCCAGGGGTGGCAATGAACGGTGAACGGTCAACATATTTCTCCTCACGTCTTCTCCATGATACACACACACACACACACTGAAATATAGAACTGACACCATATTTCTCACTTTCTCTCCCACATCTCACACACATCCCTGGAAAAAAGGGCCTAGAAAGCCGGGCTGTGGCTCAGGGCCAGGGAGTGATGGAGAGTTAGGGTTATTTTTATTTTTTTAATGTGCTGGGGCTCCTCCAACACTCAGTTTGTTTAACGCGGCTGGCCTGTATTTTATTTTTATGAGCTAGATCAGGCAGTATCAGGTAGGACTTAGTACTGATGGATTCGGCTGATAACGTTCTCTGAACTCTTCCCTCTCTGCTAATGGTGTCCTCTGAATTCCTCTACTTCAGATCAGCAGTCTTAAACTATTGAAGTGTTAAAGGACTAGACGTTTATATTACAGCCTAGATATTGCCTAGATATGCGTCTGTAAAAATGGGGAAAAAAGTCCTAGCGATGATGATGTTATTTGTACTGTGAAAGCAGCTCTGTGATTTTAGATGTGATCCTAAGACTGTGGTTGTTTATGCTAAAAGAAGAGATAAATGTATATTTCTTCTGTCTTTCAATCAATCTCTCGGTCTCTCAGTCCGTCATCCATGAATCCATTCACCTTCCTACACTGTGTATGTAAGTCTCTCTGGCCATCAGCCTAACTTTCTATTCACCCATCTATCTATCCATCCACCTGTTTATTACAGTCATTTCTCTAACCATTCATCCATCCATTCATGTACCTTTCCATGCATCTATCCATCCATCTGTTCATTCACGCATCCATCTATCCATCCATCTGTCTATCTATCCAAGACATATATCTTCATCCAACTCTAAACTGTCACCACATGTGTGAGAAGATGGAAGATTTGTGTAAGACTCGATCTCCTTCCATCCATTTATATACCGTTCCATCCATCAGTCCATCCAACTAAATTTCTATCTCTCTATCCATCCATCTGTCTTGTATTTTTTCTATCAGTCCATTCATATATCTTTCCATTCATCAGTCCATCCACTTTAATTTCATCCAGCCATCATGTATATGTCCGTCCATCTATTAATTTATCTAGCTGTATATATATATATATATATATATATATATATATATATATATATATATATATATATATATATATATATATGTGTGTGTTTCTCTGGCCATCAGTTTATCCCTCTATATATCTGTCCACCCATCCATCAATTGATTCATCCATCCCATTAATTTTATTCCATCACTCTTTCTGTCCACCCATCGGTCCACGTCTTTTACATCAATTTATCTGTATCCATCCATTGTTATAACTCTGCATACATGTCTCTCCATCCATTTGTCTATTCACGTATCTCTGCATCCATCCATTTCTCTATCCATCCAAGTATTTCTCAAATATATCTATCCATCCATTCATTCCTTTATAACGTCTTTACTTTATATGAGATCTAGCAATGCTTTATTATATCAATTATATTCTTCACACAGACTTGCTCCGAAGTTTATATGAGGATAAAATATTTCAATATTTGGAAATATTAATTTTTTTTCTGTCCATTCGTCCATCTGTCATCATGGCATTTTGTCCAATCTTAGCTTCACATTTCTCCTCCTTTGTGTTTCCAAGAAGCTTATCTCTCTTCCAGAGTGGTCACGGTTGAGGCAACCATTAAAAATTTTAAGCGCTGAAAGTAGCCTGACCTCAGATCTGCATTCGTTTAACATTCCTCTCTCATTTTGCCATCATTTACGTCCGGCTGTCGTCATACAGTAGGAATGGCTGTGATAAGTCACGTTTAGGACTCGCCAACCCGGTCATTCCTGGCGTTCTGTGCGGTGTTCCCCTCTCCGGTGGCTTAACCGGCACAGTGCGTCCGTCACAAGCTACCATAAATCTCCCCACCCCCTCGGCTATTCATTATCTTTCCACTGGCGTACACACCCTAGAAACAGAACCGATAGAGAACAGAGGAGGATGCGTATTTTTAGGCCCGCTCGAGGACTCCTAAGAAGAAAGCAAGAGGTTTAAAGGAATGCAGAGTGCAGAGAGAGGAAATTGAGTGTTGAGGGGCGGTGATGAGTTGTGTTGATTGATGGGCTGCTTCCCCTCTCTCCGATTGACTTTGTCGTGGGAGGAGGTGATTGGCCACTTGACCTCTTAGTGATCAATATGAACTCTTTCCTATCTCTCTCAGAACAAATGTGTGGGGGCCCATTGTGTCCCTGTGCTACTGATAAGAGGCTTTGTCTTCTTTTAGTACAGGAACACGAGCTCTGCCTTGCTGTCTACTGCCTACATAGGAGGTCGCCTACTAAGGTAGCATCTTAGCCCAAGTTAAAGTGGCATATTTGGTGCACTCTACATAGTCAGCAAGTCCATGAGGTGCACAAATAAAGCTTTGTAGGAAATTTAATTCAGCTATTGATTCCAGTCACCTTGTTTGTTAATTCATGGCCTAAGGAATGCGTTTCTGAGTCCAAGTGTCTACTTGTTTTAATTGAGATTACAATCTCAGCAGCCATTCATGAGAATATATGAGAATTAGGACCAGAGACAAATGACCTTATACTTAGCAAGCAGATAAAGTCTGGTGTTAGCATGTGTGTGTGTGTGTATGTATATGTATATGTGTAATAGGTGATGTAGTCTGTTTTTTAAATTTGATTTGAAAAAATGTTAGCAATACTTTCTTGCAAGCAACCACTCATCGTCACCAAGATAAAACCGTAATAGTGTGAAATATAAAAATTTGAAATGGCTATTTTTGATTTGAATACATTTCAATGCAATTTTTAAGACGTAACAAAGACCATAAACCTTTGAAATGATGAGGGTTTTAGGGAGGGATGAAGTGGGTCACGACTGTACTCATCACTTTTCCTGTGACCCAGGCCTCTTCTCTCCCTGTGGCCATCTGTGATATCAGCATACCCAGTGTATGGGAAAGTTTAGATCACAGAGGAAAAATCCCATCCTTGTTAAAGGATTCATCTGAGGAGACACGGAACAATTTCGAATCGGCCTTCTCTTCTACTTAAGACCGGCACCTATCTCTCCCTCATTTCCTGCGGTTGGGAAACGTGGGAAAAGGCGGCATGTTATCATGACCTGAATATCGTGTGCGTGAGTGTGTGTTTACAAGGATGTGTGAGCATTCTCATCCATCATTTCAGACTCCTCATCCTCCATATCCCAGCGCACATCCCTCCACTTCCTGTTATTTGCCTCTCCTAATGCCACCCTCCCCGGGCTTCTGTTTTCACCTCATCTCTTCTCTCGCTTTGATTTTTATTTTTAGCCAGTGCCGTCCTCATGAATTTTGGCAGGGTGGATACACTAGGGCTCATCGGGACCAGGCAGGGAGGTTATGGAGCTGAAGGGGAAGTTCCTTTTTGCCCAAAGTAAACTGACTCACCTCAGGGGCAGCTGCTGCCTGTGGTCTGAACCCGACCATAATGAGCACGGCTAGTCAGGAGGTCAGTGTATTAAAAGGCCTCTCTGACAGGACATGTTAGTGCTCAGAAGCCTCCTGGAACATCACCAGCTTTCATTTTATTAGTTTGCGCCAGGACACGGCGGTTTTGACAGACCTGGGTGGCCCGTGTGTTTGTGGGATACATCACATGTCCGTTGCTTTTGATGGTCAAAATGACAGAATTAAGAGTTGTATGGCGGCCCATAGGCATCGCACCATGTGTGTGTACCACTGTGTCAGGTACACAGGCCTCTTTCTACAGCTGTGATGTCACTCTGGATAGAATCAGGTCAGCCAGTTCCTCCAAGGGACCGAATAGAATGCACCGAAACAGACAAAGAAAAAGAGGGGCTTTGTCAGCGATTGAGAATCTGATAAGAGAAAAAGCTAATTCCCAGTAAACCCAAGATGAAAATAGAAAGTTGCACCCTTTCAGTTAGAAGAACAGAGGCGTGACTGAACAAATGTGCTGCATTTTAAGACTTCTGATGCAATTATACTAGCCAAATTCATGTCACGTGCATCTTTTACAAAGAGAACAATCCCAGAAAGCATTGTGTGCTCAGTGGGAAATACTGCATAGCAGAAAAAATTAGAATGGACTCTATACATGATCGCTTTAGCCACAATGGCCACTGCTGCTTATTATTATAATGCTGTGTTTTAATAGAACATGCTAAAATAATATGTTGACTTTAGTTAATATTATGTACAATATATTTTTTTGTAATAAGTTTGCTATGGAAGAATGCTTGCCTAGAGCACATTTTAGCGAAAATATGTGGCCATATGGCAACAAACTCCACTTGTGCACTTCATTTAAGAAGTTTCTCGTTTAAAAAGTTTTTCTATTTTTATTTTGCTACCTACATAGAGCGTTCCAGATGAATTTAGTTAGCTTCTGTTTTAGTTAGCGTACTACCGTAGAAGGTACCATCTAAGAAGACAGTAGGCAGTGAGGCAGCTCACTGGGTTTTGGAACGGATCCAGTGAGTTTCTTTATATTAGAGGTCATAGAGAAAATGAGAGGGAGGAAAAGAAGAGAGGCACAGGGAGGATGTGTTTGACACACACTTCACAACTGACACTCTAGCACACGTGGCTGACGCTAACCCTAAGACATTCTCCAGTCCGCTGCCTCTATTTGTCAATACACGGGAGGCTTTGAGCATCTCAGCTGCTGTTAGAGGAGAGATCCATCCTCCCTCTCACTCCGTTACCGCAGATTTGACCTAACGGGGCACACTTCCTGAACCAGCTACACTTGATTGATGACCAGAATTAATTATTTGTGGTGCTTGCTATCACTATCACATCATTTATATACTACAATTCAAAAGTTTAGGGTCAGTAGGGGTAAGAAGTTGAAGTGCCCCTTCATAAGGATTTTCGAAAAGGACCTTTCATGCAGCGTGTAACACAGAAAAAATCCTGCAGAGTTTTACATCGGAAGGTGCACCGTGTATAAAGTCTCTAAAAGAAAGAATAGACTCTGAATCGTTGAATTTAGTAGCATTTTAATAAAATCCTCCCACAAAATTTACATGCTAAAAAGTACAGTTCACCTGGTAAACACTGTATCACTGTTTCATCAGTTTGAGTACCATAGATCTAGGTATAGTCAAAGAATTAAAGGTGTATATGTGAATAGGTTGTATCTGTAGAAAGCTTTGTCCAAAGCATAATAACCGTGTGTGTTTTCTCCTCCAAACAGGCAGGAGGCGCTATTGGCAGCCATCAGCGAGAAAGATGCCAACATCGCTCTACTAGAGCTGTCGTCCTCAAAGAAGAAGAAGACTCAAGATGAGGTGGCTCTGCTAAAGAGGGAGAAGGACAGACTGGTACATCAGCTCAAACAGCAGGTGAGAACAACCAGCAGGCTGGACGTCGACATCCCAGACCAAGGCACGAGGCAAAACCATAGACTAAAATGAACACAGACCTCAGTCCTGTAGTTTCCTAGTGGAGTTCTGCAGCCTCACCCACAGGAATTACACTGGTGAAGCTTAACCAGACATTCGTCAGCCTAAAAAAAAAAAAGTCCTACCTCAAAGGGACAATTTAGACTTTATAGCTCAAGTAACAAACATTTTTGTTTCACTGACGAATTGTGTTTTAACCCAAATAGGAGCCTCGCTTTTCAGCTTTTGAACAGCTTTGCCTCCAGGCTCTCATTGTGTTTTACTGTAAAAGCACTTTGCGTTTGTTTTTACAGACTTAAGAGACGAGTCAAAATTATTGTGCGTCATAATTGAAAGCATGCCACAGATGCTGTCCATAGACATTATAGTTGACGATAACCCGTAATATTCTCTTAAGAGGGGCATGATTGCGCAGAAATATAAGATCACACAGGATATCCTGATGGTGTGTTCATAGTATCGGTAACCAGCTGACCTTGCTGTCATAGTTCTGTTCAGCAGTTCAAGGAGAGGCTAGAGAACAAGTTCTGGAGGAGACATGTTGGGAACGAGATCCCAGAGTTTGGAGATGCAAACAGGCTACAGATGTGTGGCCGCAGACCCGTCAAGAAGGGCAATTTTAGGATTATTTGACTCCTCCTCCAGGTTCCCACAAACCACCTGCGAATACATGCACACTAGTTTAAACACACACAGACTACACTGCTGTAGATATAGACTTCACCCAGAAATAGTGGTAGATTTTGCATAGAGTAAGTGAAACCGAGATTGGTGGAGTACGTTTTGCAAGGAAATATCATTTGTGACCCTGGACCAAAGAAAAATTCTTTTTTTTTCCCAGTTTTTTTTTTTAAGCTTTTTTCCCTACATATTAATAATTAAGATTTTTTTATATTGACTGAGTAAGGACATGTTAAAGATAGAAATCATAGTGAAATTAATGGCCGAAATCAAACAATGCTTGTCTCATAATTTAGATTTTGAGACTTCAGCCTGGATTTCACAGACAGGGTCACATGTATCAATGAATAAATAAGCTTTCTGTTGATGAATGATCCAGATATTTGAATATCTGAAATCTGAGGGTGCCAAAAAAAAAATATTTTAAATTGCCTTTTATGTCCAAATAAAGACCTTTTAAAGAGCAATTCTATTACTAATCGAAAAATTAAGTTTTGAAATTAAGAAAATTACAAAATATCTTCATGGAACATGATCTTTATTTAATATCCTACTGATTTTTGGTTCAGGGTCTCATTTCAGTCGTTCTACTCAACTTGATTTGTTACTGGTCATTTCTTTGTAATTGTCCACAAAATTTACTAACCGTTTTTGGGGGTTTTTTTTATAGCGTTAAACTTAAATTTAAGCCTAAGCCTGAAATTAATACAAACGGGCCACACGCATGTGTACCAAACCCAACGGCCACAAAAAAAAAAAACAAACAGAGCAGGAGGACCAAGACGCACATCCTCACTTTGGCTCCATTCATGCTCTCGCCGCTTGAAAACACCCCTCCCTGGCTGTTCCTCTGAATGACAGGCTATCAGCTCGTCGAATAGCTGCAGCATTCCACAGGAAATGGGTGTCAGTAGTGCAGATAGCTGTGGGGCTCGGCTCTCACCCGCAGCCCTGAGATCAGCCCCCTCCTCGCTCACTGTCAATCACAGCGGGGGGGAATTTGCTTAAGAGCCGGTCAGAAGCCAGTTGCTCTTCTGACATACTAATGGTTGAGGTCAGCGATAAAGGTTGCATGCGGTGGTCCTAAATCAGGTCTTTTCGGGCAGCTTTACTCCGGGGGTCGAAGTTAGGAGCCGACATTGGAAAGGTTAAGGACCCTCGGTTCACCTGTCCCTCGTGGACACGTTTTTCCGCTCTTAATTCATAGCATTACAAGCAGTCGTTTGCCATTATTTGTCATTAATAATCATTAAGATTACAATTTCTGTTTTGTGGGAAATGGATGGCTGTGACGAGCCCGAAGGTGTCTGACGTGGCCCAGGGGAAGGGCGAGGGCTGTCTACCGCTGCGGCCTCTGGATTAGAGTTTGGGATCGGGGTCGTGGGGTTTGACTGACAGGGGATGAGTGTGACATAGTGGTACATAAATAGAGTATTTTTCTTTCGGTTTTTTAAGAGACAGATGTGCGTAAAGATGCAGGGACGATAATGGCTCCGAGGAGGGAAAATTCCTGGTCATACTTGTCAAGTCTTGTCAAAAAAAAAAAAAAAGGAGTGGCGTCAAAAGTGTGGCCTTACACCATGTCATAACCAACTGCGGTGTGATAGTGTCAAGTGATGTGACAAACAAAAATATATCCCCTCCATTAATCCTCCAATCATATTTTATTACAGGTTAGAACAAATATTTTAATTAATTTAAATTGTATTCAAATAGAACTCGTTTCATTACTATTTTGTTCATAATTGCTTGCATTTCATGATGATTTGTTACAGTTTAAAACATTGTAAGCATTTATTATTATTATTATTATTATTATTATTATTATTATTAAACATGCAGTATATGTATGTATTTTCAGTCATGCAGGGATATGTTTATATGTTAAAAATATATTTATTAGCTTAGTAGTTAATAGCTAATGGACTGGAATTGTTTTACTGGAATTACTTAACTTCGAAAATTACTTCATTTTTCATGAATACAAAAATGCTTGACACTGTAACATAGAAAGGTAAATTATTATTTTGTTAATATAATTATTATGATTGTTATATGAAACATTTTTTTATTATAAATACATATACACACACATTCTTATGGTATACTGAAAACTAAAATAATAATGTTTAAAATCATTTCAAAATAATAAATAATTTCAGACTAAAAATTGTAGGTATCGGTTATTTTCTACACTCTATATTAAAAATCGAATATATTTCATATATTGTTTTTAAAATATCGATTTGATTGTCAGTTTGTCTAGCATTGTACAGTTGAACAGACTTTGGAAAAAAACCTTTGAAACTCGTCGTTGGTTATGATGGAGTGTAATATAGTACTGAAAATGAAAATTTGTCCACATCTTCTCCTTATGATATACTTCAGCCAATCACGTGGCTTCTCTGGTTTTATTCCACTGGAGCAGGTTTAGATGTACTCGGTGTGTGATAAATGGAGCCCGTCATCATGTTTAAATTATATTTTTTAGATGACGAGCAGATGGGACTATTTGATGTTTAACAAAATGCTGCATAATCAACAGCCGTTACTATAATCCAGAGATTTGAGGCGAGGGAAATGAACTAGAATGAAACCGCAGAAAAGGAAAGATGAGAGAAAATGAGCAGGGAAGTTTTTAATAACAAAGAGAGAGGCGAGAGGAGACATCCCGTATCTGTTTTTGTTTTGGGATGCATCACTCTTCAAGATATTTCTGATGTATTTTAGGGAGAAAATGAGCTCTCTTTGTTCTTTTCTTCCTTCGTTTTGTTCTTTTTTTCCCCCTCTGGTCTCCGTCTGTGTGTCTGTCAGCCTCTGTGATGATGGCAGTGTAAAAATAGGACTGACGCCTGGTGAGCGTCTTTTGAAGCGGCGGTGTAGTGAAATGTTCTCTCCATCACATCTCTTCCCCTTCCATAAATCTCCGCTTCGCGCCGTGACATCTCACCCAGCTCTGATGTGCTGTCCAAGTTTTATTAGCAGACTTGAGAGAGTGGAACGGCGCGTCGCTGTGGAGCACAGGAGTGGCTTTTTAAAAGTTGTCCTGCGCAAATTTGCAGCCCGCAGATTAAACAGCAGAGCGAGAACTGCTCCCCGCTGCCATCACATGGTTCACTGATGTCACAATTAGCTGTGGAGGGAGGCTGCTTCTTCAAGAGAGCTGGAGAGATCACAACTTACACACTGAAGTCAAAGAGTCGGACGTACATACTGAAAAAAACAGACTTAGGAATGTTAATAACTTACCCTGAACTATGCTGAATTGTTGTCTGGCCTAAATCAAGCAGATTTAGTTTTTTAATGATAAAAAAAGTCTAAAAATTTATGGAAGAAAGGATGCATGGATAGATAGCTGTATAGTGTTGCATGTAGTTATAAAATTGTACAAATCGTTTTTCATGCATAAATTATATTATGTTTTGACATTTCACAGTTCAATCAAATGACGAGTGAAAAACGAGCTGTACAAAAGTTATGGCTGATATTACTTCATCAAATTAGGAACATCATATGAGGTCATGCAGTCTTGTATACTCTACATCTACCAATTTTGTAGCAGACCGTTAATACAGGACATTTGCATACTGTGCACACTACTGTGCTGAAATATTGCGTGTTATTAGCACAAGAACAGCAGCCGGCGTGGGAGGAAGACCAAAACCTCCACCGCAGACCATCTGAGCTCCCCACACCCAGCCTCGCCTTTCTAAAAGCAGTCCTGGCTCCGACCCCGCAGAAAACACTCCCACCTGTGCGAGGCGTCCAGAAAATATTTGATAAGTCATAAAATTTATCATCCTTGCCCCTGCACGGTCTGAAGAGGCTGCATTAATCCACGCCATTATCGTGGAGCATGATTCAGACCATTAATCATCTCGCTGCTCAAAATGTGAAATCTTTACGACACCTCAGCGGCTGCAAGAGTCTCTCCTCATGCACAGTGAGCTCTCTGTGTGCTGTGGAAAGGTGTAGAATGGTTCGTGTGGTCACCGCCTCCGAGTCCAACCCCTCCTCCATCATAATTCTCAGCCTCCTGATGGATCTCAGCAGAGACTTCCTGCCTTTTCCCCTGTTAACTGTATGTCAGCGGACATGCATGCGTGTGAGCGTGTATTTGGGGTTTCTTATGTCAGTGCGAGTGTTATGGTGGGACTGGACTATGTTAGGCAGTCAGTAGTTGTTAGTAGTACTAGTGAAGCTGCATGATTCTTGGTACCAATTTTGATGAATGCACTCCTGTATTTTAACCCTGTATGGTGCGGTGTAGCCATATGGCAGCACATTTTCCTTCCAGCTTTCAGATGGAAAAAAAAAAGAATGCGCTATTGGAAATAGGATGCAGGATGCTGTTTTCAAGACTCTTGACTTTTAAGGGGTTACCCTTTAATTTCTTCTATATCGTGTTTTTTTTTTTTTTTTTAGGAAAGATCATTTTCATGGATCAGATTTAGCTAACATAGTTTTACAGAAAGTGTAAAAAACTGTTCTGTACATCAAACAAATTCCTTTACAATGGTACTGCACTAATGCTTTTTATTTGATTTAATTTATTATATTTTATTTTGCCACGGTATATTTTGCATGAATAGCATGGTTATGCTTTATCTCTTATTCAGGCAAAAATGTAAAAAAAAAATATGGGGCAGAGCACATGCCATGAACCATGAGATTGTTAAATTACCGAATCATTTTAAGAAATATACATTTCAATGTTTCATTTTATTTTTTATATATATATATATATATATATATATATATATATATATATATATATAATTGTTTTTTATAAAATTTTTTTTTAGAAAAAATTGTTTTTAAGAAACATTTTTACTTTTAACTACGTTTTTATTTAAATGTATTCCACGAATAAAAATAATGATACTGTACAGGGTTGGCGTTAACACCGTTTACATGAACATCTCACCAAGAAGCTGAGAAGAGCATTTAACCATTCGTGTAGATACAAAAGTGAGCGTTTAAATAGGCACAATAAAAATAAAATAATATATATATATATATATATATATATATATATATATATATATATATATATATATATATTATTTTAGCTTCTAATGCTTTTGACATGCCTGCTTTGTAGACACAGGTTAGGGTTTAAGTCATCAGTGTACTTCCGTTGTAAGTCACCCATGTGTGAGAGAGAGTTTGCGGCGACCCAGCGCTCCTCCTCTTTGGAGACGAGGATATTGAGTGTGTGTGTAATGAAGTGAGGCTGAACTGACATGGTGCCTCTTTCAGATCGAGAGAGAGAGAGACATTGATCAAGAGAATGTGTATTTTAGTCCCTATTCAGAGATTGAAGACGTGCCAAAGTGTCCGATTCACCCGTTCCCTCCGTAGACCTCCAGAGTCCAATCTGTCCGGGCGTCTGAGCATGTCTGTGTTAGAAAATCAAGACGTACAGAGGGAAGCGATATTTATCCTGACAATTTCGGTAAGCTTCATTACTCTTTTGTGCTTTCCAAGGACTAGAGTTGCAGTTTTGGTCTCTCGTTCGTTTGTAACCGATGTATCTCATGACTAACCCCATCCGCTTCTTAGGGAGATGACCCGGAGTGATTCAGACCAATTACAGTTTGCTGGTCCTCTGGGACGGTGTTAAAAAGTCTGGTTGCAGTTCTGTAACCGCAGATTGAGTGTTAGTGTTAGTTCCCACAAGTCCTGGAATGGCGTTGGTAATTCCATCCCCTCACAAACTGCAGATTTGGGTCGATATGTCTTTCTCTCGTTACCTGCTGCAGTGCCTCCGCGAGGCCCAGCCAGAGTCGCTGTCCTCGCGTGGCTTTCGGGCGACGGTGGGCAGCGGGATTGGCCGAGATACCAATTCAGTAAAGGGCTTCTGGCCTGCTCTTCTCAGCAGAGCCATGGTTTGGGCACCCCTCGGAGGAGCAAAATGGTTTTGTCTCACAGCTACCCACGAATAAACTTGAAATGCGAGCGCGGCGAGTGCTTGCCAAGGCCACTATGTGCATGTGTTTGAAAGCGTACCTTTATTGGGTTCAAAACGCTGATGTTTTGTTGCAAAGGCTGAGCTCTAGGCGCCTCACGTCCCCGCTGCGGCCAAAACGATCACAGAGCTTAAATTAGAGCGTCCAGCAGCCAATGACACGGAGGGAAAGAAATCCAGAGGAAAAAAGCTCACAAACAACAACATCAACAAGCGTTCGATTCATCGCAGGATCTCGTTTTGGCGGAAGGACTTGGAGAGCTCGAACCAAAGGGGCCGTTCGAATGGAGGTCGTGGCTCACGGGCCCATCCGTGCTGGATTTGTCTTGGATCTGATGCAACTCTCGCTGCTCGTTTAGGAAAAAAGAGTCGCTGTGTTTTCGGAACACGAGACCTCAAAACACAAGCCGCTAAATGGCTGTTTGAATAAGGCCTGTGGGTGTCCAGCTCGTCCAACGTGTGACGTTGTGGAGGAGAGGAAATGGAGATTTTCCACTGCATCTCTGATTGTGGAGAACGTTTTACGATGTTGTTATTATTCGGTCAGACAAATGAATTTTTTTAGGACGTTCTGTGCCCATTTGGCAAGACTCTTGGCAGCGTTGTTATAACAGGGTTTTGCCTTAACATCACTAATTGTAGTTGGTAAAGCTTTGCTGTTTAGGTAGTGATTCCTAATGAGGGTGGGAGACTGTCCTCTCTTGCCTTTATTCCCTTTTCTGGCTTTCTTGACGACATGGGATTCTTCGCCTCTTACCTCAGTTCCTAGCCAGTTGCACATAATTGTTTTGTTAAAATCAAGGTCATTTCTAAAGCTTTACTCATTGTTTTTCTGGTGTGATTAGTGGTATTTGCTAAGCCAAGCATCACTATTACTATTGCTCACAGTTAGTGATTTAAACAAACCTCTAACCCTAAGTATCAAACTTTGGTGCGTTGGTCGTCTTGCGTGTTTGTTTTACAGGCACAAATGATACCTCAAATTATGCAGCTTTTTTTACCTGTCAGATTTAAAATATATAGCAGATTTTACAAAAACCACAAAGACTGCACTGCAATATGCTTAAAACCACTTTAACAATTTTTAAGCAATGGCAAAGTTAATATATTTAGGCAAATCGGTTCAATTTTCTTCTAAAAATAAATAAACAAACATACAGAACACAGAGATTATTTTGAGTACTATTATAAAATAGAAAATATTATTCCAGTTTGTCTACTTCGAAAATTCATTATTCATTATTAGTAATTATTCGTGAAACTTACTTATTTTTTTGTCAACTATAACAACAAAGCCTGAAATCTCCAAAACTAATGTTTAATTTCAATAACATATTTTAAACTACTATTATTATTGCAATATACTGTATATATATACGTTTTAATATTATACATTAAATTAGGCTTTTTAGCTCAAACCAAAACAATAGCAAAAATGTAGGAAAAATGTATACACTATTCAAGTTAATTCACATTATTTTCAGGGGACAGTGTTTTATAGAAAAACATCAAGGCAATAGCCTCGTTTATTGCCACCATATTTAGTGTTATTATTTTTACAAGTAGCATGTGTCCTCCATAACTAAAGCTTCCTTCAAATAACAGAAATCTAAAGTTTTTCTATTATTTGAAGGAAATATGAACCAATTTGTACATTTTCCATACTACCACCCTTTTTACTTGGTGAACTGTATATATGGCAGGAGAGAAAGAGAAAGTGCTGTTCTTGCCATGGCAAACACCAGACTTCTAATTCTAACTGAGCAACGTCTATTTGCTTCCCTCTGGGCTCCCAGAACAGAGAGACCATTCTGTTTCCACCCATTTCCCAGTTATCTGCTCTGTTCGATTTTAATCCCAGGCCTCTAAAACTGGAAGCACTACAGCTCACAATCATGGGAGCTCTGTAGAATCCTTTCTGTCATGCTTGTCCAAGGAGCTTATCTCAGCGACTGTTATTCATGCAGGGATCTGGGACTGTATTTTTGTGTTATCTTTGCTTTTGATGTCTTGGCCTCTTTAGCGACTTCTGAGACTTCGTAATTACTTTTAATGGTTTGAAAAAATACCACGACAGATCACTAAACGCTTATTTCTTGACTATTTGTGACTTTATTTTCGTCCTCAGTCACATTATTTTAATGTTCATTGTTCAGCGTCCTAAAGGGCGGTCAAACATCAAACATCAAAGTGCACAAAACCGAACAGTGGAGTCTGTTGTATTAGTGCATTATCCTGTAAATATCCTTCTTTTTATTAGATTGTCCCAATGTTTATAGTGGAAGATGCTTGCTTGTTGGGGTTTGGTTTAGTTTTTTTGTTAGAGCTTAAAACTTGCATGGAAATAGGGAGACGGTTTGGACAGGAAACACAAGTATTGGCATTCAGATTATTGGGGTGAAGAACAATGGCCTAGTGGTTATTGCAAGGGCTCAGATTCATTGGGCTGTTACGCTTGTGTGGGAAATGTGAGTTTAAGTTTGAGTCCGGCTTCAGTTGTCATGAAAGTCCTCACTGTGCACTTTAACAATTCAAACACCGGAGTGGAAAAAGGTGTACCTGTGGCAAACATGCTTTACATTAACAGGAATTGTTACAACAGGAGGGTGTGTGAGGGTTTTGTTTGTGTGTACTCTCGTACACACCAGAGTTAAAACCCATTTCGAGGTGACCTGGACAACAGAAGAGAGGCAAAGTTAACAGAGAAGCTTTAATAAAACATGATTTTTCCAGAGCTCATGTTGCACATATACACAAACTTAGGTTCACTTGTCTCTGTCTGATGCTTGAATGCATATTTTCCTTCCCTTTACTCTTTATTTTATTTTATTTTTCAGTGCAAAAAGAGATATATATAAAAAAAAACATCTAAGGCAACGCAAAATACCTGTGGCTCCTGATAATGTTTAGAGGTATTATGAAGTGAAACAATCAGTTTGTGCAAGAAACAGAACATTATTTACTATATTATTACCTGTAATCCATAGCCTTTAGGCAAATGGGGGAAGTCTAATTCTTTTCTGTGACATGGTTCAAATGTTTGGTTTCTTGCACATACAGATCGTTTAAACTGTTTATTACAATCATTACTCAGTATAATAAAAAGTTTAGGAGTCATGCCTGTGCCAAAGACGAAACATGATTTGAAATACTAAACGTTGCCCCATCTATTATGCAATTTTTTAAATATAGTCATTATGTTATTATTGCCATTGAGTAATTTGACACGCATTAAATATGTGCAATTGAAAACCCAGGTCTCTCGTTTTCAGAGTCTGCTGTTCTGCCCACTGAGCTGTCCAGGCTGTCCTTTGGTTTAAGCTACTGCTTTCCATTCCAAGGAAACCTTGACGTGTGATGATTGTCAACTCAGATGTAGCTCTAAGTTGGGGATGTCATGTATCTGGCAACTCTTTCAGTCGTTTTCCAGCTTTTCCAAGCAATGAGTCTATGCTCATTCAATCAGGATGTTTTAGTCTTGCCAGTATAATTTAATCTTTGCAGTGTGTATGCACAATGTTGTTGTTTTTTTAATGTCTGAAACATGGCAAGGCATGGAAAGGTATGATAGAGAGGAAGCAGATTGAGGTTGTGAACTCCAAAGGTCACGAGGTGCTTTGGAAAGGTCGGTTCACTCTGGAGGAATAGGAAAGGCTCTCGTTATGTCGTTTCACTTCCGTGACACCAATTATGAGCTTGACAAAAAGGCCTTTGATATCGCACTGAATTCAGAGCAACGACAGAGAATGGTGAGTCAGCGTTTTTTCACATTTTCAATTTTTCTCCCCTTTTTGGCAGCGCGTCAGCATTTTTGAGTTAAAATAGATGAGGGTTGGGCGGAAGGGGGCGAGAGAAATGATAATGAGGCAGAAGTAGAATAATTGTGAAAATGATTAGATTAAGTGAGCAAATGAGCTCTCCAGTTGGGACGGAAACCAAAGAATTGAGGTCAGCATTCCTGACAATTATCATAAGAGCAGAGAAAAAGCGAGAGAGAAAGTGAATGTCGGGGACAAGGAGAGGAAAAATCCAAACAAGCAATCAAGGTATGTAGGAAAAAAAGGTGGAAATGCTAAGACGGATAAGGGAAGTAGAAAGAACAGGAAAGTATGGCACTTAGAAGCATTCCAGCTTGGCGCTCTTAGATTTTTTGTGCTGGTGGCAGTAACATGAGCAGTTGTGTTGCGTTTTTGTAAACGGTGCACCGGTCTCAAGTAGCGGGGCTCAGTGTGCGTCCCCCATCCGCTCTGCTTTATCAGGTCCATATCACTGCCTGTAGCTGAGGGAATTTTTTTAAGGAAAGTGAGGTCCTGGAACAAGGGGGAAAGTAGAGAATCAGAGCCCCATGTGCTGGATTCCTGAACCCCCGACACTCACATACACAACCATTCCCTTGCCGTAAGCCACTCAGACAGGGATCTGGTTTCATGGTAAATTTTATTACACATGGATGTAAGGGGCTCCTACAATTAGGGAGGGCTTCTTAACAGGGTCTTGCTTATCCTTCTGCTTGTTAGCCTGCTAGCTTAAACGTTTCATTCTCTCATTTTACATTCCTTCCCAGCCTCCCCTTTTCTCCTTGTGCCCAGTGCCTTTCATTCCAATTCGAGGCTGGTTTCTCCACCACCATCTCCTGTCATCCAGCACCAGCCACCATTCCTTTCTTCTTTGCTTTATGGCTCACATATGAGCTGTTAAGTTCGGAGTGTGCCTCCCTGTTCCGTAGCCATCTGGGATCGGCTCTTCAGAACCCCTCCGGCCCTTTGAGGAGATCCGGTTTCCACGAACGCTCGCCCGCACCTCCCTCTTTCCTCACGTACATACACAAACACCTCCCTGTGGACCCCTCGACATCTTTGAGATTCCTTCCTCCTTGCCTTCCATTGTCCGTGTTTTTGAAGGCACGTCTGCAGATTTGTGAAGTTCGGATGTTCTGCCAAAGTAAATCCAGGAGGTATAGTGGCTCCTAGTAATGTAGGGTACATGATGTCATTGGCTAAATCATCGACAAGGGTCGAAGGGCACACATGGACATTTGTAGCAATTTGTCTCCTCTCTCTCGTTCTCCCCTCCGGTGTGAGTTTATCTCCTGGCGGAGGGCCTCTTCCGCTTGGAGAGTGGCAACTGTATAACACCCCTCACCTGTTTTCAAAACAAAGACGTGAGCTTGAGCGTTTTTGAAAATCATCTCCTTGTTTTCATTCTCAGTAAGTTAGAGCGGGTCAGCCTGAGGGGGAGGGAGAGGGAACTCTGCATAGTGATGTTTAAGTAACTCTGGCATGTTTTAGGAAAATTATGGCAGATTTGCAGTATTGCCTCATAAATCATTTTATTAACCCTGAGAAGGTTCCTCAGTTTGACTGAATGAAAAATGATACACTTTCTTTCTGACTGTGTAACCCAAACTGAGATGCTTGAAAGAATATCCACGTCGCTTTTTTTCATACTTTGAAAAAAATGATTCCAAAAAACTGTAATACAAGTTTTCTAAAAATCATTCAGTAACTTTGTGTGAGGAAAAAACTGAATTTGGAAGGCTCGTCATAAAATCATGTTGTTCCAAACCCATATGATTGACTCTTTCTATGGAAAGCAAAAATAGTATTTCTTGCTGTCTTTAATGTTTGGGTTTTTGATCCCTGTTGACTTTCATTGTGTGGACAAACATCCCTCAAAATATCATCTTTTGCATTCTGCAGAAGAAAGAAAGTCATACAGCTTTGGAACGCACTGAGGGTGAGTGAATGTTTGGGTGAACAGTTTCTTGAGTCAATCACAATGTCAAAAAACAAGATTGCGCCCCAGTGCACATATATACACACTTGTTCGATTGTACAGACCTATGAGCAAAGATTTCCCCAGTGCAGTTCAATAAACATTTTATGAGTCCCTGCGCCCCACTAAACTCGGTCGGTATCGAAAACCACTTCACTCGTGAGCCGGCAAATAAGCAAATACCACCTCCCCCTCGTTCTCGTTCTCTCTTTTGCTTTGCAAATGAGTTTCTCGCTCTCCAGCGGCCAGAGTCATCTGTAGGTGCTCTGTGGCCCTCAAACCCTGAAATCTTGCAGCTTTAAGGCAAACTGTTTGTTTTTACTGTTTATTTTTTTTACTACATGTTTCTTTTTTCCAATTTTTCAGGAGAGGAAATGAATGATGCATGTTCACGCTGAGAAAGCCATGTATGCCTAATGTTAGCAGGGATGACAGAATCATTTTTTCCTCCTCTTCTATATTTGATAACTTTTATGTTTCTGTATGTCTGTACCAGGATTTACATGCTACAAGCTGAAGAGCTTAAGCCTGACTTTCCGATCCCGCGCCCTGAATCCTTCGCACTAACCCACTGAGCATGTGGAACAAATTGTCTAGAATAGGGTATTTTCTTCCTCATGAGGTAGTGACAGTTGATCTAAAATGTTGCATTTTTTTCCAGAGGCTATAATGGCTTCCCCTTGTAGCGTCTCGGCCTCCGGCCGCCTTCTCCTCCATGTTGACTGCTGCCTTCTGTGAGGCAGAGTGAAAAACTGAGAGGTTGTTGAGTACAAGGTGTCTAAGAGCTGCTCAGAGGTTGTTTGTTCAACATTTTTATTTAACCTCTGACTAAGTGGCTTGTTAACAGGTAAAAATCGAGTCGTGCCTACACAAGAAATCGAGGCAACCAGGGGCATCGTGCCCTGTGGGTTTCCTGTGCATGTTTTCATGTTTCATACGTTTTCATACGTTTCAAATGTTTATGACTTTGTTTTTTATTTGTTGAGCACAGGAAAAGATATTTCAAGGATTGTTTGAATTGTTTTTGTTTGTATTGGACCCCTTTGAGTATCGTTGTGTGACCAAAAAAGCATTTAAAGTTATAGTTCACCCAAAAATGTAATTCATACATTGAATACAAAAAAAGTACGTATTTTGAAGAATTCTGAAGAACCAAACTGTTGTTGGTCCCCGTTTATTTTTATAGTAAGGAAAGAAATACAATGGAAGTCAGTGGGGAACATTTAACTTTTTTTTTTAATATCTTCTTTTGTGTTCAACAGAAAAAAGAAACTCATATGTTTGGAATGACATGAGGAATTACAATATTTTAGGTGCACTCTCTCTTTAATAAAATATTTGTTGTTCCATCTAATAAATCATACCATACAGTTTCAGAATGTCATGAGTTGCATATTTGATGACTCAATTTTAATTTTAGTTCGGACTATCCCTTTAAGACACTAAGTTTACCTAGTCCACTTGTGTTAACATAATTCTGCTGGTTTATCTGGCCCATTTAAACCCATGGCTGCCCGGTGGCTGGTTAACATTACGTTTATTACTGTAACAGAGGGAAGGATAGGAGAGAAAAATTGGGAGTGCGGGAGGTGGAGGGAAGAGGGTGAGAAAACCAAACAGAAGGAGCCCAACCATCACATTCTGGTCAGGGAGCAGCCAGGAAACAAACCGAAGAATCCAGAAGGGCAGGGTGTGGGTCCGCTTTTGTTCTAATGTAATGTCTTATTGATTCATTTCAGCTCTGTGTGGTGGTGGAGTCAGTCGTGATGGTGGGCTTGCCAAAAGTAATCATGTGCGTTTTTCCTTACTCCTGCCATAGATGTTGATTCAAATTAGCTTTATTTTAATGAAAACTGTGAATGATGTCTGATAAGACTTCACTGCATCCATATAGAGATATTTCACCCAAAAATGACATTCCTCTTATCATTGACACAACCTTATGTTCCAAATGTTGTGAAGAATGTTGCTCTTTTGCATAATTTGGAAGCAGTGTTGTGACCACCCTAGCAACCGCATAAAGACCTCAAAAAAAAACTTGTCAAGCTTAATAAAAGCAAATGGCTTAAAAGTGACTTCCAAACAAATGACGTTTTCAATTCACGTTATTTTGAAGCCATATATAAGCTTTGTGTGAGTAGGAGACCAAAAAGTAATCGAAAATCGTTGTTTGTCTCTAAATGTCATTAACTTTTGCATATATTTAGATGATGTCACTTTGAGTTTGACATTGGTTCCTAAGCAATGAATAAAATCTAAAAGCTACAGCAAGGTAAATGATAGCAGCTTTAATTTTTGGTGAATTCATTCTTTAATTGGTAAACTGTTAAAAAAAAAAAAAAAAAAAGTATTTTTTGCACAAATGATGTGGATAGGTTGCATGCTAAATTCAAACTCGTGCCACCCACATGAGCACCACAGCTTAATATGTCAAAGCATGTGTGCTCAGCCTTGTCTCCAGCAAATTAGTGCGTTTCTAATCTAAAAGGTGCGCAGACACGGAAACCTCGGGGCGCTTGTTAAATCTGTGCAGTGGTTTGAGCATGTGGAGGCTTGAATCTGTATCAAGCAGGGAGGTGAGTGTGCATATGTGTTTATATTTGAGAGAAGCTGGTGTTTTGTTCTCTATTCTCTACATCTCGGCTCTTCTCTCGCTGTCTCTGTTATTGCTTTTTCACACCCTTCTCCTCTGGGTTTAAAAGATCTCCGTCTCTCGCTTTCCCCCACCTCGCTCAAATCCATTCCAGCTGAAACTTGCGTGAATACGCTGTGATCCCTCTCTCGCTGTAGGGCTCGAAGTAATACTCTGTCTATCAAAACGAATATCAGAATCACTTCTTATAATGCTTGTAATTGAATTCATACAGATAAAATTTCCACTCTTAACAGCATGGGCTGAGATGGAGATTTGATAACTCAAGCCCCAAGACTACCAGGCTTAGAGTCAGACTGGACTCATTTCGAAATGACGGGGAAAAAAGTTTGTCCCTAAGTGTGTGTTTTGGCTGTAGATTACAATGAGCTGTATCTTTTACAGACGCAGAACCGCATGAAGTTAATGGCTGATAACTACGAGGATGACCACCTCAAGGCCTCCAATTCTGACCAGACCAATCATAAACCCTCTCCGGATCAGGTGAGCCAATCGAAGTGCACCTTACAGAACGACTTTGTTCGTCCTTCATCCTTTACTTCTTGAAAAGGGTTTACTGATTGATCATATTTGTGACCCTGGACCACAAAATCTTAAGTCTTAAGGCGCTGGGGTATATTTGTAGCAACAGCCAAAAATACATTGTTTGGGTCAAAATGGTTGATTTTTCTTTTATGTCAAAAATCCTTAGGATATTAAGTAAAGATAGTGTTCCGTTAAGATATTTAGTAAATTTCTTACTGTAAATATATTAAAACTTAAATTTTGATTAGTAATATGCATTGATAAGAAAGTAATTTGGGCAAATTGAAAGGTGATTTTCTTAGTATTTAGCCTAACAAACCATACATCCATGGATAGTTTTTAGATTTAGTATGTAGATATCTAGATTAGGTATTAGAGAAATTAGTGAAATTTTAACATTTATGACTGGTGTTGTGGTCCAGAGACACATTCAGGGTTAGTGATTTAAACAAAACCTTAACCATAAGCTACCATGGAATTCCTGCAAAAAATATTAATCATACATTTGTGAATTCTTTCTTTCATTCATTTCTTTCTTACTGGCTATCTGATTTACTCCTAAAGGCTGATTTATAAGAAAGGCATTATGACCAAACATAAACAACAGGAAATTACATATTTCATATCCAATAAAGAACTGCATCCTCATCTCCAATTTGTGTATTATTTAATATTGGGTCACCAAAAAAAAAAAAAAAAAAATTCTCATTCATGAATGTGCGCACACACATCCCTGAGTGTTTTTCTTGGAATAGTTCCGGCACACAGGATGATTCTGGAAGATTTAACTGGCTTTGTTCTTTGTTGCTTTTAAACGTTGAATTCCTTGCCTTAAGCCTCTCTCCTCTGGATGGCTGTCCAACAGGAATTAGTTCGTAAGGAGAGAAAGAGGAAAGAATTGACATGATAAAGGATGAATAGAGAGTGAAATTCAAAGAGAAAGGACAGCCTGTTGCATTCTTCTGTCCCAGCTCTCCCAGGAAGCACAAATCCTACTGGTTGTTATGACATGACTTGATGCGCTAAACGCAGTGTGTCATACCTGTCCGTGGACTTCTGGTGTAATCCAGTTCAAGTGCTACATCCTAATTCACATGCTGAAAGAAACCCATCAATCAGCAACACTCCACCCTCTATACATATCCCGGTATACCCAACCACACGTATGTGCGTATGTATGTTAGAGCTCGTTGGAACTCCATCTTCACACTCAGTCTCCCACGCACACACAGAAATCTGCTATAAAGCTATCCCAGGGTCTCTCCCCCATCGCAAACCCTTTTCATTGTCTTTCTCGATTGCCAAGAAAACACTTAGCTCACTTTTTCCTGTGATCTTCATTTCTCACTTACATATTTCCAACTCAAATAAGAACACCCTCACACATCAACACCTGAGCCTGCTCCAAACCTCCCCAATCACACTGTTATCACCTAAACATGCTGACTGCAGAGCTGGGACCGACAGGGACCTGAGACGGCATTCATTTCAGGTATTTTCCACAGCCATCCAGGACAGACGGGGTAGAGGCCACGTGTGTTACTCATTTCAAGCTCATACTGCTATGCTTTCAATGCTTGTTGCAGCATAGCCACCCCCTTTTTGGGCGAAGCCAGTTGTATTTAATGCTGTTTCACTTTGGTTCAGTGGCTAACTAATCACCCTTAACCCTCTGTTGAGAGATGGAGAAATTAATGGGAATGTAGTGTCTTACTCTTATTTATGACATTCATTTTTTTTTCACTGCACGGGAAAAAAAACTCACTGCTGCTCCAGTGTTTGTCAAAGGAAAAATTGGTCACTTAACATGAAATTTCAGTGCAATAAATGACCTGCTCTCACCCACTAATAACTTCTTTCTTTAATCCCATGCTGCCTTGGATTAATCCTGCACTCATTTTCCACCAATAGGACGATGAGGAGGGCATTTGGGCATAGCCAATCACGTGCCCTCTCCCAGCCATTTTGTTCAGAAGGGTGAGAAATGTATAAATGGGGAATGACGCTCTTCTTCTGTATTTCATCGTGTTAACTGTCTTTGAGTGTGCTTGTTTTTTTTTCTTCAACACTTTCCAGTTCATCTTTTCGTTTCTTTCATGTTTTGGTCTTTTTAACCCTCTCTCATTCTTCTTATGTTTTTGTGATTTTTTTTTTTCCTTCATTGTGTCTGTTTTTTGTCTGCCTCTTTTCAGCATATATATTGGTGCTGATTATTTATTTTTTTATTTAAAAATGTCAAATATGACTTGAAGATATCATACACAGAACAGGCTGTCAGAATGTAAAGTGACGCATGACAAACGTTTTTCTTGGCATTTTTTTTTCCTTCCACATTTTCCCCTTATTCCATTAAAATGGGAACAGATCTGTTCTGATTTGGTTAGCAGGCAAGAATAATGTTAAATACAAACAATAAACTTAAAACAAAAATCAGTTATAAAACTATCTGAACCATTTGCATTTAGTTTACTATTTTATAATAGTATATTTAACGTGAAATGGAAAGGAAAAATAAAGGGCTGCAGAAGCATTTGTATTTTTTTTTAATGCATGTAATATTTTTTTAAACGCATTATTCCAAAATAATATTTTTTTAACTATTCGTTTGGCTTGGTGTTCAAGACCAAATCCGAAAAGACCTGCATGCTGTGTTTGCAAAATGTACATATTTTTTGTAATTTTATTGCCTGGCCACTTCTTTCTATTCCATTTAAATGCTTCATTTATAAGACCGAAAGCCAAACCAGCTGAGAAGTACTGTTTGTTGCATAGTGTTTTTATGAATAAATCACTCTAGCTGAAGACTTTAAAATCACTTTTGATTTCGATAAATTACTCAAGCAGTTATTGAATTGACCTATCCTTTCCCATCCCTTCTCGAACATCTATTCAGGATTTCCGTCACGCAGACGATTGAATCCTTTCCTCCACCTTTATTATTTTACACAGACAGCCAAGGAACAAATCGACCCGTCTGCCTTTTGACTGCTCTGCTCTTTTCCTGTCTTTTCCCTCTGAAAAAACAACAACATTCTCATATTTGCTTCCACACTGACAGTTTTGATGGATGGTTTTGAGGAAACAGATAGACCATAGAATACATATGAGCCGCACATGTTCAATCCATAGGACACATGCGCAAGCGCTTGCGTTCTCCCATCAGAGCTGTTGCTCCATGCCCACGGTGATGCTAAATGCCATGTGGCGTTTTGACTGTAATTAATTAGCAGGTCGCTCCCCGTCGATGCAGCCCACAGATAACACATGTCCGTCGCATGAACAGTCGCAAGCAGTAAAGCGCATATACTGCGAGTGCAATTAGGCGTAGCGGAGCGCCGGAGAACAGAGTGGGATTGTGTGAGCTGTGGGCCGAGTGTCTCAGCAGTGTGAAGGGAGGGTTTTAATCCGAACAGCTGCCCACATACACTGTGTCCTATTTCAAGCAGCTAATGGGCCCCTTTCGCTAATGTTTTTGCTTCGTTCGCAGTTCTTAACGTCTGAGCCGCCGCGATACATTGAGGAAGAATTCTGATCGTCCAGTGCACCCACGGTGCCAAACCGTACATGTAGCCGTGACATTAAAGTTGCTCTTTGTGTATCATATGACCATGTAAAACTTGTAATGGCATTTAGCAGGGGAGATCAAGACCCCAAGGCCCCTGAATGTATTAAGGCTCACATAAAGGGCAGCCGTGTTCTCCGAACCGTGTTCTCGGGGCAAGGAACTTCAGTCGTACGTACAAGCGCATGATTAGAGAGGGTAATAATCTCAACATGATCTCCTTCATGTTGAATTGTGGGTGGTCGAGGCCTATTTAATTGCTCGCCGTTTGGCACGATAACCCACCGCAACCCTGGAATCGCTTTTGGCTATGATGAAACGCAGTCCGTTGTAATCTGACTGTGTGGTGCATCGCTAGGTGTGTATTTACAGATGCTCTCTGGCCCTCGACTCTGTTTTGTTTTGTTGTTCTTTAGGGGTTTGCATTTTCTCTTGCGGCTTTGTGGATAATTGATGCATGTCTGCTTTTGTTGTCCTCTTCCATCATTCCAGTGTCACTGTGTGATGATGTGTGTGGTTTTTCCAGTGTTCCGGAGTTCTGGAAATTAACACCCAAGAGTGAGTGAGCTTGAAACTTTCAGAGTTATCCCTGTTTCGCACACAGAATATTTCTAAGCTCTGCCTTCAGGTAAATGTCAAGACGGACTTAGCTTCAAATGTCAGGAGGACTGACAGAGGATCAACCCTTTTGAAGTAACTTGTCTTCTTGTCTGTTTGTCCTCTTGAATTGATTTTGAAAAGATTGCTTCTTGGTCTGAACCAGGATGTCTGAAGGAAGTGAGGAATATGTGATGTCCACCACAAACTTGACTTATCATTTCATTTTCTGTGAAAACCGTAAGGCCAAGAACCGGATGCGAGGCATCCTTATGAGTGAGAAATCTGTCAACCAGTTGTTTCCGTCCTAACCAAAACAGGTCAATCCAACATTTTTGTGTTGCATCTGCCTCACTAAATAGCTTGTTTCTCCGTCTTTCTTTTGTCACATGTTTGTTTTCAAAGTGACTCACATACAACACGATGCCAGAGTGGGTGTTAGAACGTGGAGCAGAAAAGTAATGTAGACTCCATTGTAGTGTCACCTCCATTTGACGACCATAGACATTACTAACCATTTGGATGATGCGATTCCATGGAAAACTGTGAAACAGAGTTTGGCAATCGCTCACATATTCCAGGGGTCAGTGGGTACCCGTCCCGCTGGAGCAACTAAGGTGTAACCTCTGCTGAACCCGTCCCATGAGCGCAACCACCCACCATTTGCCCACATTATTAAAACTGTCCCGCCCCTCACTGAGAGAACAGAGACCTCGTTGCTGACTTGGTTTTATTTTTTTTTCTTCTTTCGGCTCAAAAATGGCTCAGTGGTCAGAGGGGAAAAATTTCAACAGCTCTGTTTTAGTCATTAATATAAACCCAAAATGCATGTTTGCTTTCTTATTTGCCTTTTGTACTTGCATTGTTTATTCCAGCTTGACTTTTTTCTTTCTGTCAGTTCCAACTGATTCCAGTCCAAATATTTATAATTAGATTAAAATGGGAAACATGTGGCAGTGGGGGGAAGTTGCAGGGGGTCGTTGTTGAAACCTTCCCACCTCCATATGATTTCAATATAAAACTGGCCTCTGGCTCCATGCGCCTGGTGCAGACAGGAGGGTAGACAGTGGTGGGGCCCTCATTCAGTCTGGGGGACTTCGTTTGGCAGAGCGCAAACTTGGGGTTTCTGCGGAGCCCCTGAACCATGCTGCCCCACTTCCTGTACCGTGAAACTGAGATCTACATCCCTGGAACTGAAGAGTCACTGTACCCCAAATGGCTCAATCAGTCACTCTCCGAGAGGAATCACTTCTCCGTTTGTCAGAGTAAGAGCATGCCATAGGAAATGAGAAAATAGGGTGTCATTGGAAACATACCCTAGCTCCTTACCAGGGGTCGGAGGTCATTTGACGGATGGCCGTTGCTCATAGAGTCTCGGGAGAGGCCAGTAGAGCAAAATGACTCTGAGCCAATCAAGCGTGCGACAGATATCAACCATTGAGTCCCAGCAGCACGCATGCGGCGGGTTTTATCTGACCCCGTAATCGGAGCCTCTCGCTCGGCTTGATGAGAGACCGATGAATGCCCTTGGAGATGAGATGAATGGCTGCAACTCTGCATTGGCTACTTTTGAATAGGCCAATCGGAAGAGAGCTGAGACGGCGGCATCTAAGCACTGAGATGATGTCATAAAGGATGAGCTCACCTATAAAAGCTCATAAAGGAGTGTGTTGAATCTCTCTTCTGTCAAGGCTTCTGGCTCAACGTTCTCTGCTGGATCCTGAGAGGGACTCTGCTTAGCATCAGCCAGATAGGCGATGACTTCCCCCGCCACCTCTGGTTTTGACGGAGTATGTCAATATATGTATTTTCCTGAGAGGAATTCTAAGCTGGCTCGGTTGGAGATGATACGTGCTTGGGGAGGTTAAGTTCGCTAGTCATATCAGAAGTTATCTCAACGCGTTTCGTTTCTCACGATTTCCAGTCCAGCTATTATTAATAGTCCTGCAGCTTGGATTTTATCTGCCTTGTGGCGCAACATTTGTTCGTTTTTGAAGATACGAAGGTGCCGCTTTCGATGTACACTTCCTCCTTAGTTCTTAATGTTCTCGCTCTCCTCTCTTTCTCTCTCTTAGGAATAATGTTGCTTTTTTTGGGCAGTTTCGTTTGCCCAGTTTTGCTTCACTGCCTGACTGTCCTGCTTTTTAAGGCCTCAGCAAACCACACGTCTTGGCCTGCTCTCCCAGGATGTATCACTCAAGAAAAATACATTTTAATGGCGCATCCATGTTTCTGGTTTCCCTCTTGGAACTAGGCAACCCAAGGACGTCCCGGCCAGCTGGGTTCTGCTTGCCTGGTCTATGTCAGAGGGTAAACTAGGAAAATAGTCTAAAGATGTCAATCGAACCACAGCATTTCTAGTGAATGCTGAACCCTACTTTTTTGTTTTCGCCCCACCATTGCATCAGTTCTGAATTTGATTTTATGCTGTCATTAATTGGTGGGTGCTGGCGATAATAAAAGTATGAATTTCTGTTGTTGACCTCAGAATTACCAAATGACTGCGAACAATCCTATCAAAACAAATAATCGCACGACTCCTCCCTCCTCAAACCCGCTGAACCCAGAGTGGCCACGATTTCTGCGCAAGCTGCTGAAACAGTAAAGTTCGAGGCTCATTGTGGTGGGGATTATGTGGTCGGAACGTTTTGGCCCCCTGGTCCAGGGCGCCATTTCTGGATGTGTTAACGGGCGGACGTGGGAGCCCTACCCTGGGCGCTGCGCCCGTCGGCTTCCCTCTCCAGGTTAGGAGGGGAAAGTGCTCGTAATATTACTCAGTAATGGTCCATGACCGTGAGCAGTGGAAAATCCTTGCGACTTTAGAGTGTCTGCTAACTGATAACGCAATTGTCTGAGCGTTTCCCACTCCACAGAGAAATACTGTAAGGAATGAATGTATTATTAAAAGGGCGATTTCCATGCACGTTAGCCATGCTCATTGAAAAAACAATGCATCTGGAACTGGTGTTGTCTTCGGTTATGCGATATTTCCCTGGGATTCATCACTGGAAACGTGTTGATTTGTTCACTTCCAGATTGTTCTTGTTTTTACTAGGGCTGCTTAGACATGTTGCGTCCTAATCTCCTCCCGCTGAATGTTAGCTTCATACTGCTAATAAACTCCCTGCGGCATGTCAATAGGCCTTAATGCTTTCCAGAGCTGTGGATGGGGGGCCTGGAGCAGGTTGAGCCCCCCTGGCCCCCCTGCGGACGCCACTGCACTGATTTAAGGCTGATAGGAAAGAGCTGGCTCATATTCTGCACCCTGCCTAAGCTGTCCAACAACCACCTTAAATCTCCCAGTTCATTTAGCACTTAACCAGCCGTGGACGGAATGAGCGCTGGAGACCGGACGGGTGGAAACTACAGCACTGCTCCCTTTCCTTTTATTTCTTCCTCCTTTGCTGCTTCTTCCTTTTTGTCTCTTCCCCCCCACAGTCTGTTTCCGTTTACCCAGTTCTCCAATTAAGCCTAAAATCGAGGGCCTAGAACTACCTCTATTATCAGTTAATAAAAAAGGAAACCTGCCATGTGTGGTTCACACTTAAAAGAGGTGTTACACATGAACATGTTACACATATTTGTAGAGTTGTCTTGCCAAACAGGACACAAATGCATGTTACAATTAGTGCTAGGTGGACAGATGGTGTATACTAAAAAAAAAAGTAAAAAAAAAAAAGATATGTATAGATAACATATATGAAAAGAGTAGAAATACCACGTTTCCACAATGTATTAATAAATATTAATAATGTCATGTGAACTATTAAATTTAAATATATTAGATATTACATAGATATTAAAATATTAGTATAAAAAATGCATGCATTTAGTTAATTGTTCATGGTCACTTGTGTAATATTTAAAGTGTAATAATTAAAAAAAAAAAATTTATTATAAATTCCTAAATATTACATATAAATGTTTTATATATATATATATGTGTGTATATATATATATATATATATACATATATACATACACACACATATATATATATATATATATATGTGTGTATATATATATATATATATATATATATGTGTGTGTATATATATATATATATATATATATATATATATATATATATAGATACATAGAGAGAAAGAATCTGAACTGAAATAATAAAATAAAATATATTTTATATATTTTTACTAGTCAACATACCTTGTATTACTTGATATTGATTTGCTAAAATACGTTAAAACAACATTTGAAATAAAAACCTATTGTGTATTTTTTTAATTGCCAGAACTTTAAATAAAATGAAAAAAATTATAGTAAATAAATATTAGTGAAATATTATATTAAAGGCTTTTTGCACATTGTGTAGGCCTGTAAGCATGTGTGCCTTTGAACCACTGAACTGTTGACACACTTCCTCCACACCTAAATTATTTCTGTCTCTGAGGACCAAGTGTGATAGCAGAGGATTGTGTGTTACTTACCTCTGAGCCCGAGGGAGTCTGTTAGAGCCATCTCTACCAACTTTAACACCCTTGAACCCAGCTAGAGCCCCATTCTCAGTCTCTCGGTTTCCTCTGCCCCCCGTCTTTACATGCATAGCGGCGTAAGTCTTCTGGTGTTGAGTGCTACACGGGGGAAACCCTTTGACCTCAGGATGTGGTTCTCCTTAGATCTCTCCATCCACAGCTGTTCTCAAAAGTCCTTCTCTTGTGGAGCACTGACAGTAAGACAAGAAAGTTGTCCCAAATGTCTGAGCTGTTTGTGAACATGAGGCCATGGGGATCTCTTTGCAACAAAACTGCTCCGATACCTGGAGAAAGCTATCTGTTAGCATTCCCATTCGTCATAACGGCATCCAGACAAACCTTGATTCCTCAAGGCATAAAACTATAGCAAAGAAGACTGAAGTTGGTCAAACAACAAAAATACTGCAAACAGCAGAAACCTTTTAAGACCTCAGATGAAAGATGCCATTACCGAAACAGACTCAAGTCAAAGGTCTTCCTTGCTTTGTAAGTTTAAAGTCAAATGTGACACATTTATAGTTGAGATTTAAATCTTCCGTCCGTGGTTTTCAGAGCTCCCTGTAGTTATGCTCAGATCTGGCTTTAAGTCATTAACTCGTCTGGTTTGCCCTCACAGTGGGGTAGATGTTCTGGAGCTTTGCTACATGTTCACCCCTTCCTCTGCTTTCTCTTCAGCACACCCGGTTAATGATGCCCCTCAACCTCGGTTTGAAGAGGTCAGGACCTCCTTTCACCCCAACACCCCTCACCTTCAGGGTGATGACCCCCACGGCCACTGCTCCCACCTCCTGGAACGAAACTACAACCCACGCGACAGCTTTACTTCCCTTTTCCAGAGGCTAATTTCTTTTTGGCAGTTTAGAGTCTTTTTTGCTCATTACGCACAAACACACAATGAATGGAATGCCGTCCCTAGACTCCAGCCTTCATGGTCTGTTTAAATGGCGCTATGATGGTGACACTGGGAGTTGCTCGGTGTAAAAATTCCCTCCGTCCTTCTCCAGAGTCAACAGTAACCTGCCCTGGCTTTTTGTCCTGCTTTCCCCCACCCAGCGCTATTAAAGACCTGCTTATTCTATTAGGCAGAGACTGGGAGAGCTTTGGCATGTAAGTCAACAGTCATAAACCCCCCCACCAGTATAAATCTAATGCCATTTATATAAAAACCTGCGCAAATAGGTGACGAGGCTCTAAGTTCATAAAAAGCTATAGCAACAGAGCCCTGACATGCATAAATCTTGCATCTCTTAAAATATGAGTGCTGTTGTAATTTTGTAGCATGTGAGGAGGGAGAAAAAGACATTGTAGGACCTTTAGTAATTGACTTTGACCAAAAAAACCACAATAATAATAAATTAAAAATATATATTTGTGTGTGTGTGTGTGTATATATATATATATATATATATATATATATATATATATATATATATATATATATATATATATATTATTTTTTTTTTTTTAATTTAAAAAAAAAAAATCTTGTTTTCTTCACTTACTATTTTTAAGTAAAGGGTTTTAAATCTGGTTAATATAGATTAAAATATATATGCATTGTGTATATATATATTTTTAATAGATTTTTTTTTTTTTTATATATATATATATATATATATATATATATATATATATATATATATATATGCATTTTGACTTTAAATCAAATTTAAATGTAATTTATTTTATAATTGTTGTAATTTTACAGTATTTTAATTGAAATTTACAGTATTTTATTTTTATATATTTTTAATTAAGATATTTTTAAGATACTGTATTGCTTGAGCAGATGATAGAATTCTTAGACTCGTGTGTGTGTGTGTGTGTGTGTGTGTGTGTGTGTGCGCGCACACATCGGGGGTCTACCTAGATATATTGAGAGTTGTGGATGGAGGCATTGCGGTCAGTTGCTTATGAAATGACAGTATGGAAAGACAGAACGACTCACCTGCTCTTAATCTGCCATCCGGATCTGCTCTCCGCGCTCGGATTACATATGTTTCTGTCCGTGCGCTTTGAGGAGGTATGCGTCCGTCTCTTCGCCCCCTTACCCTTTATTTGACAGTCATTATTCTCTCATGTCAGTGCTTTTTTGCCTGCTGTGAAGGTGATTTGTCTCTTTCTTGAAAAGCGCTTTACTGACGGCAGGCCCACCGGCCTGCTCAGTGTCTCGAAGTTTTGAAGCTTTGCAGTCCCTCCTTATCTTTATCCCCTTAACACTCATGGACGCATAGCGCAGCGAGACTGAAAGAGGATAGCCCAATAAAACTCTCAGGCACGGGAGAGGATGTGCGCCAGGGCCCGGCTACTGTGAGAGAGGCTCGCGATCCGCAGATCCTCCCCCACCCGGCCGAGCAGCTCCGAGCTGGGCTTCCTGTGCCGCCGGGCCCCCGGAGTCTTTGAGGAAGGAGCCAGTGGCTCGTCTCTGATGGACCGCCTGACTGACAGCATTGATCCAGGCTCCTGCCTCTCAGTATGGGTATCGAATGGCGCCCGATGAGCTGATAGGTGATAAACGAGAGAGGGAGAATGTGAAGGAGGCCGGTCATTGTAGAGGGACTTCTCTTTCCCCCTGCTCTTTTTTTTGAGGAGGGGTTCTCAGGTTATGACAGTGCCAGGTAGGAGTAGGTATGCAACACACCGCAGCATCTGGTGAAGACAGCTTCTTTTAGAGGGGACGTAATGAAAGAGAGCAGACGAACAGATTCCTTAGTGAACCTTTTGCGAATACTGGTCTTTAGGCGGGAGCCAGAGTGTGAGGTTCAAGAAGGTGATCGATGTAGCAAAGAGCAGGAGAAAAGACAAGGATCTTTGTGGTCAGTTGCCACAGTCTATTGATATTTTTGTCCTTAGAGGGTCAGTAAAGTGTCTTGGGAGTCCTGACTGTGACTTTTCTCTGTCACGGACACATCAACGGTCGTTCAGTACAAGTGATTGAGTTTTTTTTTGTGTGAGGATGCACTTAACAGTATTTTTAGTGGGTATTTTCAGTGACATTGTGATAAGCTAGGGGTGGTTGAAAAGAGCCATTTCCTTAACAATTTAGGACCAATAATACCTAAGCTTAACAGATATCTTACTATTAATAATCAGCAGATTACGTTTATGCTTTATAAATGTTGAGACTTGGACCTTAAAATAAAGCATGATCATTATAATATGAAATATTATCACATTTTAAAAATAACAGTATATGTAACAATACAGTTACAATACAAAACTATTTAACCCTGTTTTTAATGCGTAATTCAATTTGTAGAAGTTAATTGAAAATTAGATGAATATATATGCACTTACAGTATAAAACATATCACACACAATATATGGAAAAGAGTGCATTTTTTATATTTTTTTTATTTCAAATTGAACCGCAATTTGTTTGGAATTATATATTTTTAGATTTATATTATCAACTTTTTTGAATTACAATTTCTTGTATATTTTAATATTAACTTTTTTTATTCACTTTTTTATTTAATGTAAGCACATAGTCTGCTATCACAAAAAAACTTTTGGATTTTTTCACATTTTTTGGATTGGAAATACTACTAATTAAAAATGTAAATCAGTTGAACAATAGCCAATGCATGCATTTACATGTCTGAATAAAAAAAAAAGTGTGGATTGCCAAACTTGTGTATTATGTAATATGGAAATAAAAGAAACGATAAACCTATGTTGACTTCTAAAGTCCAATATAAGAACAGTAATAATGCTTTTAAATTATCTGTACGTTATTTTTTTGACTTTCCAGGTAATATTAATATATGTGATATCTCATTAATTAATTAAGATTAATTGGCAGACCTTCTCATGGAGACTTTTTGAATTGAATCTTTTTTCCTAGTCGTCATGCAAGCCATGATGGGTAAACAGGGACCCACTTCCAATCATCGTGTGTGTCCAAAGCAAGACGAGACAAATGGTGCTTTGAATGGAAAATTCCCCTGTTATAAATCTGTCACCTGTGCATGATATTTGTTTCTGTTATTGTTGCATTATTTATGATCTCAGTCTACCACAGGACTTAAAAAAAAAACCTAAAAAAACTAAACAGCAACACTGGCGCAAGCCAAACATTTATGACAGCACCCAGTTGACAGAAAACATCACCAGCTACGGCAAGTCTGATGTTAGCGCTATGCTAACTAGATCTGGGCTAACTGGGACCCTCCTCAAAGCCTGGTGACGAGCCTGTCATACACATTTCTAGACTTTACCATTTCTTGACTTAGCGAAAGGACAGTTTATCGGCATTCTGTCACCAAAAGAGGTGTTGACTCAGTAGTTAAAACCAGAGGGTGACGAATAGTGCCCTGTTTGGGCATTTGTCTACAGATGAGAACTGGAACCCAATCATCTTTTCCAAGAGCAGATGGGAAGGAAAAGAAGGGAATAAACGTCAAATCCCATCACTTGTTGGGCCTTTTTAAAGCTTATTAGCATGCTTTCAGTCAAGCATGTATGTAACAATCTCTGTGTAATGGTGTGTGCGTGAACACGTTTATGTGGCACCATCTTTTTATTTGAACTTTGAGCTGTTTTTCTGAGCATATCCACCCAGCCGTTCTGTCACAGTGGTTTGGAGGGCTTCTATCAGACCGCCTTTTTAAAGCCTCGTCCCTCTTTCTGTGGTTGCCAGTCAATCCGGAGGCCCCATATATCCTCCGCTTGGCTGAGATACAAGACCTGACGGAGATGCCGAAGAGGACGTATACAGCTGTTTCCGATACGGCTTTGATACGAAAGGCTCTGCCATTGGTCTGCCGTGCGTCACGCAGATAAATATCGACTTTTTAATCACAGCTGATTCGACCGATGAATTCAGCAGATGAATTCATGCCTTAATGTGCATCCACTATGAGGCAGGGTTTTGAGTTTTGGCACCCAAATGCACTTTAGTAGGTTTTGGAGGCCGTAGACGAGAGCATGATGTAGGTCTGCCGCTCTGGTTCTGTGCAGAGACCCAGTTTGCGTCGTCTTAATTGGTTCCAGAGAAGCAGCGGCCCGTTTTAGCCTTTCTTTCTCTTTCGTTAGCTCTTCAACCTTGGTCTTCCTCCACCTTCTTCCTTCTCGTTTCTTTCAGTCTTGTTCGATCGCTCTCCGCAGCCAGGGTCCACCCTGGAGATCCTTCATGGCCCCAGCAAGCCAACGAAAACAGAATAACATTCTGCCCTGGAAAGATACAGATGGGGTTAATAAGAATTAATAAAGTGTGGGGACACAAATGTTCCTGCAAGCTTGGGCCGCTTCAGACCAAAGCAGACTCTGTCCCTGTCTTTTCTTACATCTCTCTCATCACTCACTCTTTCTTTTTAGCCTCTGTTTCCTCTCTCCGCTTCTCGACAATCAGGTAACTGTATTTGCTTTCTGCTATTGAGCGATGAGGAGCGTTCGCAGAGCTCCCTAAGCCCTACTATGTTCTCGGCCCTCTTTGAGAAGGTATTTATAAGGGAACATTTCAATAGATCTTCTGCTGTCTTCTGTTGTACTGTAGTATTTCAAAAGCATTGCTCACCTCTCCCATCCCAGAATTAATGGATCTGCCATTGCAGCTCAAATCCAGCTTATGTAACATCTTGATTCGCATAAGAGAACGTAAAAGAAAAAGGCCAGCCTCAGTTTGAGACCTATTCTTCTACTCAACTTTGCATTATTGTGAATATTGTGACCATTCATTAACAATATAATATAGAGCTGGGCAATAATTAATTGCAATTAATCACGTCCAAAATTTGTTTTTGTGTACATAATAGGTGTTTGTATTATCTATATTTATTATATACATATAAATACACACACTTGTATGTATATGTTTAAGAAAAATATGTTTATGTATTTAAAAAATAAAAAGTATATATATATATATATATATATATATATATATATATATATATATATATATATATATATATATGTATATATATATATATATATATATATATATATATATATATATATATATATATATATATATATATATATATATATATATATATATATATATATATATATATATATATATATATATATATATATATATATATATATATATATATATATATATATATATATATAATTTTCTTTTTATAAACATATTTTTATTAACATATATACTTTTAAAAAAATGTAAAAAAATTAAAAAATATTATTATTATTATTATTATTATTATTGTATATATGTATATTTTATTATAGCTTTTAATCAGTAAAGTACTCCCGAATTCTAAACATGTGAAAGTATACCACATTCTATATTATATTATATTATATTATATTATATTATATTATGAACCTTCAGCGTTCCGTTCAGGGATTTAACTGCTAGGCAACGACATGCAAAATAAAGCATACAACAATCTCTCCTTCATATCGACACAAACCGCATGTTGCTATTTATCTCATTTTTAGATTGATGTGAAAACAAATGTGATGGCTTAATCATGCATTGTACCAGAAATCTTTGTTGAAGCCAGTAGGATACACACATGGCACAAAGACATATGGTTTCTGGATTTTCTCCCACACAAGTGTATGTATTATTTTGATGGATATGGAAAAGCCGTGTGAGTGTCTGCTGTGTGTATAGAGATGTTTTGTAAAGACCGGGCATCTGTCGGCAGCGGTCCAGGTAACTGAGATTGTTTGTCTGTGTTCCTGGAATGGGAATGTTTCTCCTGACACATTTTTATTATACCACTGTTCTCACTGTGATTCATGTGTTTCAGCTGTGGTCTATCATCCATAATCATCCGCAACCTTTCACTGAATATCGTTCTTTTTTTTCCCCCCCCTCCTTCTTTTTGAATACAATCATATGTGACATAGCTGAATTTGAACTCTGTGTTCTGGCTTGCTAAAAGTGTTGTTTGCTTGTCATTTTAGCATGCGTCTGCATACCCGGTGTTTTATCTCCCTGGCTTGTGTCCAGATATCTCATTCTTGAACGGTACAGGAAAACTGAGATTGAAATGACTCTTTATCTCTAACCCATTTCCTCATTCCTGTTTTTGGACAGATTATCCCCCCACTCATAGACCTCAATCAGAACCGCAGTAAGCTGAAACTGTACATCGGCCACCTCACGGCCCTGTGCCACGAGAGAGACCCCCACATCCTGCAGGACCTGGCCCCGCCCTCCGCATACCACCGCAGCCAACAGGACGCCTGGGAGGAGGAGCTTCAGAAGATGAGCCCCGAGCAGGTAAAAAAGTGTGTGTGTGTGTGTGTGTGTGTGTGTAGTAGTTTTTATTTTATATTAGTATTATGTAAAATAAAAAATCTGTATATAATCTAAAAATTAACTTAAAACCAAGATCATCATAATTTAAAAAATAATACATATAAGCAAAAAAAAATATATCAATGTATTATTCATTATTACTTCATAATTCCTGTGGATTAACAATTTGAACCTTATTGTAAACTCTTGCCATGGAAAAATAATTCATAGTTTTTCAGTGGATCCCCATTATAAAATAATGAAGTTGTATATAATACATTATATATAATAAGGTTTAATGCATTAACATTGTGTGTGTGTGTGTGTGTGTGTATGGATGTATGTAGTTATATTTTATATAATTATTATTTATATTATTATTATTGTTATTATGAGAATGTCAAAACAATAGATATATTTTTATGGTTTGTATGTGTAAACAAACAGTATTAATCTAGGTTAATATATATTATTTTTAAATGTAATGTTATATTTTTCATTTCTTCATACTAGTTATTAGTCATATTATAAGTTGAACTCATTTTAATTTGTAAATTGTTAAATATATATAGTATATAGTACAATATAGTAAAACCAATATTTAGATATATTTAGCTGTATTATATTATTATTACTATATAAAACAATACAAATGTAATATTTTATATAATTAATAATAAATAACCATGAAGACTTTGTCAAGGACAGTTTGGTCCTCAAAGCAACAAAACGTTTCATACATCTTGCCTTTTCTTCACGACTCAACTTAGCACATAAAGCTTTGTGTGTTTATGCATATATGCGCACTCAAGGTACAGTAAGGTTTTCTTGGGTACTTGGATTTGTCACCCATTGATTATTGGAGCCATCTGGCCTGGCCCTCACGGCCCTTAGCTGACGCTAACGTTCGCTGTCTATAAATCTCCTATTGGCTTTAAGAATCAGTCCGGCGCTGTGTAAATGCCATTAGTCCTCTTTATAGAGTGGAATGTGTTCCTACAGAAAATAAATAGTCCAATATATTGTATTTTATTAGCTTCATTTACTGTTACTTTAACAAAAGAAAACCAAAAAGCTACCCAAGGCTCACTTAAAAGGCAGGGGAGAGCCAAGAGTGGAGGGGTGGGGGGGAGTAAGACGTTAAAAAAAGACGAGCAACTGGAATGGGCGCGATAAAGAAAAGGAGTGTCAGCATTTGGACGGCGAAAGAGAGAAGCGTTTGAGGAGGTAGTGGCTGGATTTAGTCTCTCCATGATGAACGATCCACCTCTCTTTAATAAATGCATGCGTGGATCCGTTTTCTGCACTTCACTTTGAAGCCATTGCCATACCTACCGTAACAGTAAATTGTCTGCAAACGGACACTGGGTTTAGTCGCCGCGTCGGTGCGTCCCGGTTCTGCATCCATCCCTGATGCTTTTTGTAACATCAGAAAAATAAATTGTCTGGAAGTCTACATATACATTATACTCACTTTAAATCGGCCCCATTCCTCAAGAGGAGAGGAGAGTGATCTGCTGTGATGGTGCCAAGGCTCATACAATGCTCATGTGTTTCACTGCACGGGGAACTATCTGCTTGGCAGGTTTTTGGCTCGCTCTGACATTATTGAAATGCATTTTTTTATGTGGGCTGCCTGATGACAAGCCGTTGGCCAGCGAACAAATAATGTTTAAGATTTTTAGTTTGCTGCAAGTAAACTTTGTTCCAAAAATTGGCACTTTCCAAGGGACTTTCCCTCCCCCCCTCCAGTACTTGTTTAATACGAAGTAGAGAGACGTCTGTACATTTATTTTCCTTTGAGAGAGACAGCTTTCATCAGACTGTACGGACATACTGAAAAGTTGCCTGGCCTTTTCAAACTGAGTGTTGCCACTGGTCAGTCGAGGCTACTGCGCTATGTAAACACAAGGTCTGATTTTTGGTTTTCCAAACTGAATTATTGCCCGCAATGTGCTTAAAAGGGACTAGAATTTCAAAATAATGCTTCTCAAGCCCTTAGTGGCTGTCGTGAAAAGAGCCGTCGAACTCTGTTTTTGCAAACTGTTATTCCTCACCGACCTTCTCTAAGGTCAACGATTCTGTGTTTATCTTGTCCAAACTATCATTGACAGTGTTTAGAAAGCACTGCTGTCTTGGGGGTGATAAGAACTCCTGGACCTTTGCGCCAGGATTTTGACTCATTTGGGTCCTCAGATAAATTGGTGAGCACGGAGCAAATGAATTATGTAGGATTGTTCAAGAGCTTGCAGGTTTGTGCAGGGTTGCAACACTTGGCAGAGTTGTTTCGGCTTGGCCAACATGCCAATTTCGTGTCGGACACATTAAGGCAGAGATAATGAATATTTCAGGTTTCACCGGTTAGGCTTTACCTCTCAAACGGTTACGCATATATCAGGATTTTTCCTCTCCAAATCCAATAGCTCGAAGATATTTAGCATTTCGCATCCATATGGTATCCACATGTACGGGATCCTGCTCGTTCTTCAGTTACATGTCCTGCATGTAAGACACAATCCGCTTGAAGACACTTTTGGTCTTTCTCTGATGGTGGAATCACTTGCAGATGGTGGATTGGACGAGTTGCCGGCGTTCACAAGCCTGTTTGATTGATGTCTTCTTTGACCTCTCTTCTTTTCTTTGCGTTGGGAGTGTAGCACATTACATTAGCGTTCTCTCTGCGCTGCAGTTCGCCCATTTAGATCCCTTCAGCACGGAAGATGCCAGAACGGGCCCGTTTGGCCATGACAGGCTCAAATTGACGAGAAAAGTCTGGGCTCATTATTGGCTTATTTAGCGTGTTCTGTTCAGTCCATTATTGTTAGTAACGTCCACATGAATTTACTTGTGGTGTCTTTTGATGGCACGTATGTCTCTCCATTTGGGAGGGAGCTCTTTGCTAATCATCAATTTTATAAACCGAGTTATTAGTACCTAATTGAATGGCCCTTTGTGGCACAGTCGCCATCGAGCCCGTAGAGGATTGAGGTTGGTGTCCGCTATGCCCAGTCCTCTACTAATGACAAGCCTCTTGCATTCAGAATGTGCTTTAGTATTTATGAGGGGCCGCGCACTGTTTGAGCCCTTGCCCTTTCTTTGAAGCTAAACATTGATCTTTTAATTAACAGTTTTTATGGGCTTCCTTTTTACTGGCCTGGCACTCCAAGCTGGCACTGAGCTGGGTAATGTAGGACTTGGGTTTTTAACCCCCTGATTTCCTTTGTCTCTCTCGCAGTTTATAGCATATTAAGACAGTGTTTCCTTTTTGTTTCTCTTCTCTTAAAGGGATCCGTGTTATATAATGCAAGTCTTTCATTGAGAAAACCGTTTGAACATTCTTGGAATTATCTTTTTGTGTTTGTTATCCAGCTCTTTTTGGGATTTTATTCAAAAGATCTTTTCCTTTTGCTCTTAATGGTGACCGACGGAGTTACTCAGACAGGAAAATCTAAGATTGCACCATGAAGTCATATACCTAGGCCCACAATGCATCACCAATATAGACTAATCAGCATGTAGACAATGCAAACACACAAGAACACCATAATGTACACAAAAACACAGGTTTGTGAGCTTGTATACATATAGTACTTAAACTCCGCCAGACCGGCCTATTAGGCCTCCCTGCCAGCTCGTCCTCTGTTGTGGTCAATGCTTCTTTTATTACTCGTCCTTCTTGCCTGTTCTTTTTCTCTGTTTATGGCGTAATGTTGTTTTATTTGGTTTGAGCTGTTCACAGGATGTTACTGCATCTCTGTTTAAACGGCTGGAATGCAGGAAGGTGATTAAGCCGGCGCTGAAAGAACCACTCAGTCATACAACCCACAGAGCCAACAAAGACAATAGACTCACCAAAAACGCACCCCATTTAGATGAAGAATTGGCGTTTTCAGGAACAAAAACAAAATTATTGCGCATTATACATCTAATAAGGCCTTTAGAATTTAGCTTCAGGGTTATTAGGTTGTGAGTAATAAATACGCCGTTACAAAAGAGTACTGTGGTGGTACGGATACCATTGGATGCCATGGTGCATATAAAAAATACATATGCATTTAATATTTTTACAAAGCACTTCTAAATACTTCTTACCTAATATATTTTGTTACCAAGCCATTACTTAACATGGTTCTTTTTTAAAATATGTTTTAAAAAGCCCTTACACGTACATGTATGTTTATATATGTATGTATACATAATATAAATGTAGCTAAACCCAGTGGTGGTAATACCATGATGCTTTTTTTTTGTTGCTTTCAGTACCTCATTAGGAATAATTCCTTGAGAGGATGCAATCATCTGTGACATTGTCCGCAGCTGCGAGACGCCCCTCTCCTGCACTGCAGCTGTGTCTATGATGAGCAGTCATTGTTTGATGAAAGTTACTGTCAGTTATGTTCTGTGGCCAGTTCCACCTCCTCTCTCACAACGTTTGAGTCTGCTGTTTACTTAAGAGACTGCTGATCTAAGATCAGTATGTAAAGTTTACAATCTTGGAGGAGAGAAGCGAAGTGCTCAACCGCCCTTGGCCAAAGTCATCTGGCTGTGATCTGGCAGCACAAAGCCAGCTGTATAAATAGGGGAGAGTCTTGCATTTTACGGGTCACTCTGAATAAAACATGAACTAGAGAAGATTGATTATTAATGACCTCAGGGCTGGAACAGAAATAATCTGTTAGGCCTTGAGTCCTCCATTCTCTTCCCTTCCCTCTTTCCGCTCTCGTTCTCAGCGCACCTTCATCTGTCTTTCGCTCGCTTCTCCTCTCTGTTTCTTTTCCGATTGGCAGTCCGATAGATGTTTATTTTAGCCATCTGTTTTCAGATGTTCCCTTTCAAATAGATCAGGAGTTCAGTAAGGTTTCATGCAGATTTTGTGATGATTCTCAGGCTCACACCTGTCAGAGCTGGCATCAGATCTCTGTGTGGGTTCCAGTATGGGTCCGTGAGGGAGTTTTCCACAGAGGCTGATATTTAAATCAAACCAGTACTAGATTGTAGTAGGTTTTGATAATCGTGTCATCTTTTAGGGCTGTGATTAATGTTCTAACCTCTGCTCCTTCTTTGTAGCATATTTTTTTTATGACCCTGTCATTCTTTTTAATGGGATATTTTAATCATTTAGATTCAGTATTTTGGCTAAGATTGATAATCTTTCTTCGCCTGTTGCATTAGAAAGTATTACCAAAAGCTAATTGGCTTTAAAGATTTCCTCTAATTCAATTTCTTCCTTTTTTTTTTTTTGCCTTTTTTGGTCACGTTTGAAAACACATTCTGTGTCATTTGCATATCCACCTGATTGGTCAGTGTACTAATTGGCCTGTTTTGGCATTCATGCAGTGATTAATATTCTTCTTGGCTCAAGAACATGAAAGAAAAACAAAACTGATATCTTTCTTCAAGACTTCAATCTGAGCACAAAAAGATGCATTAAAAAGAAAAAAGATGCTTTGCATTTGCTTTTAACCCTTATCCTAATTCTCACTTTAACTTATACACTATATTACACTATATTTTTTTAAATTTATTTTTGGATAGCAATCTTTTAAATTAATATTACTCTTTATAATTCTAATGAATAATTCTAACTTTTTGGGCCAACTTATATTAAGTGACTTCACTACTATGCACATTTTAAATTAGTCGCTTGACACAATGCGCTTATTGTGTACATATGTTTTTACATTGTACTAAAAACCTTCCTGCAATTACACCTGTAATTACACTCCTGACCCTACCCCTACACTTCAACACACTCTTAACCCAAACCAAACCACCAGTCCAGCTCAAATGAGTAAACGTGATGTGCAACACATGATAGAAATGCATTTTTATAGAAATTTAATAAAAAAAAAACATTTTCTATCAGTGCATCCCTGTTTTAGTTTTTACTCTCATTTGAATAGATATTTGCTGAGGCTCCGCCTCCTGTACCTCCTCTGATGGACTGCCACTGGTGGGCTCTTCAGGAAGGTCTGTTGGTTAAAAGCAACAGAAGCTGGTCCTTGATCAGCCCCCTGATGTGCCGAGTTGGCGACTGCAGTGCGTCTGTGCCCGGTGGGGCGGGCTGCAGGCTGACAGGCCCATGAATCCAGGTCCGCGTAAGTGCAGTGTAATTTAAACGGGCAGGAAATGGGGGTAAACATAGTGGAACAAGCCCACAACCCGCACAGCCACGATTAATGAAAACACATGGAGCCGGCACATATGTCTGCTGTAAGTGGGCCTTTACATTACGAGCGTCTCTGTCTCGCTCTGCCTCTTGTTCATTTGCTCACTTCATTGTTCAAGTAACGCTGTGTGTCAGTAATAGCAGTAGTCATCTGTAAGTCACAAAGGTGTGTGGCTGCAGACAGTTTAACATAGTAGAGATGTCTAAACTGTGGTTGTCTGAATGAGCACTCCTTAAAACAAACACATCACAGAGACAGGAGGTGAGACACAGAGGCGTCATAGGCTGACCACTTATTGATTTTTATTGCATTGATTGCTAAGGCAAGCGTCAATAGTAGTATTGTTCATACTTACGACTATAGATTTAAGCAAACATCTACACAAGTATTAATCTTTAATTTATAGCTCACCTTACACAGACATGGGTAAAATATCAAACTGAAGCTTTACCATTTTTACCTGGAGGGCAATAAAGTGATAAAAAAAAAATTACTTAGACTTACATTTGAAGGTCAAGTCTAGAAACAGGAACATCATAGAGAATAAAAAACACTCTGAATTCCGTAGCAATCTCGTTGTAAACCCCTAAAACATCATGACTGCGACTTGAGCATTCGTGATTTTCACAAAAAAAATGTAAAATCATCTTTTTAGGCTCTAATCTGAACTGAAGTCTTGAGCACGTCCTGTTGCTTTGGTTCCTTTTGTTCAGAGTTTTTCTAAATCCCACTCTCAAATGCTGTTTTCGTAATACATCGTTTCAACGAGTGCTAATCCTGAGGGGGTGCTGACCGGCTAAACCAACAAAACTTCTCAACCGACCCCTAAACATCCAGAGCAAGGGAAAGCACAGCACCGTCTTCAAAGCGATGCGAGATGAGCCCTCTGTGCCCCACTCTTGTCTGTTCCAGAACTCGTTTTTCCTTTATTTTCCCACCCAGCGAATAAGTATGAAAGCACCTCAGACTCCAGAGCTGGGTTCGTCTCGCAACACATTCGACTCGGGGTGAGAGGAAGAATAATATATGAAATAAATACCCCCAAATGATGAAACCATAAGCACGATTGAGCCTTCTCAGCTGGAAGCCGCCAAGGCAAACAGCGAAATACTTCAGCAGGTTTATTGTGATTTTCGCGCCCTGACGAATCGCGTTTTTGCGTTCCCTAGCTTGGGTTACATCGACCGAGCCGCAACAGCATAAACTACACCAACTGACGTGCCATAGAAGCGAACATTTCAATCGTAACTATGTTCTGATTTTTCATTTATGTATTTATATGTGTTTATTTGTTCTTCCGTCCTTTGAAAGTAATGAAAAACGTGGCTTCAGTCTAAACACAAAATATTTCTGAGGTTCGTCACTCTATCGGCCAGCTGATGAATCATCCTGCCAAGAGGGGAGCTGTCAGTCTGTGGCGCTGCCTTTCTGATGGCTTTATTTGCGTGTTCACATGCGACAAAACCCACACCATTCGCAGTCGTGGCATCTGTTTTATATTGAACTTTGGCCTGAAAAAAGATACCGTGATGTATCCGACTGCTTCCTCTTTTTGCTCGCAGTCTAAGCCAGTAGGCAGCCATATTACGAGTCTTACAGCTCATTCAGGGCCTATCAGATTAATAAAAGGCGTTAAGGATTGAGAAGGGCTTTATGAAAGCGGGTTATTTTCCACAAATATTTAATAGCCTGTTGCGCTCTTTTAAAGGCGAGTGCTTCCATGCTAACCATCGGGATGGTTTGTTTAGGGTGAGGCCCGTTTCATTAGGTTGCCATAGAAAACCGATTGGCTGGCTGACATTGCTGTTTTTCGTCTCCTATAGCGGTGACATTTCACATAGCTCCTGTTCGTTAGCAAACGAGGATTCACAACAGTCTAGCCATGATCGTTAGGAGCAACTAGGAAAGTTTGCGCCGCTCGGAGCCTGTGGAGGAATGTGGTTGTAATTTATCCCTATGCATCCTGAAGACCCTGCGGCAGTTTGGGCTGAGTCATTGGAGGAAAAAAAAAAAAACGAAAAATATCTAAGCAGCGCAAAAATCTAAACTGGGACTTTCATCAACTTGTGGTGGGTGTTAACACTAAAGTTATTTCAATCTGGGTTTCGATCGTGATTGCGTCCCTGACTTGACCACATACTTCGTAATGTGTGCCCCACTCCGCTAAAGTCCTTCAGCCTCGTTCAAAGTTGCGGGCAGGGGTGCGACTCGTGTGTCCGCGTTCCCCCCTGAAACTCAATTACACTTGACTGATGGGGTGCACAGATCCGGCCGCAGATGAGGCAGAAGGCGGTTCCAATCAGATGCGGTTGCTATTCATTTGCTTTTTATAAACGGCCACGCCCCCTCGAATCTGATTGGTTCGGAGAGTTCGCGTAACATCACTCGGACTAGTCATGTTGGGAGTGTTTAGTTCCGAAATTGAGGGTGAAAATGGAAGCTAAAATGGTACGTCAAGCTGCTAGGATGCTTGAAGTACAGTAAGAGGATAAGCACGGGAAAGACAAACAGAGAAGGGCGAGAGAGATCCCAGTTTAAGTGGCTCTTATAAAGCCGCAGAGGCTTCCTGCTCTAACGAGGAGGAAGTGGGGAAAGAGCTCGTCATGAGCTGAACATGATCCAAAGAGGCCATTTTTAGAGATATGTTTTTGTGTCTGCTAAGAAGCTGGGAGAGCCAAGGGCAGGATAAGAAGAGAGCAAAGAGAATAGCGCAGGGTTTAGTCTAACAAAGATAAAGCAGATTTCGAAGATAGGAGTTTGTAGCGTAGTCACCCAGCCGTAGCAGTCTGAATGGAGTGTAAATCTCTTCTTAAGACTCTCCATTAAGAGTTTGCATTCAGAGACTTGTATCTGCAGCAGTAAGAGGGACAAAGGTCGATGATTTTATGCTTTTGCAATTTTGTCCGAGACCCATCCAGGTAGAGACCGTTCGACTGATGACTAAAGTGGCCAACCAGAGTTTGCTCCGTTATTCAGGGTAAATGGTGCTGATATTAAAGACTGATAGATAAAACTGATAGATAAAAATAATTGCACAGAAGTTTCGGTGCATGGAATGCATTAATGCGTGTAGACTGTATCTTCAGAATTTATGTTCATCCAAAAGTAATGCTTCAAAAGTAATATTTAGTTTGAATACCTTTGTGGCTCCCAAGTGCCACAAACAAACAGTATTTTTAGTGTCTTTCAGGTGTTTGATGGATGTTTGCCATTGGCAAATGCATCTTATCTTGAGGTTGTTTCCAGGTAGACTGATGCACCTTTGAAGTTGTGTAAATAAAATCAGAGTAGAGCAATACGTGCGGTATGCATGTGTCTATGGGCAGTGTGCCATTCAAGGCAGTGATTACAGTTCATCTAGCTCATTTCTGTTGGAAAATAAGTGGTGTGGATGGAGGTAAAACGTACATCCAGGAGGTGTGTCGGTTTGGCGGAGGTAACGGCACACAAGAACCAGCAAAAGAACACCAGAGGGGAGCATTTGAAGCTTGGCCTGGAAAGAAGAACCTTCAAGAAAGGAGCTACGAGTGACTTCATCTTACTTTTTATTGGAGGAGAAAAGTGGCCCAAATTTTTTTTTTTTTTTTTTTAAGGGGGATTTTCTTAAAAATGAGGAGTAAATCAGCACCACCTCCTCCCCAAAAATTATGAGGACCTTTTAATACGGTCCCGTGATAAAAAGAGCAACGTTTCCTGTTAAAGGAGTCATTGTTTTCTCTCAAAATACTGTAGCAGTGTCACATTTAGGGGAAAGGCTAATGGCGTTATTTCGTTATGCAGATTTATTGAACAAAGTCTTGATTGCTTTAGCAGAAGGCGGTCAATCTCCAGCTCCAGATCCCCCTTTTCTTCACACTCTCTCTTTTCTTTTTTGATTGGAGCTTGTTAGCCACGGCCTTGCACGCTCCTGATTGCCGTTTTTGCCTTAGCTATTGCGTTGAGAACTTACAAGTTAACATTCCCCTTGTCCTACTAAATTGGAGGATCTGGATGAGTATATGTTGCAGAGATGAGGCTGTGTCATCCAGGGTGATGTGGAGAGCGGATTTGCTTGAAGGGCTTGAGTTCAGCCGTTTGATCTCCATGTGCCACTCCAGGCGTAAATGTGCGGCCCAGCATTTGTTGAAACACATCCTCTCTGAGTCATCGTCAGTGCCGTCAGCACAGTCCAGACTCTCCTGTCATTGTCTGACTGTGATGGTCCGCTGCTGTGTTTGTTCTGCTCTCATTAATGTTGCTGTTGTTTATCAAGACCGGCGGAGGAGGCTGACCATACACACACAATAACACCTGATAATAATCAGCAACGATAACACATAATGCTCTCCTTTCTTCCCTTTTCCTTAGTCTCTGTCTCTCATCTTCTCGACTTTCCTCATGTTTTTGGGTCAAGGCTGGCGTAGGAAGAGATACAGATACTTTGCCTATGCGGAGTGCTATATCTGTTATCTTTATAGCTCTGTTTTTTGAGGATTTCTGTTAAGTACATAGCCATAAAACTAGAAGTGATGGTCTGTTTGTCACGCCGAGGAGCTGCTTCATTTGTGTGTGTCTGTTCAGTTTGTTCAGGTATTAGTCGCATGTAACATTTTAAGGGAACGTTTATATTTAGTGCTTGTACAGCCATGTTATGCTGTGTAAATTGCTTAGTTTGCAAGAAAGGCAAACTCCTTGCAGCAATGTTGGGATAACATTTAGGACTCTTAAGTTAAGAGCAAGTTTGCAGTCTGGATGTGTTGCTAGATGATGAAAGTCGAAGCCAATCTGCAGATTTTAGGCCGTCATAGTTGGCAGATTTCATAGTGCATGATGGGCAAAAATGTATTTTTCAAACTTTGATTCCATCCAGTTGGAGGATATTAAACATGCTCGGTATTTTGAGCTGAATTTAGAACACATATTGTTTTAATTTCTCATGCATCTCCTAGCAACGAGGCGCATGTTTCTGCATTCGTTGTGTTCTGGGTGATGTGAAAGTAGTTTGTGAACCTCAATTGTTTACTGCATGATGCTAAGTTCTCTATAATCATTTGCAAAAGTGGTGTAGTGTCGCCCAGCCTTCGGTGTAACCCTGTTACTTTTTGGGAGATATGAGTAAAGATATGCGTTACCCAATGTACACATAAGTAATGCTGTTTCTCTTTTAATTCATTCATGAATAATTCATTCATGCATATACATTGCAGAAATTCCATTACATACAAACTATGTGGAATATATACTTATAAACTGCATGAAATACCTTTCAGAAAAACAACCGCAAGCCGAGCATACTGTAGAACCACTTCTCTGGCAGGAGAGTAAGAAAAAGTTAGGCAAACATATCATATATTATTTTCCATAGAAACTTGATTGTATAAGTCTAGAAAGTAGGGCTGCATGATTTGCAGGGGAAATTTTGAATGTAAAATTAGTCAAGGATGCTAAACTCAAGAAAACAGGGCCGTGCTACACTAAATATATTTATGGATTCTAATCAGAGCTGAGTCTTGCACTTTTTTAGTTGCTGAAAGCACAAATTAGCCAAAAATATAATAAATCACCAAGCATGCGATGTGTAAAGTGTTCTGCAGGAGTAATGATGTAACGGTTAACGTTGTTTGCCAGCACCCTAAAAGTAACACTGTCTTCCCAAACTTCCACATGCCCACGCTCCATTCTTCTAGCCCTAGCAGGCCACACGCGTGGCAGCGCTAGCCACCCCCTGGCCAGTCTTTCCCTCTCCTCCAGTTCTCCACTGTCTGCCCTTAATGGAGCTTACAGTGGCGGCGCTCTGCCAAACTGCGCCCTCACACAGGCCCATACATCAGCCCCCGATGAGGCTCATTAACCCTCCTCTCATGACTCAATACACTCCTCCTCTTTCCCTCACTCGTTCGTCTCCATCACGTCTTCGCTTTTCTCCTGGCTAACTCGTCGGACTCCAGCCTCCCAGGAGTGTCGTCACAGGTGACGAGATCATAAGAAGTTAAATCGGGCCAGGGCCGGCCCCCGCCCTATGACCCGACGGGCGATTTCAGTGCTTTCTATTGATGTGAGGAATGTGCTCTCGTTGTGTGACTTACGAAGCAGTGATAGATTGATATATATACTCCAGGCTGATGAATAATTGGTCATTTTGAGATAATGGTGATGATGATCATTGCCTGTATGTTTATTATTCGAAATAGGTGCTAATTTTCATTTGGTAATGTATATATCGGTGCTGCATTGGACACTGTAATGTCAGTATCAACATCAGATTTTATTTGAAATAACTTTAAATAAGATAAATGTAAATGATTCAAACATCTACTTTCCTAATTCTGTGCATGTTTAAATATTTGCTTCATAAAATCCTTGCATAGCATTTTGTCAGTGTTTTGCATTACTGTGCCCCCATCCGAAATCCAAGATTTGACCGATCCATTTACTCGGAGGCCCTGTGATGGAAAGACTTTCTCGGGCATATCCGTCTCCTCCCTTTTCAAACCCTGAGAGCGCCTAGCATCGCATTAACACTAGCTGTGTGGCTCGTGAAGGGGCGGGACTTCTCTTTCCCAGCGTGTTTGCCCTACAGTTGTGCAAACACCCGTCTGACGGATCACTCCGCCTGCCCCCAGTGACCCACCGTGACATGTTTTGATTCATTAATTATGAAATAGTTGCACGTTCCAAACCTACACAAAAACACACATGAAAGGGAAACATATTTTATGATGTATGAATATTACTTCCAGTTATTGTTACAGATGTCTTTATCATTAACCTTGTTAAAGTTGGCGTTCATAGGCCAGGAGAGCCAAAGAAAATACTTTTGTGGGTTTTTGTGAAATATTCCACTTTCTATGGGCTTTGGTTCAGTGGCTTGTGTTCAAATCTGAAAAGCAATTTAAAAGCGGTACAGCACCACGAAACACTGATTGTCCAGATAGGGCCAAACAGGGGCCACGGACGGGGACCCGGGACAGTCTGGGTTCAGTAGGATCTTAGTCAGAGACTGTGTGTGTGTGTGTGTGTGTGTGTGTGTGTTTAAAAGTGTAATAGTGCTTTTGATACACTGCAAAATAAATCATGTACTTAATCATTAGTCTTTTTTTTTTAAATCCAAACATAACTATTTCGTAAGACATATAATATTTGTTTTATACACACACACACTCACACACATACATTTATATATTAAATAGCAATAATTTTACCTCCCATTCATTGTTTGTTTGTGAAATATTTTGGCATATTAATTACGTTTTCATTCACCGGTAAATGTCTGGCACTATTCATTACAACACACATTACCGAAATGAAAGCATTCCACAAACTACCACTGATTTTTCTCTAAAATCAGCAAAGGAAATGCAGAAAAAGTTTCCTTGGCCTGCCACTGGGTAAGTAAAATAAACATAACCATTACATTCTCGATTATCAGACAATGATTATCTTAGCATCTTATGCTAGTTTATTATGTCACGCAATTTTGCTTCTCAAGTTCTTATTTTAAAGATCTTTAAATATTTTTCCTGGATAACAAGATAAAAATAGTGATTACAGTAATTGATAATCCACGCACATGCTTCAGCTCCCTTTATTAATCTTTTCCTTCTCTCTTTGTCTCACAGTGTTTGAATAATTAGCCTTCTTGATGAGAGTATATTTTCGTCTTTTTAAATCATTTGAAAGAAAATAAACTGTCTGCTGGCCACATTAGCATCTGCTTCCTGTGTGCCACAGTGTGTGTGTGTGTGTGTGTGTGTTTTAGTAAGTTAAGAGGCACCTGCTCCTGCCGTGGCATATTTCCTGGCGTGCTTGGCACTGCCAGCGCCCAGGAATCCCCCATTCCCTTCCCTCCTCTCATTTCTCCACATCCCATAGCCAAACCTCTACGGAAATCATTTGGAAAAAGGATTTGAGCATTAAAGATAACCACACCTGTGATTATCATTAGACAGAGGTGCTGTAAAATGTTAAATCCCTCTCTTTAGTTTAAGTTTCTTTTAATGAGCGGAAAATTAAACCTTTCGGGCAAATTCCAAGTGTTGAATTTTATATAACGGTTTAAAAAGAAGTGCTCGGTGAGGTGATTTGTTTTCAGTGGTGTTTTAAGGGCTAGGACGAGAGCGAGCTGAGGCGAGGGGGCTGCTCTCCACAGTTTGATTCCTTAGACTCCCTTCTCTATGGGCTATTTAATAGATCTCTGGACCTTTGTTACCCTCGAGTGTTTAACACCTGGAGCTGGACGGAGCATCTTAACAACAAGGCACTGAATGCTGTGTGCTACTATTTTGTCAAGGTTAAGAGGTGTGGTAGTACTTTACAAAACATTTAACATTAATTAATTACTGTATGTTAGTTGATATGAAGTACAAGTTGAAATTACCTCTAAAGCATTTATTCATGAAACAAACAAAAAATGAATAAATATATAAAAATAAAGAGAAACGCGTTGAAAGTCATGAATCTACGTGGGGTTAACATTTACAGATTGATCATTAAAATCTAAATTTGATTCGTTAACATTAGTTAATTACTGTATATTCGTTGGCATGTAGTAACGATGAAAAAAGCATTTATCGATCTATCATGAATCATGAATCTATGTAGACTTAACATTTACAAATACATTATTAAAATCAAATTTTTGTATTTGTTAATATTATTTAATGGAGCCAAGCTAACATGAACTAACAATGTTATCGAAGATGAATAAACACTGTAGCAAATGTACAGCTCATTGTTATATAATCTTAGTTGATGCATATAATTAACCAATATATCCTTGCATAACAGGAAATGGTACAGTTACTGTAACGCATAGTAATGACTGGATTACTTTTTTTAAATGAAAGATTCTAGATATTTTGCCATGACTAATTACATTTGTAAATAGTAATCATCAAAAAACAGGATCACAACTGAAACTGTAGATTAAGGTCTAAAATTAATATTAACCAAAATGGAGGCGTTTTTTTGCACTAATAAAAGATTGTGTGATTCCGCTTGAATTGTAAGAATGATCATCTGGTTCTTTTCTCTTTTTTTTTTGAAAAATCAAAAATTACCAAGTTCACATTGAATGCTTTGAGTTTTTGACTCCAGGCCAGACCTCTATGCGGCAGCACATTTGTGAAATATTAAGTGCACTTTGCAGCCAAATTGCTCATATGAGGAATAAAGCCATTATATATCAGACAGCACAGCTCGAAAAAAACTGAATGATTTAGGGTGATAGATAGAAAAAATGCAACATTAACACTTTGTGTTTTTCCTCAGCTGGAATCCGAGCTGGAGCAGTGTGAACGAGAGAGTGCCGAACTACAGGAATATGCAAACTCCGTCCTGCAACAGATCGCCGACCACTGCCCGGACATCCTGGAGCAGGTGGTCAATGCTCTGGAGGAGTCCTGCTGACCGGACCGGATCACGGAGCTCGCTCTTCCTGCTTCTACTTCCCTTTCTTCTGTGTTTCACCGATTTCACAGAATGCCAGCACACAAAACACAAACTCTCGTACCCTCACCCACATGCACGAATCAAAGGACAGACACACATACGGGAAAGACTGACAGCTCACAAGTCAAGTGCACGCTTGGATTAGCTTGGAGGTGTGGGAACAGTGGGCTTTTCTTCTGCCCTCCTTACCACCACATTCATCCCCTCCGCACCTTTGCATTCAAATAAACATGGGGAAGAAGAAACCGAAAGAGGGAAACGGGCGGCAGGGAAGCTTAGTATTATAAGACTCATTCACTCATTTAGCTAAACCCGTCCTGCGGGAGGTGAAGTTCTCTCTGTGAGGGTCAGGAAATAGTCTCCTTATCTTGATATACACTATTGCCACAGCTCTTAAAAGCTGCAGGATTTTGAAACCGTTTTGAAGCAATTTAGATTTTTTTTTTTTTCCTCCCCTTCCCTTTTCCTAGATGCTTTGTTACTGACGTTAAATTATGGGTCATTCGCGCAGGGCAAAACTCCTGCACTCTCAAACCATCTGGTTTCACTCAAAACTTGGTTAATGCTCCGGTTGTGCCAGCAGACAGTCCATGCGGACTTTAACATACTTTTACTATCGAAGTCGGTAGCGGGTTTAGATTACTGCAACCCCCACCATCTGGGAATTTACTCTCGACTTGGTCACCGGCCGATTTCCTCCCCAAGTCTCGTTCGTAAAAGTTACGAAACGGACAATATGGGTAATGTTATCCCGTATGCACCTGTCACCAGCTAAAGAAACCACAGCCCTGGTTTGTGTCTGTTAAAGGTGAGAGGAAGAAAATTATTTGCCTTGGAAGTTGTAGGTTTATTGCTGCTAACATTTGTCTTTGCATGTGGCAGGTTTGGTTTGCTGGTGTTTTTCTATAGCTCTCTGATGCCGAGGGTGTATTGCCGACGCAGATGTTGTGGACACAGAAGTGCCTCATCATCAGAGAGCAGCTGCCATACAGCACTGGAATAGGAAAATAGGCACCTATCACTCATTCCGTACTTTGAAAACTATGCGGTCTCGCACTGGGATGAAGACCGGCGGTCTTGCTCGATTTTCCAAAGCAAAGAGTCGAGACTACAAGGTTGTTCTTGACGGATGAGAGTAGCTGTTTAGATACCCGCTTGCTTTATTCCACTCTCTCTTAAAAAAAAACGGTTGCTTTGGGAGATACCATCAAGCTTTGATCCCAAGCATCTCGCATGTACCATCATGCTCCCGTCGTTCTCTTTGCTTGGCTTCGTATCGTCATCATCATCCTCCTCCTCCTCAGACCCGGGCGTCTCTGTTAGCACAGCCGGCAGGTGTATCCTCTTTCACTTTATGGTTATATGGGTCTATATCCGTTGGCATTGGGTGTCCCTTTTTGGAGTGATAAGATACAACCTCGTTCAACTTGTGATAAACGCATTCGGCTGTTGCTTTAAAGTCCAGAGTCGACTTCCCCTGTGGATGACACTGGGCGTAACGTGCCCTCTGCTCCTCTCTCTCTATATCTCCTCATCCCTCCCTCATTCATGCCTGTGTGTAGTTTATGGCTCTGACCTGCTGTGTTGTGTTAGTCATACTCCTCTCTGCACGATAAGCCCGACAGACAAGACAAACAGCTCGAGATCACAGCGAATATAATCGCCACACCACCTCTCCTCATGCCCATACGCACTGGTTGTGAAGGAACCTGCCACGTGTTGTGGGGCCAAACGTTTGATTGCACTGCGAGTCTCTAATCTAGTCGCTGTAACTAGCACTAGTGCATTGTTCTCCAGAGATTCGGGATTGTTTGTCTCTGTGAATGATTTAGACTGAAAGACGGGTTTGGGTGAATTTCGTAAAAATGCTTTTCGGTCACTTTGTACGCCAAAATCAAAAGAAATTATATGTTGCATAAAAAGGGATGAAGCTACATTATTTTCCTTTCCTCAGAATAATATTCTTATTATGTCTTTTTTTTAAATTATTATTAGCATCATTGTAAGCAAATTTCTCATGAGATTCTGATCAAATCCAAATCTAAGTGTAAAATATTTTAAATGTGCATAAATTACAGTAACTCAAAAAAATGAACCATAATTATTATTATTTTATATATATATATATATATATATATATATATATATATATATATATATATTAATGATAATTGAAAATATGTAATAAGACAATATCTGTTTGTTTTCTTAAAGCAAAATATAATTTTCTGTTTTCCATTTACTTATCATGTTTTGTGAGATTCACCTAATTGCATCTATAATTAACTAAAGCCCAATGTGACAGTGTGGAGCCACTTTAACAACATATTCCCACGCTCACATGGGCAATGCCAAGAGAACGCCCGTTCGCGTGCCATTCTCACCCTTGGCGCGTCGATCTTATTGCAGTCATATACGCGCGTATCTATAAAGTCTTTTATGGTTTTATGCTCTTAATTACAGCTGATGGACTTCCTTATGAGGACATAAATGTGACGAGCAGCTCTTTTGGGCTTTTAAAATCAAACCGCTGATTGATAACGTCCTGTTTTTCATCTCTGTCGCTTTCTTCCCGTCTGCTATCTCATTCAGGCACAAACACAGTTTTGGCCGTCACCCGTGGGTCTCTGAAATATGGGGCTCAGTTATCTGCACCGTGGCTGAATCTCCCCGCTTAGACTAAACACAGACCTATCACACACACACACACACACACACACACACACGCTCGCTATCACAGGCCCCCTCTCGATTTATGTCCTTCAGTACAGGAGCTGGCCTCTCAGCGCAGAGCACTCCGGAGAATTCCCTAAGAAAACATAAAGAAGGAACGCTGTGATAACCGGGAGCAGATCAGAGAAAGAATGACCCGGCGCTTTGCAGAGGGTGTTATTGTGCGTTGAGTGAGTGTCTCTCTGGAGCTCTGGTATTTGTGTGATTGCTGGTTATAGGCAGACCTAATCACACAGAAGAGTATGGAAATTCCCTGCAGGCTTTGGATCGCTCCGTATGCGTCCCAGTGATTCCTCCTTATGTTTTTGAGGAATCACAGAGATCTACACCAGCGCTCTCTGCTCAGTAGCTAATTACCGATACTACCCACATTCAGTAGCACTTTGTGTGAAGCCTGTATCTATTACGGTATTTTGAGGGCAGATTAATTCACAAAAACCTTGCTTAGTCATGTTTACAACTATAAACATGCATTGTTTTTTTAAGGGTGTAACCATTGGGTAAGTATTATAGTGCATTAAAACTAGTCATAATTAATTACAACTGATAAGTTGTGTTACAAGGAATTAAGAATGCATCATATGAGCAAAATTGGGTCGCTTTCTGATCTCGAAGATGGAAATCGGCCCATTTGTGTTTATATAATGCATTAGAACACCATATAGCTGAACTCACTCTGTGTGCTCACCTATATAAACCTATACAGGCTTCATAGAAGTGTTTTTCATTTTGTTTTGCAAACTACTCTTGTTCATTTATAGGAGCAGCTCGTAGGATGTGGTCAGCTGACTTTCCACGCCGTTTGGCTTTATACATCTACCTGGCTTGAAACCGCGTTCAGCCATGAGTGAGAATGAGCATGAGGTGTTGCTTCATGTTTTAGTATGAACATTTTTCATCCTCATTAAACTCACCGAGGCATGTCTGTGGAGGGAGAGAGAAAGAGCAAGCGCGGGGCGGCCAGGAACGCACGGGCTGTAAGGACCCGACTTATTTTCCACTTGCTGTCATGATTTTTATTCTACCCTATTTCGCCCTATAACGTGAGACATTTATCATAGGGTCTACTTAAATGCTTCACAAAATGGATTACATCATGTTGCATGTCCCATAATTCTTTCGTGTTAATCAGTAGTGATCCTGAGTTTTGTCATACAGATGTTATAATGGTCTTTTATTCGTTACTGTGAGAACACTGCCAGAGACGTCTCGTGCAAACGTGCATATAAAGAAATCTATATTTATAAATGTGTCGGTGGTTAGACCTAGATTTAATTGAACAGTTCGCACAAGCATCTGGGGAAGAGAATATATCCATCTGAACAAAATGGCTGTCGGCTATTTAAAAAAAAAACAAAAAAACAAACAAACAAAAAAAAAATGAATGAACTAGTAACACTAACATTTGAAATGAAAATTAAAGAAAAAGCAAAGCCTTTCTAAGTGTCAAATCAAAGCTGTTAACAAAGATTTTCAAAATTGCTACCATGTGGTTGATGATGTGCTGTTGCTATCTTCTCTGCATCTTGTTCGATTTTGATTCCAGCTCATCTTGCAGTAATTTTTCTTTTTTTTTTTCTTTTTGGGATTGTTTCGCAGTCCTCCATAGCGTGCGTGATTGCGATTGTTGAAAACTGCAGCGTGTTTTATATTACAATACATGTATATGTATCCTTGGGCTCGGAGAAGCATCCGTGACGGTGTTTCGAGTGGACTGAGGGATGCCAAGACCTCTGCTGGAGAACTGTGATCCTAATAGCACTCTAGGTTGCTGGAAAGTCAGGTTTATTTTCGCATTTTCAAGAGATAACACCCGTGTTGTTGACCGTTTTGGTCAGATGATCGGCATCACTCGACACCAAGCCTTTTTTCTTTTTGTTCATAGTAATTTATCACACACGTAAACACACTTAAAGTTTTTATGGCGTCTAAGTAGATTGCCTATTAAATTGTTTACTTATTAACTCATCTTGAATAGTCATTATTTACCCAAACGGTCCGTCAACACGTCCGCATTTTTCATGCATTACTTCCCTCCACTTAGTTTGATGGACTGAGACTGTTTAAAGCATGAAACCACATAAAACATCCGCTGAAGGATTTGGCAAGTTTATGTCTGACTTTCCGTTCTCCATCTGAATGAATCCGGTGCCAAACGAAGCTAGTCTGCTCTAGAAAGTGCCACAAATAATAACCTGCCTGTCGTTCATCAGCAACCAAAGCCAGGTCACGTGACCTTTTACTGTTTATATCATGTTTGCGTTATATTTAAACCTTTAAACCTTAATTGACACAATAAAAGGTCAAACCAAAACCAGGCCTGCTGTGCTCGGTCAGCTGCTAGATGAAGCACCAGAACGGACCTTTATTAAGTGTGTAACGGAGCGTCTGAGTTGAATGAAGCAGCATCATTCACACGGACCTAATCTTCATTTCGACTCAGAACTGTGCATGTGGTCATTTTCGAGACTGTTAGAAAGTTCTGCGTGCCTGTATGAGAGAATATGTCAGGCTTGTAGTTGGCACTTCTTCTATTTTTTCCCTCTGGATTTTGTCCTAAGAGAGTGTCAGACCTCAATATCACCCCATCCACATCATGTTCTCTTGGCTCCAGCAACCCTGCCTTCTGTCACAGCAAGGGTCTATCTTTTCTAATGATTCATGCTCTTTTTCTACGCAGTACACGGAAACACTGTCAAGGAGGATTCTCGCCCTTTCCCCTTTAATTTAATGAAGAAAAATAAATGGAAAAATGTCAACTTTAACCCAAAGCTGGTCATCTCTCGTGTCTTTTTTTGTTTTTTATTTTTAAATGATATATTCATGTTCACAAAAAAAAAAATACTGCCTTATGTCTGTGTGGAAAACATAAAAGATTTCTGTAAAAAGAAAATGAAAAATAACAAAAAGGCGCATTGTATTCAGCTTTTGCCTTTGTATGTATATAAACTCTATCATTCAGTCCTTATTGTGTTTGAGCGTTTTCTGTCAATTACAGTGCACTAATATTTTCACCATCCTTCTCTATTACAGACTCGCTGAGCTCCGTACTTCAGCTGCGTTTTAAGATGCTACCTTTTAAGACACTTAAAATATAAAGTATAAAGTATTCGTAGTGGAAAAGAAAATCCCAGAGTGCGTTGCGAAGCTTTGATAATGAATGATTTAGTTTAATATGTCAAAATCTTACACTTAAGTAGAAAATTGAGTGTTTGAGCCAGTATGAGTATCATGTCATTAGCTTAGCTTCATGGTTTTTGGAATCGTGAGTCAGTGTTCCAAATGAGTCATATGATGTTCCATTTCCGTTAAGATGCTGCATTTGAAGGTAGCTGCAGTAAACAGCAGGGTTTGGGATCAGAGATAATGTTCTATAATTACTCGGTGAGTCAGTTCGTAGGACTCGTATCTGTGTGAGCTGTATTGTTGTGGTGACATCCTCAGCGTTCGGGAGCCTTCCTTCCTCCTCCGTGCGTCTCTCCACACCAGACAGAAAGAAACCTGTTTGATACCGATGCCTCAACCCACAAAAAAGGACTACAGATGGCCCGTTGAGATGTCTCCGTTTCCTCCTCCAGGTTTTTGTACAGACCCCCCAAGGACTGGATTTATTGCCGATTACACATCGCCACTTAGGCCACCCAGCGGAGTTCCTGTTCGAGTTTACACTCCTCATTTTACGATATACAACTTGCACGCAGTATATATCAGTAGCGACTAGAGCATGCAGAGTGGGAAAGATCCCATCGCTTTGGGGAAAATCACTGGAGAGGCCTACCACGCCAAGCCTGTGTTTGCTAAACACAGGCAATGAGAAGAATATGACCACTATTTAAACCACTAGTTAAATGTGCAAATTTCTGGGGAATTTCCCCATGGGAAGGCCTTACTTATGCGCTGAGCCCGGTCCAGAAATCACAGGAGCTGCATCCAGACGCGCACGTTCAGAGACTGTGAAGAACTTCTCAGCAGTTAATGAAGTACGGGGTATGCAGGTGTGCAGTATAAATACATTCCCAGACGTGCTGCATCCATGCTGCTACTGCATTTGCATTATGCAGTATACTGTGGTGAGTATATTCTGAACGGGGCCGGGGCTTTCAGAAGGGAGTTTAGCATGTGTGCGAATTCCAGAAGAAGCACATACGACACAAAATAGCAATTTGAAGTTAATAAAGTAAAAGCCCTGTTTGAAAGTTTTTACGTTTGAAGATTGGGTGGATGGGTGAGTAAGTGGATAGAAAGCGATTCGTGCATAGATGAAGAAACCTAACAGCCGTTCGATAGATGGATAGATCTATATATTGTTCTATACGGATGGATGGATAGAAGGAACAATAGATGGATAGGACCAAAAGGATAGAACCTTTCGTGGATGGATGAAGAGATCTGTTTATCTGGATGGATTGACGGATTCGTTCCAATTCAGGTTTCTATAGGTAGAGCCGATTCAAATCCACACTTTAGCAAAGCGAACCAGTTCTTAATTTTTATTCCCGCTCTGATTCTGACGCAGTGGGAGTCTGTGCACCTCAGGAATGAGGGAGATCTGCCCTTCCTCATCACACTACTCCTGGATAAGTAGAGCAGCCAATGATTGGCAACCATCTCTATCCCATAAAGCCCTATATCCAAACAAGAGTGGCCTGTAGAGCTCCCTTTCTGTTTAAAGTGCATGTATATATAGAAATACGTCTGCATATGTTTTTACAGAGAGGCACAGAGGATAAGAGGTCCGTGTGTGGGTGTGGAAACGATGTGGTTTCAACCGTAGCGGCCAAAGGCACACTGATTGCAAAAAGCAAGGGGAGAGAGTGAAAAAAGAACAGCAAGCGCTTAAAATAAACGCCGTGTCCATTGGATGGAGAGGCATGGAAAAACATCTTTTTTCACATCACTTGACTTCATGAAGGTCATAAAGAAAACAAGACCCGTCACTTACATGAATGCGGTGCATTGTCTGGGTTTTGTGGTGAGCTGCTCTCAACAATTTGTCTGTCCTACTTGGAAATGGCATTATCATAAGCAAAGTTTGCTTTAGTGCACATAGAGTTACGCTAACTACGTGACTGTGCATTAGGGGAAGGTTATAAGAGTGATACGAGTACTATTTACCTGAGCAAAACTCCACAAGACTAAGGTGTAGCTGTGCTTAATTTCTTCAGGATACTCGGGTCGTAGAATATCAGAACCAATCGCTTGCTCACCAAAGCTTCCTCTGCAGTGAATGGGTGCCGTCAAACATTCAGAAGTAGTCCACACAATTCCAGTCCATGAATTGAAGTCTTAAGCAAAAAGCTGAATGGTTGTAAGAAATAAATCCATCGAGAAGGCTATTTGGACTCTTATTCTGACGGCACCCATCCATTGGTGAGCAACTACGTTTCACCAGATCTGTTTGGAAGAAAAAAACAAACTCATCTACATCTTGCATGGCCTGAGGGTGAGTGCATTTTCATTACTTTTAAAGCAATCGTGTCTTCTGCATCATAAGTCAAATCACTTAGAAAAGTAACAGAACACTTCTCCACTTCAAACGCTCGATCGGAGGTGTCATTCATTTCTGAAGCACAAACTGTGCTGGATGAGTTACGCCTTTCAAGTTTCATACTTAAGGCTGGCAGTTTGTTGAAATCCCTAACCTTTAGTTTGATGCTTGCCTTAGCAAGCAGAACTAATGACAGATTGAAGAGAGACTGTTCTTTTCTGCTGACGCTGGTCTTTTTTGGAAAAACATATCAACAAATTACAGACAGACCGACCTGGGCTGGGATTTCACCCCTACTGTAAATCAGTGTCTGGAAGTGATCTCGCTGAAAATTAACAGGCTTGTTGAGAGTTAAACAACTAATTACAAGGCCATTATTAAGTGCTCACTCGCACTCGTGCAGCGCAGCAGAAAGAACCAGACATGCAAGAGCCATTACAAGCCGTGACAGGTTTCTAGAGGATGATCTTACCTGGAGCTTCAAAAACAGCCGTGGATGAAACGGCAGCTCGAAAGAATGTCTGTCTGTCCCGAGCGAACGCAACAGAGTCAAAACGCGTTCTGGGAAACTGCTGAAACGACTTGATTTCACCGAATTGCGCTCACGTGAACTATAGGTAACGAACGGAGCAGTTCTGAGAAGGCTTTCTGGAAGCGAGTCAGAGCCGGAGCTGGGCTTGATTACGTACAGGAGCGAGTGGGTCCTGGGACGTTTGCTGCGTTTCGAACACGTCGCGCTCTTTAGCTTGTCGCTATCGTGGCCGTTTTGACGTGCTTGCGTTCTGCTTGCATTTGATCCGCCGTGGCAGACGTGAGGGAGAGGGTTCAAAGGCCTCGCGTTCCCTTGACGGCCGCGGTGTCAGTCAGAGAGAGCCGTACGAGATGAAACTTTAGAAGGTCCCTTATAATACCTTCATCCCTCCATGTTGTTACAACAATTGGGATGGGAAAAGGGCTCAGCAGATTGAGATGTTATCGATACGTTTGTCAGAATCTTTCACACTCGTTGCCAGCAGAAAGCTCCAGATGTCAGAGGTGGGCACGCAGCGGTAGATCAGGCCCATATGTGCGCCGTGACTCGGGAGTCGAGCCCCCGCCGCAGAATGTGTGTTCTGGAGAAATGGAGTTGGGCTCTGACCCACCGGCCCCTCCACGCTCGTTAAAGCAATATCTTCACATGTGGAAACCCGATACGGCTCTACTGCGTGTTTGTCCTCCATTGTCATCTACTGTTCGTTCAGTCGCTCCATATGTGTGCAGGACTGTGAGCTCGGAGCCAAAAGCGTGATTGTCGTATTTATGCTTTTGCAGAGCTGCAGCCGTCTCTGAGCAGCGCGAATCGGGTTACAGCGCTCTGTTATTCAAAACCGTGTTGTTAAATGATACTTTTTTTATTGCTTTTTTATAAACATTGCGTATTATTGAGTAATGCTTAGTATATATTATTTCATCTTATGAAGTATGGGTTGACGTAACCGTGACAATGTGTTGTTTTAAGCAGTATTGTTTTAAAGAGGTTTTACAGTTCTTTTATTAATATGCATTTAACCTAAACCTAGTTTACCTAAAGCAGCTTTTTAAAATTTCTTTTGCAAAACAAAAATCAACACACAGGTTTCCGGTAAAAAACAAAACAAAACTATATATTACTGTCAAATAATTAATTGCATCCAAAATACACAATTATGTTTGTTTACATAAAATGTGTGTGCACATATATATATATATATATATATATATATATATATATATATATATATATATATATATATATATATATATATACAAAATATATATATATATATATATATATATATATATATATATATATATATATATATATATATATATATATATATATATACACAGCCTTGGCATTTACATATGTGTGTGTGTGTATATATATGTATGTGTATATATATATATGTATATATATATGTATATATATATATATATATATATATATATATATATATATATATATATATATATATATATATATATATATATATAGATATATATATATAGATATATATATATAGATATAAAATAAAAGCCCAGGTGTGTGCATGTTTTCTAGAGACCGGTATTTTAGTTGTTTAATATAAAGTAAAACTTTGTATTTGAATGTTTGAAACGTCTTGAAAAGTTTTGATTGGGTTTCCAAAGTATACCCAGGCCTGCCACAATAAAGATCATCTCTCTTATAAAAACTAATTACTACAACTTTATTGGCTGACTAATAGGAGCAGCGGTCGGGACACTAGTCCAAGTGTTCGTCAAATGGGAGCGCGCTGTTGGAGGACTGTGGTTTCTCTCCCTCCCCTGTTCCGAAGCTGGAGAGATGGGGAGGGCAGGCCCATGAGCAAGGCAATGCACAAACTAGTCAAAACTCAGTCTTTCACCCCCCTGCCTGCGGACCGAAGCAGTCGCTAGAGTTTCTTCGTCGTCTGCTTTTAGTGCTTTCTTGGAAGCGCCGGGGTTTTAGGTCAAAAGCCCGAGCAGCCTCTGGAAGGAAAAGAGGGGGAAAGTTTGAAAAGGTCTCCGCGTTTGCTGCGCAAAAGGAGGATTTAGAAGTTCAGAGCGCAGGGAAAAGTTGTGAACGCATGAGCTCTGTGAGGTGGACTGATAGACTCCAGACTGCTTTTGTCTGCTAATTTCTCTAATAAGGAGGAAAAGTGTTTTGTCGCTCCCGTTACGCACGGCGAGCGCAGCGCGTTTGTTTGCGCTCTCGTCAAACTATTGAACGTTTAATTGACACCTGTTGCGCGACGTCCTAACGCTCTGTAGCCCGGTAAGTGCGTTCCCGTTTCACAAACTTTAACCCGAGTGATTTCCGCGGAACTTTTTTTTTTTCTCGCAATGGACAGCGCCGGACTGTTTTGGAGTATGTTCTTGAGGTGAATGAAACCTAGAAGAACCCTGGAGACGCAAACGCCGAGTTGAATCGACCGGAGGTGGAATTGTTTCCTATTTTCTGAAGGAACTCCTGCTTTATATGCGCTTCAGAAGTCCGTCGCGCAGAGAAGAAGACCGGGTTCAGCTGTCAGGACTTCAGCTCTGGAACTTCGGAGGAACTTTTGGAGAGCTGCACTGAGCGGATAGATCGAGATCTGCGAGCAAGTAAGGTGTAGTTAATATCGACCCTAAAAGTTGTATTGCTCGGAAAGGACGTTTGTTGAAGTTGTCTCGGGCTTTTGGTTGTTTTAAGGGAAGTGTGTGCCTTCAGAAAGTTTAAAGCTACGGGCTTCATATGCTCTCTTCATCTCGAGGTTCCTACAAAAATATGTTTTTGCCCGAGGCACAGAGAGAGAGAGAGAGCGGGGAGTTGTAACACCATTAGAAATGAGCTACAAAAGTCAAATCGGTGTCATACATGTCCACCACCTTCCTGAGGTGATGGTACAAGTTGTAGGATATTATGTCGGGTTTAGCGACATAAAGCGATTGGGGGATATTGACGGATATTATAAAACGTGCATCATCTGAATCAACAGGTTCATTTGTTTAACACGCACAAAAGCGTCCCTTTGCGTGATTTATATATATAAGAAATTAAATAGATAAAAATATTGTCCATTGTAATATTTTGGCTACTGGACCCACAAAGACTTGCAGGAACGGGACAGTGTACAGGCCTAGGTTTGACGCGGCGGTGAGAGGGACTAACTTGTTTCTCCAGTTGCATCTCTTTTTATTACCAGCTTTGCTTGCAAAATGCTTTCCGTTTGCATAGCTGTTTTTTTTTTTTTTTTGAGCGATGCGATTTTGGCATTATGTTGAGCAAGTAAATTACCACGAACGGGCTACATTCGTTCACAGAATGTGCATGTTTTCTATTAGCGTTACAGCCGTCTTTTGTAGGCTCCTCGCAACCCTCCGCGCTCTCGTGTGATACTTGGTTTAAGGGCGAACGGTACGTTTAGAAAGCAGCCTAATTAAATGTGCAACAGGTAAATATGGAAATCTCTTTGTTCTGCCAGAGTATTTACCCACTTGTATTAGTAATCGTTGACACAAAGAACACTCTCATCCTGTTAATTTCTCAATGGTCCAGTCGCTTTTTAAACGGTTCACTTGGATAGCCCGCTATAATCATCTGAATCATTTGCCGTCTTTCCTCTCTGTGGATGTGGGGCACGTCTTTCAAACTGAGGTCAATTGTTTGAAATGATTTTATCGGGTTCGTGCCGGGACTTTCTTGCGAAAACACTTCATGCGACGCGCCGAGGCCGAGAAAAATGATCGACAGTTGCTGACTTTTGCCGCAGCTTTTAAATAAGCCATCTGCAGTCTGTCTGACTCCTCGGCCATTCGAAAAGCGCCGGGGTCCGAATTATGTGGCAAGCCGGACTTGAACCTTTTGACGCCGCGATTTTAAAGCGTCCGTTCTTCTGCGGCCGACGGTACGCGCGAGTGTGCGCTTCAATGGTGTTTTCAAACGTTTCGGTAACCTCAGAAATTAGATTACAAATTGGTCACGCCGCGCCAAGCGTGCAGCCTACGCTCGCGAACGGAAGTCATGTTCGCCAGCAGGTAACCATAGCAACAGTACGCCGCTCGAGCGCTTGACGTTATAATCAACATACATTTATATTTTCATTATTTATCATTTTTGTGCGTAAAACGCCTTTAATATGGTTTTCTAACTGGCTATGCATGGGCGCCAAAATTATTACCCCCTCAACGTCTTCAGGAAGCTGCATCCTTTGCTACATTTGCAAATGTGTCTTCTTTTCAAAGATTTTCCGAGATAATTTTTTTTTATTATTGAATTATTTTGCATGCAAGGCGTTTGCATTTATTTGAAGACTGTCAATGACTTTTCTGTTTTTAGCTTTTACAGCAATACTTTTAACCCACAATCCTTTTCGCGTCTCGGGGGCGCAGTGCAAACAGTGAATAGTTTTATTGCATTGGGGTTTTAATGTATTGGAGAATAGCAGTCACTGAGTTTTCTGAGGCGTTTTTAAGGGTCACCAAGCTTTACGCAAACTGTTCGGCGCTTCTGTTTTGTTTCATTATTATGAATGTTTCATGTTTTGCCCCCCTCAGCAGTATTTGAGTTTCTGTGTGTTTGTGTAATGTAAAGCTACCTTTCCAGTGCCTCTGGAACGATAAGAAGATTCTTGTCTGCTCGGCCAAAATAGTTTCTAACCGCAAAAATATAAACAGGTGTCGTTTAACCAAACACGTGAAGATTTAGATGTACTCAGAGGCTCTCTTTTTCAGCTCGAACTGAGGAACAGACAGTGGGAAGCAATATCTCCTGTTGTGTGTATAAACGCTGGCTGCGGGTTTCATTCCCCTATGTCGGTCATATAATTCATGTGTTTGTCTTTTACCTTTTATCCCTGCCAGAGGCTGTATTTGTGCAGGTTTAATTGATATGCGGGCCTTGTGTCAAACGTATCGGCTTTGTGTAAGTCCTTATCGATACTTTACGGTGAAGTAAACCCGATTCTCACACACGCAATGTACTTTCTCCCTCTTAACAGACCACTTTTAGGACTTAACCGAGGTTAAGAGGGTCCCGTGCTTTAATATGGCGAACCGTTTCCTTTTGAAATCGTAGTACTCCCTCTTTTCGAGCAGGACGGCCCGGGTAAGAGCAAACAGGCATCCACGTTGCACTTGATTATTCCCATTTGTTCTGCGGCAACGCAGTGATTCGAATCAGCATGAATCTGAAAATGTGTTATCCACGGTGCGGTAAATATCTAGGGGATGTATATGGAAGCGTGTTTGTTGAGGTTTTCCTTTTGTTAATTAGTTTTAAAAGAGTTTGTGGCCATTTTCTTTGATCACGCAGCCTGAAGCCTGGTTTTTTTGAAGGGAAGGGGGTCGGATATCTGATCGAGAGCTTGCCGTTTAGCTTTCAGATGTTTTTAGCCTCGATCCTACCTCAGCCCAGGGTTTTCCCCTTTTCTCCTTTATATGTGTCTATCTGTTTTTCTGCGGTATTTGGAATGTGACGGGGGCTGGGTTGATTAAGACATTGATTCATTTAATGAAATGTTTGAGTTCTGGGGTGGAATGAGAAGCTGCAGACACCAGCCGTGTTTCTGTGGCCAAAGCTCTGGGAAACCTCTCAAAAGCTGATTCAGAGAGATAAAACCGTCAACAGCCCACCTGCACAAGCCAACCTGCCTCTCTTGCCTGAGCACGCGCTTCACACACACACACACACACACACGTACATCCCCTATCATCCGCAGCACACAGTCTTTGGCTCTCTGTCTGTTTTTCTCTCTCTCTCTCTCTCTCTCTCTCAAACTTACCTTTATTTCTCTCCCTCTCAGGAAAATGCGATCGGAATCCGAATGTATCCCTTACCTGAAACACGGCGATACGAAGCGTTCTGTCAGGCCGTGCTATTTTTGTTTCTGATCACCGTGATCCGGATCCTTCTCAAAAGTGTGATAATCCTCCCCACCAGGTCCTGCGGGCCATTGAGAGGGCTACCCTCTGCTCGCATGCACTTGTGCCGGCCCCTGACTCATGTAAGCTGTTCTGTCAGTGATTCGGGGACTGATAAAAGTGCCCACAGCCTGGCCCCGGCCTGATGTGTCTGGCATTGATGTGTGCATAAGACCCTTTCATCCACATGCTAGGAAAAAGATGGCGCGGTGATGTATGATCCGCAAGATCAAATGCAATGTTTTGTGGCTGAATTTGATTATATGCTTAAATCAAATAGATGCAAAGGGCCACAAAACCTGATTTGTTTCACTTAAGCTATTTATATATGCATACAAATACGATCATTTATATATTAAATTTTCTGTATATATATTATACTTTTTTTTTTTTTTTTCTGAAGGAAATGAAAAATAATTTGACACAGCTTTTTATAAATATTTGCGTTTATATTTATCACATTGCGTGTATTTATATTTATTATTTCATATGAAAGATTTTATATATATATATATATATATATATATATATATATATATATAATATATATATATATATATGTAAAAAAATTGCCCCCAAATAATAATTGCAATAGTCTAAATAGGTTTAAAAGCGCAAAGTAATTTGACACATATAGCTAAAGCTTATATATAAGTGTTCTATATTTATTTGATTACATTTTCTATAATTTTGAGTTTTTGGTGCTTTTCTTTGGGATAATCTTTGTAAGTCTGTGGAATTGAAATATGTCACATATAGTAGGCAGAAAAACGTTCATGCGAAAATTAGAAACTAGCCAAAACATTTAATAAACAACTACGCGAGGGGTGGAGGAGGATGTGCTAAATGGCAATTCTGCAAAGCTCCTGCAGATTCTTGACTATAGGTCAAACGTCACGTGAATTTGAGCTCACGGGATCATCGTTTTCTCCCTCTCCCAGACTTTTAATGCAGCGTAAACTGAAATCTGCACTTGCTGAGCAACTATTTAACAGTTCTGCGTTGCACCGCACGTAAAGATTACGGGCTCCTGACCGAAGCCGTTTTTCTAGCTTGTAATCATGTCAGAGACGGTGTTATTTCTTCAGATGCTCACGAGAAGCTCCGACACCAGGTGTGCGCTCTTTAAAACATGCCACTATTTCAACACCGCCTTGAAAAACAGGAGCCCATGTTCATTGATTACAGAGACCCGGACTGTGAAATGCTCATGTTTGGCCTCCTGCCTTTCAGCCGCTGAAGGGCACAGCGTATCGACATCATGTCTGAGTGAGAACGGGCCTGTCTGTCCGTGTGTTTACCTTCATCACCTGTGCCGTGCGTCATCATCACATCACACACACACACACACACACACACACACACAGCATATTGACGTCCTGTCCGGAAAAGGAGACAGTGATCAGCAGAAGTGCCGCGCATCCCAAACACATCGTGAGTAATGCTGAAATTACAGAGCTGGGTTTGTTGACGCGGATTTAGCGTGACGTCTATCAAGCGCCGAAGAACAGCTGTCATAAGCAGCGTCACCGTTTACCCTTAAGCTTGTTTATAGCTAGCTACTCGAATAATAACACGCTTTAGACATTTGAACTCTATCGCCCCCATGAGTTTACCGTAACGCTAAGTATGTACCACAAAACTTGATTATAGTTACTTTTTAGAAAAGCGTGCTCCGACCGCATCCGTAAAACAGTGGCTGCGGATGTTACCGGCAGAATAAAACATACATGATGTTTCTCCCCACCAGGATGTACTGTCAGTGCACCATGGCGTTGACCCAGTGTAAACACAGCTGTATGTGACACTTCTGGCCAGCTGTTAATTTGTGAGCGTGTGTTCACCTCTGGGTGTTGCGAGAAGATTCCCCGTCGGCTATTTAGCAGAATCCAGGGATATTCCCGCACATTAATCAACTATGCAAACTACTCGGTGCTTATTTAAGATTTAGAGTGTTTTTCAGAGGAGAAGATAGATTTTACAGATATAGACTGCGGATGTGTGTGTGTGTGTGTGTGTGTGTGTGTGTGTGTGTGTGTGTGTGTGTGTGTGTGTGTGTGTGTGTGTGTGTGTGTGTGTGTGTGTGTGTGTGTGTGTGTGTGTGTGTTTAACCACTTTAAGGCCTGTGGAGTCCTGCTCGAGATTTGGAAGTGCTGTAATAGATAAAAGCCACGCGTGTGAATCTCTCCCCCTCGCTGTTAGATAATGATGTGCAAAATTGGTTGTCTTGATGGCGAGTCTCTGAGTGTGGCCTGGGCAGGAGGAAGGGTTTGAAGCGCAGCAGGGCTTCTGGAAGTTGCTGAAGAGTGCAGGAGTGGATCATGTGCCTGTTTCTCCTGGTTTTATGCCCTAATTGAGCTCCGCTATGGCTCTGAGCCTGGCTCAGCAGTGTTTACAAAGTCTCTTCTGTAAGCTGGATATTAGCACTACGTGTTTGCGTGTTTGCGTGCGTGTTTGTGTATTCGCATGTACATATTTACAAGGGATGTGCACCAGAGTGCTTGGAAGCAACGGCAGTGATAGATCGTGAAAATCGCTTTTTTTTGTCTTGGTTTCCAGTACAAATATCTAAACATTCTTAAATCAAAAAATATTTACTTGATTTAAGAAACATTTATTTATTAAGTCTCGTTTTCTGAGAAGTTCATCTAGATTAAGTGAGGCTGATGTTCGAAAGATACAAATGACCTTTTCAGTGTAGTAATGATAATAGAGCTCTCTTTTTTGATGAATGGAATAACTCTTAATATATAAATTATATCAGTTTCATTCTATTATATTAGCATTTTTAAATCGATTTATTGTTTTTTAATATTTCTGAATGCTTGCATTTTAATATATATATATATATATATATATATATATATATATATATATATATATATATATATATATATATATGTATATATATATGTGTGTGTGTATAACCAATTTATTTATTTTTTTAAAAGTGTTACTTTTGAACTTGATTGTGAAATTTCTAATTAAATAACAGAAAAGTTCAGGCTCATGCTTCAAGACACTGAATGCAGTGGTCAAAGATGTCCATCTACAAGCTGACCTCTTTTGATCCTCCCCTGGTACTGGTTAAGCTAGTTAAGGAGTCTGGTGATGATACCAACACACCAATATACCCTGCTGGAAAGCAACATCAAAAACATGCTAGTCTTCTAAAGCAATGTTTGATCAATCTGTCTACTTGTCTATACTAGTCTTGCATTAGGCATGCTAGCTCACAAATGGAAAGATTTCCTTTCTATCAGTGTTGCCAGAGATCTGTAACGCACAATTTTCATTGGCAGGGTTTCAACGTGCTTTATCTCATTAATGCTGTTGCATGAATGCATCGAGTAAGTCACACTTTTCATACTCGACTCCATTATTTTCTCCTGATTTATTGGAAAACAAGAACATTTTAGTTAGAAAATGTTGGGCTGCCGCTGCACGTAACTGCAGATCTAAACCAAAAAGTTGCACCATGACTTCAGGCTGCATTTCATCATATGCCATTGTTTCTGTGGATGCTTTCGGAGAGTTTCAGGTGTATATGCATTCATGAATGTTGCTGTAGAGCAAATGAGTATTATTATGCATTATGCATTTGTCTTTTTTTTTTCTACAGCAGTGTGTTGCAATCGGAGGCTTCTGACAGGGGCAGCACTAAAGAGCTGCCGGGGGATTTGGGTGAGAGCGGGCGGTTCTGCTCTGCACATTTGAACACATTGAGTGAGGAATAGGGTTTAAGGAGCGAGCTAAGGAGATTGCGAGGGCACTAGCAGAGCGCCGGTAATAGACTGGTATAATAGCTGTGTAAATCCTGCTTGAGCCTAGACACACACACACACACTCTCACATATGGCCGCGCTTTCTCTAAAACACTCTCATTTTCTCCTCTCACATGTTTTCTTGTTCTTGCACCAATTGAAACACAATTTCCCCACAGTTTAGCTTCACACACATACACTCGCTAGACGAGAGACTGACCTCGCTGCCCCGGCCCTCACAGCAGCCTTAATTGGTGTCATTAAGAGCTCTGAAAGCCGGGAGATAATTGGCCGGGCCCACTTGAGCAAACAGGACTTCAATGGAGTCATTTAACAGCGTGATAGGGTGAGGGACTGGGGAGTCCTGGGAAGAGGGCTGACAGCGAGAGAGGGGGAAATGGGGTGTTTGGGTTAAAAAAGGTTTCTCTTAAACAAGATTTCTGGGGGCAGATGGTGGGAGCTGTGACCTAGTAACACTGAAACACAATGTGCTGTTATTGTTCCAAATTCGCCTGCTCTCTAAAAAATAGTTCATTTCAGCGATTCGGAGACATTACAAATGCTAACCGGCATCTAAATGTTTAGATTAGTGTACTGTTTTCTCGTCAGTAGGGTTTCCTGAAGCAGCCCACTCACACCAAGAAATCTAATTACGACGATAACTGTTATATAATATATAATGTTATATAATAATAACATCCTCACCAAGGCACAAGAACGTTTCGTTTATTAAAAGCACTTGCTCCAATTATATCGCCTGCCACTTTACATGCTTGAGCTGGTTAAAGCAGGATCGATTCTGATTGGCTGTCAATGTTTAATTGTTCATTACATTATTTTATTTTTTTTTTTAAGCGATTGTTCCTCTGTGCAGTTTTAGTCGTGGTGCGCACCCTGCTATTCTTTAACATTCAGAATGATTGTTGTGAAAAGGCCTTTAATGTGGTTTATGCTTTCCGCTAAAAGAAAATACGCTTTTCCCAGCAAATGCCAAAGAACTCTCCAAAGACGTTTTTCTGTGAATAGTTCGGTCTCGCTTTATATTATGTGGCCTTAACTACTATGAGCTTGCGTTAAATTAAGCATTCGGTACAATGCACTTGTTGTGCATGTTTTTACATTGTACTTATATATTTCAAAATATGTATATGTAATTACATTTGTAATTAATTTCTGTAATTACGTTTATAATTACACTGTTGACTTTGGACTTATTTTTTGATGCAAGTATGTAGTAGTTAAGGCCACCTAATAACAAGCGTGAAGAATAGTTCTTAAAAGAACCATTTTTCTAAGTGTGAAGAACATATTAATAATCTAAAAATCTTTCTCCACTCTATTGATCTTTATGGAAGTGTAGATGCCGGTAAAAGACTTTTATTTTTTTGTGTACATTAGTGAATTTCACCTCAAAACAGACATCTATGTTATTACTTTTGTAGGTCCACAGGTTTTTCATGTGGTTGTATGTTTAGTATTTACATTTGTTTTCTGTATTTTTGTACTGAAATTTAAATATGCTGTAAATGCAAGCTCTGTTTTTCATTGTTGGCATTCCAAGTCTGAAAAAAGGGTGAATGAAATGGTGTCTTGGACTAAATATGCAATAGAATTTGTGGTTTTGTTTGCTGAAAGTCTGAATGGCCTTTATAAAGCGAAAAGAGACCTGCATGTGCCCGTGTCCTTGGTTGTGTGGAGTCATGGTGGGCTCTGCGAGGGGCTTCAGGATGTTTGGAGGGACTCGGAGCAGCAGCAGGTCTTTTGTTGCATTCATTTAAGACCGAAGTTTCCCACTCCGCTGCCGCAACATTGTGGCTTTTATTACACGCTCACAGCCAGATTCACACACTCTGGAAGTTTTGTGGGGGGGGGGGAAACAAATATACCTTCCGTCAGCTTCCCTCAACATGCTGATGAGTTTCTTCTTCACGCTTCCCCCCCCTCAAAGCATCTTTCTTTTTGTTCCTTTATAAAATTGCACTTTTCTTTCTGTTTTCACGCGTCTTGCTATTTTCTGCTTTCTAACAGCATCCCTAATAACTCTCCTTCTAAAGCCCAAAGCCTTTGCCTTAGGCGCATTTCACGACTGATTTCACCTCATTGTGAGCTAGTTTACAGAAACACGCCGACTTCAACACGTTCAAACGGACGAACAGAATCTGGGGTACCATTAATCCGCTGTGCAGCATTTGGGAGCAATTTGGCATTTTGCATCATCACTTTCTGTTAGCTCTTACCACCTCTCTTCCACCACGACTCGCTCTCTCGGTCGGATGATGAAAAGATGGATTCTAACCCGCCATTAATGAGGATTAGCGGGGCAGGGAATGTTTGTCAGAGAGCCAAGCAGATCAAAGATGCTGCTCAGCGGACCGTGAACTCCTCCAAACCCGTGATACCAAGAGTATGCGGTCGTTTGCACGAGCAAAACAAACAAGCAAGCAGCAACACCCCTGGACAAAGCGCCGGGTGTCGTGGCTCGTCTGTAACGCTAGCGAGGCACATCTTTACCGTCTGACCCCAAATGACACAGCAGGGGCCCGCGCTGTGTGTCCCGGGCCGGACGGCTGTGTTGATCTATTGTAAATCACGCCTCTTTCAGCCGGCCAACCCAAACACGGCCCCGGTGAATGGGACTCGTTGGACTGCCGGTGTGGTCCTCCGTTTATTTGCCTCCACATCCACGGAGGCTCTTTTAAAGAGCCATTTAGAGCGTGCAGAGGCCTCGAGATGACATTTAAAGCAGACGTGGCGGAAGGGCCGAGGCGCGGGAGACGCAACAGGTGCTGCGCTGTGCATCTGCGTGTGTATCCGAGCGTGTTGGTCTGAATGGTAACCGTGAGTTAAGGCTCCCTCGGCGGTGTTCTGCATTCCGGGAGTGCTGTGATTATCACCATCGATGTTATTACAATGCAAACAGACAGATGTTTAGATAGATGGGAATTGACTTGCAGTCAGTAAGTCAGGAGGAATAATTATTAATGGCTGACAGATATGGGTTTTGGATGATGACTGATGTAATGCACTGGATGATGTTTAACATATTTCGTTTAAATTGTATAAAATATTTCAGTTTTTAAGATGACTAATATATTGTTTTATATGAATAGACTATATCTATATCTATCTATGTATATGTGTGTGTATATATATATATATATATATATATATATATATATATATATATATATATATATATATATATATATATAGATGCGTTGATAGAATATAAAATATGCATCTTTAGTGTTTGTGTGTGTAATGATAATATTGTTAGAAATGTGAATGAATATGTATATTTAAAGAAAACATTTTCTCATATTTTAAAAACTTGAATAACCATTTTATTTTGGCTGTTTGTAATATCATGGAAATTTACTTTTATATACTATATTCTTCGAAAGTCTCTTATGCTTCCTAATGCTGCATTTATTCGATCAAAAATGCGGTAAAAAAATTTAATTATTATTTTGATTTAAATTAACTGCTTACTATTTGAATATATTTTAAAGTGTAATTTATTCCTGAGCGGTAAAGCCGATTTTTTTGCATCATTACTGCAGTCTTAAGTGTCACCTGATCTTTCAGAAATCATAACAGTATGCTGATTTGTTCTGTTATTAATAACGTTGAAGTCATTTATATTTATATTTATTCTTGAATAAATAGTTTAAGAACATTTCTTTTTCAAGAATTTAAAAAAATATTTACAAAGTAACATTTTTAAAATGTCTTTACTGTCACTTTTGATGAATGATTAATGCAACGCATCCTCGCGGAATAAAAGCGTTAATTCCTTTCAAAAGAAAAATAAAGACACGCTTTTGTGTGTACATAGACTGCATATAAAATGTTAATGCAAAATGATTATGTAATTAGAAAAAAATGTTCATTATTCATCGTCAGAGCTGTCAGTAGGGCACGGTTAATGGCCAAAGAAAACGACTGAACATAATTGATGATTTAGTGTGGACAGTTAAAAGTCAAGCGTTTCATTAGCGATGGATTCGGACAGTGATGGGACAGTGAGGGATCTACACACACCGTAAGATGCCTCAGACAGACATTTTTGAGAGACAGTTGGTGTAGGCAGACAGCCGGGCACACGGATAGACGGGCAGAGCCGTGATGTGAGGGGCGAAGCCTGTGGGAGCACAGAGAGTGTAAGTGCCCTGCAGGCTTTTCTGCCAGCATGACGGCTTTCGGCTGCAGCTCTATGCCCTGAGGTCCTCTTGTTTAGCGGTGAGATGGAGCAGCGTGTGTGTGTGTGTGTGTGTGTGTGTGTGTGTGTGTGTGTGTGTGAGAGACACACACACACACACACACACACACACACACACGCATGCCAGTTACAGCCTGGCGTTTGTCAGAGCCAGATTTGTGTGCATGTGTGTGAGAGAAGAAAAAGTTGGCAAAGTTTCTGTACGTGTCAGTGCATTTGCTATTGTTTATGTGACATGGCAGTTTGTGTCTCCATATACGAGTGTGTTTGTGTGCCTTCCCTCTTCCCAGAGAGAACAGATGAGCGAATGACGGCGTCAGAGGGAGGGATGGAGAGGAAGATGGACACAAGTCATATCTGGTGGGAAATATTGCCCCTCTATGGCAGCTTAGCGCCACTGCGCCCCCGCCTGTGGGAAAGTGGACAGAGAATTGATTTCTAAAAGCTGGAATGCATGAGAAACAGCACAGAGCGAACGAGTAACACATTCCCTTTCTCTCTGTGCTCGAGCCAAGACGTCAGACAAAAGATGAAATTATTAAGAAGATGAAAAGCAGTATCGATCCGAGGGTTTTTCCTCTTTGTCACCTTGTCCCATAGATCTTTGCTCAGATCACGCTCTGTATCATTGTTTAGGTGAAGGATGGAGGGACGATGGAAATGAGCAGAGGAAGTGTAAGCTCTTTTATTGATCCCGAGCATGAAGGGCTTTAACACCCAGAATGGCTCCTGGCTTTGAGAGCAAAATCCTCCAGATTCAGCATTTCTGCACGTTCTGTGCATTTTCTCCTGTTTTAAATCAAATCTAATGGAAGAGCGCGTTAGCTGGTGCCTGTAAATATAGAAAGGATGGGACCGGTTTCGATGGCTCCCAGAATATCTCCTTGCTTAATTTTAAATGCTTAATTTAGAAATTGCGCTGTGATTTATCTCTGCTGACATCTTATCTGGCCACCATGGGTTTTTTTTTAGAAGGTTTTTGGCCACTTATCAGCTCATCCGACTGGGAAACCAGCTTGTACAAACATCTTAACCAGGTTTGTTGACAGGCTAGACCAGCATAAACCATCTAATACCACCAAACCTTTGGCAGGTACGAGCTGTTTTTTAGCTGTATTCTCCCAAAAAAAAAAAAAAAAAAACCAAATCACTTGTTCTCCTTCAAATGATCACTCTCATCTCTTCCACCCTCTCTGTCTCCTCGTTCAGCATCGTAGAGGATAGAGATGCTGCTGCCAGTCATCCGAGCGGAGGAGCGTTTCACATCAGGGTGATAACTCACTGTCAAGGGAATTGATTTTGGGATCTCTCAGGACGGAGGGCCTTGAATTGTTTCTGATAGTCGTTACTGTCAAGACGGATACCATGAGCAAGATTAATCCCGTTGTCGTCGTCTTTTCTGTTTCCGGAGTTTATAAAATGATCTCAAGCTGGCAGATGTTCTGATATAAGGACAATGGCTTGCGCTTAAGCTCGTTCCCGCAACTGCAGACAGAGGGCGCTCTCTGCTTTAGAGAAAACATGGGGGAGGATTTGGGGAAGACAGATACAGAGGCAAAGATTTGATCGCAGAGGAAACCGAGAGAAAGCAGGCACAGAAGGAATGCACTGAGAGCTGTCTTGAAATCTTTTCTGATTTTATGCAGAAGTAATAGAGAAAGGTAGAGAGCACTATTACAAAGAACAGACGGGTGACATTGGGTAAAGCTCTTTTTTTCATAAACCATAAACTCAATGCATAATCTGTAATCTCAAATGGTCATCACCAGTCAGTATATCTGTCTCTATCCCGCTTCTGAACCCCACCAGCCTCTCTTTCTTTCTTCCACACTTTTCCTCGCTGTAATTTATAGCGTGTTAGAGAGGCAGATCATGCACAGAGAGCTCAGGCAGCATGTGTGCATGGGGATTTTTGCAGTTTAGTTAATAGTACATATCATATCTGGATTTCACACCAGCGCTCCCCAGGGATCCGGCTACACTGGCTGCAATTAGACTGACAGTGGGCAGGCAGGCAAGGCTCCCAGCAGAGCCTCTGAGGACCGCTAATCAGCCCTGAGAGCACACTGCAGGACGGAGGGGGTCAGACCTGAAGAAGGACAGATAGAGTGCTCGTTTTAAAGCAGCTCAAGTTGCCCTGACAGAGGATGAAGATAACTCCAGGCAGAGAATCCAAATTGATCATTACAATCGGACCTTCTTCTGACTTTAATGTAATTATTTCAGATGAACATTTATTGTTATTTTGTATTTTAATTTGCTTTTTAAAAGTTATCTAGAATTATTTTAAAAAAAGGTGATATATTACATATTCTTAAATTATGATTATTTAATTTTCTATTTAAAACGATATATAAATATGTTGTAAATTTAATCATTAAAACTGTAAAAAAGAATAAAAACTATTATTAATATTTTGTTATTTTTAATTATTTGTAACTAATTTTTTTGCTAAATCTTCACAATCTGACATTTTGTAGAAAATGTGGGTTATTATTAATGTTTTGCTCTGTGGTAATTTTTTTCTTATGTACTTATGTAATGTAAAGAAAACCAAAAAAATTATTTAGATTTGCCTATTCGATAAGACAACAGGATTACGTACGGTCAGGCGGTCATTATCAGAAAATTAAATAGATAAAATCTTACGTTTATCCTTGCGTAGCTGTTCGCTCCTCTGAAGCGGCGCTTCCGAAAATAAAAACAGAAATTCAAAGCAGGAAGGAGAAAAATTCGAACTGATAGCTCTGGGAATTCAAATTATGTAAGTGGCCATCGAAAGGGATTTGAGCCAAGCTCAGGAGCGGCCAAAGAGGATTCATAGCATCTCAGAAACATTGGAGAGGGAATCCAGGGATGAAAAGATTTGAAAGGATTTGGGAAATATTAGGTCTTTTTTTTATCTGCAATGATTATTTGGTAGAGCAGTTATGTTTACCATGGGGATTTGTGGCAGCAAGCATGCGTCATAGATGTTTTCTGTAGAAAGCATGTATAATGCATGAGTGCTGATGCTGATGGACTCCTATAGTGGTGTAGATGCTGCTTGTGGTCTCTCTCTCTCTCTCTCTCTCTCTCTCTCTCTCTCTCTCTCTCTCTCTCTCTCTCTCTCTCTCTCCCATGTGCTTGTAGCTGGGCATTCGAGAAGCGTTCTGAAACTCTCCAGCGTTTCCTGTGTCCGTCATGGCCCATGTCCGTCCTTCAGTACCACACGGCTCAAAACACACACAACCCTCCAGGCTCTCTCTCTGTATGACTTCCCTTTCCCGTTTTACCTCTCCACACTCCACATTCCTGTACGCACCACTGTGATCAATCAGTATCCGTGCCCAGCTGTCTGCTCTCTAGTTCTGCATGGCTACAGACGACACTCGTGTTCTTGGTTCGGGCCCAAACACCAATTTGGGCCGTTCCATTAGTAGCCTGTGAAGGGGGTTGTTCTCTGCGTGTGGGCATTTACCAGATGCTGCCGCCGCTGTGAGAGACGATCATCAATCTGGGTTCAGCTGGCAATGGATTTCCCCCCATTGCGGCCCACATTTGCTCAAACGCACTCTCGCCTCTGGTGGATCGCTCAATAACTTTCAAACAATTAAAACGTTTCCTTGCTCCTGTTTTGGATGGCTGAATCTCTCTGAATATCTGCCATGTTTAGCGTATAGCAAATCAGTTGGTATTTGAAAAGTTTGGAGTCAGTAAGGTTTTTAACAACGGAATATTTTTATTCAGCAAGGATGCTTTAAATCGAACTACAAAACTGTTTTCAACAAAGATAATTCATTTTAAAAATGTATTCAAATATAAAACGGTCATTTCAAATATGTAATAATATAGTAGTTTTTACTGTATTTTAAAAATGCCACCTTGAAGAACAAAAATATCGAATAAATCTTAACAAAAATTGTGATTGTTCAGTGCCATCAAAACAGCTAAAAGACTGTGAAAGCTTTTTATTTGTCTCATAACACATTTGTTGTGTGGTCTGTAGTTATTTGGAGCAGGGTTATGGACCAATGAGATTTCATCGTGGGTGGGGGATCCCGGTGTGAAACCGAAAAGACTGACTACAAAAGCATGTGTTGCTTCAAAATGATAATATAATGATATGCAAGATATATTCAATGTTACACCGTTCCCATAATAATTTATAAATGCCTTCCCGTAGTTCAAACAGCCTGGTATTTGCAATGCCGCTGTCATCTGAAAAATGTATAAAGTTCGTATAAAGTCTGCCTTGAATGTAATGTAAGTTGCTTTAAAAGCGCCTGCCTAATGCATAAATGTAAATTTACTGCTGACATCTTGGTGAAAACGGTTCTCACCAGTATTGTACAGTGGCAGAAACTTCCTTTCTTTCTGTCTGTCTCTCTCTCTCTCTCTCTCTTTCTCTATCTGTCGGCCTTCAAACTGTCTTTTGCCCACCTAAGCGGTGCAGTATCGCCCGCTGTGGGGTTGAGGGAGGGTGAGAGCGAGCGAGCGAGCCGGCTCTGGGTGGCTGCCAGGTCTAGATCTGTGGAGGCTGGAGCAGAGGGGAGGGCAGGTGGAGAGGAGCCAGCCTCCCCAAGCAAGAGAGGTCAGAACTGGGCAGCCATCTCCCGGGAGCTGCGGGAGAGAGAGCCGAGCCTGTGTGGAGGAGGAAGAGGCAGGCAGTGGAGCGCAACGCTGCGGAGAAGAGTAACAAACACCCTGACACTCAACACACACACAGATAGAGAGAGCGAGAGAGTTTGTTTGTGTGCTACTCTAAGAGAAAGAAGCACTTGAAATATCAGCTGTGTGGTGCTGTATGAAAGATTTTGAAGAATTTGAGAATTTGTGATTGTGTAATGGTGCTGAGACCTTGAGAATGTACTGAAGCCGGAGTAAGTGTGTGTGTGTGTGTGTGTGTGTGTTGGAGACGGAGAGCGCCTGAAGGTCTGTGAAAGGGGGCTGCAGTTGCTATTGGAACAGGCTGTCCACACACTCCAATCTGACTCTGCTGGGGGGCGAGAAGACGCGAGTGTGGCGAGAACGATGAGAAGGAAGTAGAGATGATGAGAGAGACGGTGAGAAATGCAGTATGTAAATTCACGGGTGTAAGAATGAGTTGAAATGTGTAGAGGAAAACATTCAAAACCTACTCAGCCTGTGCTGACGTCACAGTTGCCCAGCACTGCTAGCTCATTTGGTGAGGGTACACTAGCCGTATGGAATTATTGTGTGTTTATTTAAGCCATGTTAGCAACATTTAGTGGGCAAAAAGGTCCAATGTCAAACGTGTAGCGATGTATGAAGCACAGCTTGCACGGAAGTCATTTTCAAACCTTGCTTTTTGTGCAAAACTCGCAAACATGGATTCCTATAGACATTGGTTAAAAAAAGCTACAGTAAGTGTGACCTTATCCTTAAAACGTCAGACACATTTTTACATCGCAGATGAACAAAATAAATCTTAAAAAGCAATGATTATGTACTTAAAAGTTGGACTGGGATCACAATTTAGTTTGCAACTACATGCAAGGAAGTTGTTGGATATTTCCGATATATATAAATAGATTTTGAATGAATGTTCTTATATAAATCTTTCACTGTAGAGCAATTTCTGTTACTCAGAATAGATAAATATTTTTAGTTGCCAAGGTAACATTTGTCATCTTCACTTCATTTTTCTTAATGTACTAAAATAAATCAAACTAAAACTGAAATAAATTAAATCTATATAGCAATGTAAATAAATAAATAAAAATGACCAAAAATAATTCAACAAAATTACTTAAACTTTCAGTCTACAATAAACCTAATTACTTAAAAAAAATATATACAATATATATATATATATATATATATATATATATATATATATATATATATATATATATATATATATATCAATTATACTACAATAAATCTGCTTTGAAAGTCTCATATTGCTCTGGAGATGAGATGCTGCCTTTTTATTGTATCTTAAAGAGGGAGATTCATCTGAAACTTCTGTAATTCTGCTGCCACACAACTCCTCAATATCTGCATGTGGTCTGATATACTGTATCTGCGCCTTTCTTTGTGTGAACAAGCAGACGGCCAGGAGGCAGTTGGACATACATGCATCTGTTGTCTGTCGTCAGGCAGAACTCTGCAGCGTCTCTCCTTCTGTTTCAGCAGTCAGTGTACTTTCATTTAGCTTTTTATGTAATTTGTTTGTTGCTTTAGACATCACTAACAGGAAAGGAAAGGGATCTAGTGCTGCTCAGTTGTTTCTGGTTTTCTATTTAGCAGTTTTTCGAGACCTCAGACGCAAACTCAAGCCAGACACGTACTGTGTGTATGTTCAGCAACAGTCAAATAGTTATTTAGGCACTGATTTAGCACATTTGCATTTGATCTGGCTCAATATACAACTTGCCATGCCACTTCTCATTTTAACCGATTGAATTGTGTAGTTTATGAATAATAGTACATGAATAGTTTCCTTGCTAAATATCATATTTAACTTGGAAATATATCGCATTAAGCAAATAAAATGCTTTGCCAATGAACTTTAACTTGCATCCTTGAATTTCTGTGGCACGCTGTAATAATAAAAAGTTTTAACTTGAAATAACTTGTTGCCCCGCTCCCTAAAAATGTTTTTAGTCAACTAAAATAAGTTAAGTTGAATCAACAAAAACATTTTACGCAGAAAGCTATTTCAAGCTGAACAACTTTTTTTTTTTAAATGCAGTAACAAACATTAGCACTCAAACGGGTGGTTGTACATGAAGTATACATTGCATTCTGACACATTTTACATGTAAAATCAGCCTTGCAAAACTGGAAGGATCTGTCTATTTGCATAAAGTACATTTTAACCCTTGCTTCTTTTCTGAAACAGCCTATTAGGCTATAAAGGTGAATATAAGCATATGTATCAACATAAAAGTGAACTTGCACAAAACAGACAATTTAGACTCTTTTGCCTTTAAATCATAGACAGTCATTTTCATTTGTATGTAAACATCTCAGGCTTTTTAAGGTGAACAGAGCAAGACGGCTGTCCGTCAGCGTGGTTCTTGCCCTGATTATGGAGAACTGGTCTGGAAGATTCAGTGTTTTTCTTCTACTGGCCAGCAGATTGCATGCGAGCCAGCAGGGAGAGGCTAAATGACCTTGTGGTGCGTTTTTTCCCATCTCTGCCCGACCCATCGAGACACGTCCAGTTTTGTGTCGTCAGAGAGCAGCTTTGACACCCTCAGAGTGTTTTGTTGCTGCTTTCACATTTGACATTGGTAATTCTCATAAAAACAAGCCATGTTTCTTTGTGCAGAGTGGAATCGTGAAGAAGGAAGGGAGGGCGGGAGGGAGAGCTGGGATCTCATCTGGAGGTGTGAGCTTAGAGGAGTGCTCATGATGAAGTGTGGGAGAGAGTGATGAATGTGTGTCAGAATTAAGAGTGCCTCGGGGAGCTGGGCGGATCAGACCGGCCGTGGCCTTGGGCTCTCTCGGTCTCTCTCTCTCTCTTATAGCTAATCTGTTCTGAGAGAGAAAGAGAAGGACAGACGCTCCAAGCAAGATGCTTTATTTTCCATTTTTGCTTGTTTATTAGGCCTTACCGCTTTCGCTTTAAGCTGTTTTGCCGCCTTCTCAAACACTCACCAACTCTTTTGTATCTGCGAGCAGCCTTAAAATGCATCGAGACACTTATTGCACGCTTAAAGATGTTGGAGCGTCCTTGCATGCGATAAAGCGTCACAAGAAGTAGCATTTATCGTAAAGATAGCTCAAGCGCAGTTTTCCAGACAAACAGCACTTTACAATAAAGTCTCATTTGTCAACGTAAGTTAATGCACGAACAATAATCCGTGCATTTACTTTATTTACAAGCGACTTACATACCTTCAACTTTTGATTGTAATAACATATTAATAAAGATGTTATAGTTCATGTTAACTGATGTAGTTAACGAACAATTAACAGTCGGAAGCTTATTGTAAAGTGTTACTGTAAACATTTCATAAAAGAAATTTTGATGTACAGTTCAAGGACCAAGTATTCGGATATGTTCTAGTTGTCATTTACTTCATGTTTATAGTTTGTGATAAACCTGTGGTTAGGATAGAAGCCATTATTAGAGTAGTCTAGTACATTATTAGTAGTGAAGTAGTTAGAGCAGTATCTTAATATGAGGTGAACTGATTTCCGGCATCCACTAAAAATCACCTTTTTGTTAAAAATCATTGCAAAAATCAGGAGATTGAAGTTAGTTCTGAGAAATTTGCAATTTCCTTTGGTATATTTTACAATTGACTAACCCACCTCTATGCTCATACACTGCTTTTTACCCAACTATTCTTTCATTATGTGGAAGCAAAGAGAGTCAGTCCATCTGAGGTTTATCTGTGTGTGTGTGTGTGTGTGTGTGTGTTTCTAGCTGCCCTGCTGTCTGTGCCCAACACACTTCAGGGAATCATGGGTTTGTTCTCACAGGGACGACACACACTGTTACTGCGTTTGCTGCGTGTTCTGTCAGAAAAAGGTGTTCTGATCGGACATAGTCTTCGCAGTGGGAAATAACAGCGTGAGAGGGAAACGGTGAGCGAGTGTGTGTGTGTGTGTGAAAGACCGAGCGAGAGAGAGAGAGAGAGAGAGAAAAGGAGGAGGAGGAGAGAGAAAAAAACAGAAGCAGTGGGTGTTTGGAGAAAAGTCACCTTGACGGCTCTATTTAAAAAGAAGCGTTCAGAGGACCTTGGGTATTGAGCAGTTTTAGTCTAATTGTTTTTCACAGAAAGAGCTCGGCTGGAAAAACACAAGGGAGGGCTTACGTGAGAGAGCGGGAGAGAAAGAGAGAATCACACAGTTTTGTTCATGTCCTGCATTTTTTTTCTCAGCAGCGTGGCAGTAGAAAGACTCGGAGACCCTGAGGAACACACAGTTAAAGGTCAAAACCTTTAAAAGGACGGTCACCTACCAAAGACACTAAGTGCCATTACATGCAGTTTAAAAGTTCATATTCTGTCGGACTAAATAAATAATTTGTCGCAAAATGTCACTTAAATGCTTTAGTCCAACTTGACTTCTGTTGAACAAAATATACAAAGTCCCCTCTATACAAGCTATTTATTTTTGATATTTCTGCTAAAATGAACAGAAACTGGGAGTGTTTATGCATTAAATTAATGAATATAAAAAGTGCGATTCCAGAAGATTCTTACAATACTATGTTAACTTCTGATTTATTTATTTATTTGTTATTATTATTATGTTTTAAAAGTTGCATTTAGATTTACGTTAGATTATTAAAATATATTAATAAAATTATCCATGGACGTTTAAGGTCTCAGGATGAGAAATAGCCCCACTACAGAAACACACTTTTAAAAAAACACCATGTGTGACCCTGGACCTCAAAACCAGTCATAAGGGTCCATTTTTTAAAATTAAGATTCATACACAACCTGAAAGCTGAATAAATAAGCTCTCCATTCATGTTTGTTGGGATAGCATTTAGGATTTAAATATTGATCTTATCTGATCTTAACACACTAATGATTTTTGGCATAAAAGAAAAATATATCAATTTGACCTGTACAATGGAGCTATATAATTTGTGGCTATTGCTATAGAATAGATATACTCATACTAATTATGGCTGTTTTTTGTGACTCAGTGTCACAAATATTGTTTTTTTTCTTCTTTTAACTTTGCATGAGTTGCATGCTTTTAGAATGCCGTGTCATGCATGAGAGGTTGTAAAAGATGTTCATCCAGCACGTTTACATAAAAAAACAATCGAAAAGCAGCCCAGTGAAATGCAAAATGTGTTCCGTGTTAACAAAACTTATCGTCTGTCATATTGTCCTTTGCAAACCAAAATCGAATGGCTTCGCTTGATCTGAGATATTGTACGGGTCACGTGTTTTAGGCCGTGTTGACACCTGCTATTAACATTCATCTCGGGTGATCAGATCACACGTGGTCAGCCAAGACACATTGCTTGTTTACACCTAGTAGTGACATGCTTCTCAGATGTGTCTCCTGTGACCAAGCGTGATCACATTTCAAATCTGATATTTTGCGGCTAAATACATCACACGCTAAGCCAGCGTTTTACTGCCTATTGCTAAAGAACAAAAAAAAAAAACTCACCACAATTATGCAGAATCGCTGCATTTTCAGTGAGGTGTCACGGAGCACCAAGTGAATTTTTGCATATTCATATTCAAGTAGCACCTTTTTTTTTTTAAAGACATTGTTTTGGTGCAGTGATATTGCGTATTGGACGAGTACGTCCTTCACTGTTGTCTGTGGTACAACAGGCTGCATTAGCATTCACAACCGTTGAGGTTTATGTGACCGGATCGCAAAACACGTCGGACCCTGTTTACACATTTGAGCGTTTTATATATCCGTTCACTCTTGCCAAGCCGGACCGCTTTCCCTTATCAGCCCTAGGCATCCATCATAAAGCCCCAGCATGTCGCTCCAGTGTCCAGAGCGGATCTGTTCTGTTTACCACAAGCTTTTCCCATATGCTTCAAGCCACAGGGGGCTGATGACAGCGCGTAGGCTGCCGGGACAGACAAGTGTCCTGCCTGCCCCGACCTCCCCTTAGCGTGAAATCGGCAGACTCCACGGAGGCTGTGACATTGGTCATGGAGGGATTGCTGGGAATGAGGATGTGTGTGCAGCAGGCGCGTGGGGTCAGGTGGACAACAGGTGCCTTTTGACCCACAATCCCGCCTTACTTTACTTCTAATGTCTCTGTTTCTCTCTCGGTTTAGTTTAAAAGCCGGGAGATTGGCGTCACCCTTGCAGCCCCTGGAGCTGGCCCTGAGCCGTGGCTCATTAGCACCTGGTTCTCCCCTGACCTGGAGCTCCTTCAGCAGGGAACCAGCTTCCTGATCCCCCAGCGGCCTAAAGCGCTAAACTCGCATTTCTGTCTTCCCGGTGACATTGCAGAAATATGTCAGATGTAATGGATTTTGCTTAATCTAAGAGATTTAGATTATTTAATTGTTCACAATGCACTTTGTTGGATGGTTTATTTTTTTATTTTGTTTATCTATCTTGTTTTTTTTTATTTAAGTAGAGAGAGGACAGGAAATAAGAAGGGAAAGGGGGGAATTGAACTGGGAAATGTTGGTATTTTTGGTAACTGAAATGAAGTTGGAAAATATAAAAAATATTTCAGGAAAAGCCACAAAAATTTTAATTAGGAGGGAAAAGGCATTTTCTCCTAAAATTATTATTAAAAATGATTGAAACTGTTAAATGCGTGTCAATATTTACAAAAAATGCAAAAATCATATTAAAAAAAAAAATTGTCACTCTTTATTTAGACCACACAATCACTGTACACAAGTAATTGGTGTGGAAACATTTTCCATTTATAAATGACTAGTAAATTTCAATTAATTACAAAGAAATTGTTAACACATTAAAATTTTAATTTTGGAGTAAAAAAAGTGAAAAAGTATATTCTTATAAAATCTACTCTTTGAACAACTTTGAAAAGACTTTTCTTTTTTTTTACTGCACAGATCTAAACGTCACTAATGAAGGAAACCTTTTGCCATGGCAAGAGCATTTACATTAAGAATCGAGACACCCTTCTGAATATGCGACGACATGTTGAGCCGCCTCTCAGTTCTTGTTTTTATTCCTGCAACATATTCTGTGATGACTTCAACTCAGGTCACGGCACGCTGGGCTCTCACAGCATCTCAGAGAGAAAGTTTAGCACAGGGCGTGTGGAGAGGACCGCTCTGGAACATGAGTGTGCCAGCAAGCGTGACTGAGACTGACAGCTTGATTTATGGCGTGGCTATAAGTAGCCACGACGTCGGCTGCCTTCAGCGGGGTGGAGTCCCTGCAGACACCTAACGCTGCCTCCTTGTGCCACTGAAGCACAACCCCCTGACAAAATACTGAGAGAGAGAGAGAGAGAGAGAGAGAGAGAGAGAGAGAGAGTGTGTGTGTGTGTGTGTGTGTGTGTGTGTGTGTGTGTGTGTGTGTGTGTGTGTGTGTGTGTGAGTGTGTGTGTGAGTGTGTGTGAGTGTATGTGCACGCTTAAGGCGGATGAGCAACAGTCCCCGGCCAAGATGCCAAATCTGCATGTTTATCTGGTCTTGTGCCAGACACTAATCAATTAAAACCCTGCTGTCCCTGAGGGAAGAGAGAAGAGAAGCAAATGATTCCTCAGGCTCTATGAGTGAAAAAGAGATAGATGGATGGATAGATGGATAGATGGATAGATAGATGATGAATGGGTGGATGGATGGATAAAGGCCAGATAGATAGATGGATGGTTAAAAGGATGGATGGATAAAAGGACAGATGGACAGATGGATGGATGGACAGTAAGATGGATGAAAAGGACAGGTGGATGGGTGGATGGATGGATGGATGCATGGATGGATAGATGGATGGATGGATGGACAGTTGGATGGATAAAAGAACAGATTGGATGGATGGATGGATGGATGGATGGATGGATGGATAAAATGACAGATGGACAAATGGACAGATGGATGGACAGATGGACGTGAGCATAATTCAATATATATACATATACATATATTTATTTTTTTTTAAAAAGTAACTGTGTCCTTTTGTGAAAAAAAAAGTCTGAGAATTTTCACGAAAAAAAAAATTTGGGGATCATATCCCTTAATTCTGTACGTTTATTTTTTTTAATCTCCACATTTTGTGTTTATATTTAGCTTTTCTTTTATCTCAGAATTACAAGAAACAATGTCTAAATTCTGAATTTTTTTTAACAATTATAATGAGTAAAAAGTCACAACTGAAAACAGCGAAAACAGGCTACCCTACATATCCCATATTTCTATTGGCAAATTAGAAGGATATCTTTTGGCTGATAACTGATATGATACAGAGTATATATTGTGCCTCCCTAAGTAGAAATTGCCATTTGCTTAATTTCTTTGATTGAGTGATTACTACGATACATTTATAAAAAAAAAAAAGCCATTCCATTTTATCTTACTGCAATTTCATAGTTACATGAACTTCAGTAACTATGGCATTTGGCAACTGTGGTAAACAACAGTGCACAGCCCATTTTTCACAACCCGATGAACAGAGCCGTATATCTCTCAGACGAGAGCGAGAGCATTTCCTCTCAGACGTATTGTCCAGTGCTGTGGGAGGCTTGTGTGACCCGTGTGGCAGCCGTCTCATTGGCCCGTGGTTGTCATGGGGATGTGTCTTGGCTGAGGTGCTAGTGGATGGAGTGATTTTTTCGCTTCGAGCAGGTGCTCAGCATCTTCCCCGAGCCCTGAAACGTACCGCACATCCCTCATTAGACATTCAGAATCTAATTACACGTATCTACGTCCTCATCGAGCCAGCTATCTTTCCCTCATAAAATCTCCGGAATCATCTACATCCCCTCTGCCACATCAACAAAAAAGAGGTGTGCGGGGAGGGGGGACATGATGGTGGCAGTCTTTGATCTGATAGAAGGCCCCTGCAGGGATAGAAGCCTGGGCTGGTGCCAGAACCCCTCTTGGCTGACAGTCTCCTCTGCTGGTTGGCAGCTTGAAGGCTTTGGTGATTAATTCTGCTGGGAGGATGAAAGCGGCTCTAGCCAGCGGCTCCCTGCCTCAGAAGGCCAGGGACATGGTCTGAGCCCAGCCCGGCCCAGCGCAGCGCAGACCAGCCCAGCCGTGCCTTTCCCCGTCTGGCCAGCTGCCCGCCCGCCTGCCTGCCTGCTGCCTCAGGACCAACCACGGCAGGTGATGGACCGGGGAGAGCCATGGGGAGGGTGGAAGACAGTCTGATCCATATTGAACAAGCTTTTCTTTTTGTTTCTCCCCCCATTTCTCCCTCTCTCTCTCTCTCTCTCTCTCCCTCTCTCTCTCTCTGTTCTGTGCTGTTTTATTAGCCGGCATCTTTTATGTTGTGCCGCTATGCCGTGATAATCCCCTGAGACGGTGCAGCACCCTGTTTCAAACAGGATGTAAGGCACCGCTGACAGCCACACCGCACCAGTGCAGTGAGCCCTGGAGAGAAAGAGAGAGAGAGAGAGGGATTTGTGACAGATGCAGAGGTGTAAAAAGAAATGCAAAGGACGAAGTGCATAGCCGTTTTATCTCTAACCCTGCACACTTTTCTGATATCTTCACCTGGAGTTATGGTATGGGCGGTGTCTGGACTCGTTACGGCTCCGCCCCCCTGTTTGTTGTGCATGTAAGCTCCGCCTCCGCCGGAGGGGCTGAAAACAGCCGAACAGCTGGGGTAGGAAGCACAGTTGCATGCATGCATGCAGATTTCAGCTGCGCTTACAATAAATAACTTGATATACGCGAGCTTGATAGAAACTGAGTTGGGGAAGATTTTTTAAGTTCTTGTTGGAGTTGTTTTTAAGTTGTTTATGCTTACATTATTGCCTTCATTGCATTAAATTGATCAAAAGTGATGGTAAATATATCTGTGTTTCAAAAATGTTCTTACTAATCATCAGAGTGTCCTGAAAAAATTGCATCACAGTTTCCACAGAAATATGAAGCATTAAGCTGCAAATCAGCATATTAGAATGATTTCTGGATCGTCCCTAGTAAAAAGGTAATAGTATTAAAATGCATTTATTGCATACTAAGTACAGTTAAAACCATTAGCATATACCATTAGTATCGCTTGAGACTAGCCCTAATTGATACAGAAATTAGGATTAAACTTTATTTGAAATGCTTGTGCACATCACGCTCTAGCACAATATACTTTAGCAGTATACACAGTGAAAGGGTAATAATTACAAAGTTCCAATTTAGGGGATCAATTTAGTATAGTAAAAGTCCAATATTATTTATTTATTTTTCACTAGGGGTGACAATTGATGCTAGAAAAACTAGAACATAATATGAACATTATAGAACTCTGCAGCACCGTATGCAAGTATAGGATCCAATCAGAAGACACAAATTAGACCCTGACTCTGTTTAATCCAATTAGCTAATCATTAAATTTAATTTTACAACAAGGCCCTTTTGACCAGTCCTTCTCGTGAATTTAATGGTGCTTTCCAGAGTTGCTTAACTCTTCATGCGCAAGTGTGGAACTTTCTGCCTGCTGGTCACTTGTTAGTGTGTTTCTACTCTACCATAAAACACACACACACACAGCGGTTAAAGGCGGTATCTAAAGCCCTGGTGGAATTAGATTCACAGCGACCTTTATAACCTCTGACCTGTATCAGTATCTCAGATTGCGCATGAGAGGATTGCTAATCTCTATCAGCGCATACATACTAATGAGCCTCATGCATATTTCTAGAGTAGTGAACACTTTCATTTGTGCATTACACAAAGATATGAAAAAAATCACCTACTGCTGAGTATTAATCTTCTTACTAGCAGCTTATCATTGGAAAACTGTTTTGAACTTACGCTCCGATGTTTGCAACCCAGCAGAATTTCTGTTTTAATAAAAATTAATGCATTATAAACTACTTAAATAAGAAGCCAGACAATGATTTTATTTTCTTTTGTGTGAAAGAAATAGCCTGATGCTTTTTACTCTAAGCTCTGTTGGTGTGCATTATATGGCCGTGCTACGGTTGTGTGAGTGTTGGGTCCACCTGCACTCTGTCACTATATATTTATGGGGTGGAGAGTCAGACAGAGTGACTGTATACCTCTGTCTCTGTATGTGTGTGTGTGTGTGTTTGGTAACACAGGCCTGAGGCGCACAGGCTAGATGTGGCTCTTGTTAAGGCCCAGTGAGCAGGCAGGGCAGCGCAGCCTCGCAGCTGCTCTCGAGGCCAGGAGACGGCTTCGAGTGTGTTATACTCTCCCACCCTTCCCCAGGAATATCCCTCGCTCTGCGAAAAGGAAATACCAGATTAAAGCAACATTACTCCGAGACCGGTTTTTCATGCTAACCGCCCGTCTCCGTCTGTTCCTCGCATTTTCTTTTCCACACTCTCTCCATCTTCGGTTTCCATTGTGTTTTCGGGTTTGTTGTTTTTTTTATTCTACATTTTGTCCCCAAAGACACCCCCTCGTTTTCTCTTTTGGCCTTTTTCTGCCCTCGTTCTCTCCTTCTGGTTTTTTTCCCCTCACCCTGTGTATGATTCCCTCTCTCCGTCTCTTTTTTCTCTCACACATACTCTCTCCTGGGTGTAACATTGTTGGCAGTCTGTGAGAGAGGCAGCAGCCAGGGCTGTAAGCATATCCTGTGGGAGATCGGTTTTCAGCTGTGTGTTTGCGTGTGTGTGTGTGTATGCATGCCACCGTTGTGCTTTCTTTGTGGGGCGGCGGGGAGTTTTTTCACCTGCTGTAGGGACAGACTCCCAGGTCTTAGAGAGGGCTTTACAGTGGGCGTGGAGAATGCTGCTAATGTTTCTATGTGCAGCCTGGCTTTAGACATCTACTCTCAATGTCCTGCCTGTGCTGAGTCCATACGGCCCTGCACACACACACACACACACACACAGCCACGGGGGCCTGTCAATGATTAATAGCTTCTCCCTGAGTGGCATCTTGGGAGGCCCTGAGAGAGAAAGAGGCAAAACAAGAGCTCTGTTTTCCCCTCGGCTCTCCTCTCTTCCTCTTCTGAGAGAGTATTCACTCTCAATCCACTCTAGAAAGCTAGATTTAAAGGAAGATGAGGACATTATGTGTGTGTATTATCTGAAGATATTGCAACAAATGTTATGTCCTTAAATACAATTGAGAAAAAAAAGAGAAGGTTAAATCTATACCGATGTTTAAATGCGATCTTGAAATAATATAGATAGTTTATTTTTTAATTACGCTTTTAAATATTATTTGCAATGCAATAGAAACTCTTTATGGTTTTAAGTATTATTTGTAATTGTAATCAAAATAGAAGCATATTTCATTTTGTTTAAAAATGATGAATGGAATATTTATTACTTGAATTCTTATGTATTTCAGTATTATTTGAAACTAAGATAGAACTACTTTAATTGCGTAAACACTGTTAACTTAAATAGTTAAAATCTGCTTTTACATATTATTTGTAATTATAATTTTTAATTATAATTTGTAATTATTTGTAATAAAAACAGAAGCACTTTTTAAAATAAATTCAAGTAGAAATTTCCTTCCTCTTTATTATAACTATTTTTAATTGTTGTGCACTAAAATATTATTAGTAATGAAAAATAATGACAAATACCTATTTGGACTGTATATGCATTAGGAACAAAAAACAACAGCACACTTTTCTTTGTGTGGCGGTACAGCAGTTGTAGTCTGAACCAAAGTCAAGACTCTTATTTTCAAAGTCAGGTCATAATGAACTCGACGACTCTGACATTTTCTGTATTTCATCAGGTCCAAAGCGCTGCGTAATGCGGTCAGAAACATGAAAGAGTCTTTCATGCTTTTATGCAAGTTTTATCAAGGCTGAAGCACCAGGGCTTTTCAAGTCGCCCAGGATGAGACCGTATGCAAAAATAAGTTGATAATGATTAGAATAGTGTAATTCCTGTCTCACTATGGTGTAAAGTGACTCTGTGAATATCCTTGACGGTGTGTCAACAGCACATAGATGATATCAGGACTGTGCTGTGAGCCCATTTGATTACAGTGATATCATAATGAGCGGCGAAACGTAATAAAGGTCCTCTACGTTGATCCTTTTTTTTTTTTTTTTTTTGGTACATACTGGATTTCAGATATTCAGCAAAGTAAATAATTATCCACCCGGGTTGGGGGAAAGGGATAATTCAAAAAATAAAAATTATTTACTCACCTGTACGTCATACCTAGGCAGTACATAAAAATAAATATTTTAAAGAATATTGGTTACATTTTTTTGTCAGTGGAGCCGACAAAAATTAAATTTTAATTTTAAAATTACAATTCTCCAAAATATTTTGTGCATCACAGAAAACGAAAATCAAACAAGTTCAGGATGAAATGCGGATGTATAAGTGATTTTATTTTTAATTAGAATTCTTGAGCAAATTTGTCACACATTTTCAAAAAGTGATTAAAAGAGTTATATATTTAATGTGGAAATTAGTATAGGACATTTCTTTGCAGACTGTGAGGCTGAAAGTGTGAGTGGGAAAAGTTTGTGGGAACTGTTATTTTATTGATCTGTTATTTTTTTCTTTTGTGAAGCGTGGCGGCCAACACACAGATTTTTATTGTGGTTATATTGTTACGGCATTAGTGAAATCTAAAGCTGAGCAGGAGGGTCTGCAGTCAAAGGTGAGGCTGAGAGAAGACAAGAGGCCCCGGGACTGAGAGAGTTCAGACCAGTCTTGGTCTGTAAGAGCAGGCCGAGAGGAGGAGGAGGAGGAGGAGGAGGAGAGGGAAGGGAAGGGGTGGAGGAGTGGGGCCAGGAGGTGAAAGCCGAGCTGGAATTTGTGCGGTATGCAGAGAATGATGGGATTTTTCCTGCTGGGCGGCTGAGAGCTGCTGCACTGCTGAGCGTTGACCAGCAACACACACACACACACACACACACACACACAAAGAACTGAAAGCTCTATCACCATCACACTCTCTACCTCACACAAACTCTCTCGCCCCTCCCTCTTATTCTCTTTCTCTTTCTCGCTCGCTCTCTCTCTCTATAACACACACACACACACACAGATTTGTTTCTGTGAATTGTGACTTTCCATAGACTTTCCACTATTATTTTAAGTTTTTTCAACTATATGCACACTTATAACATGCTTTTCACACTTTCTATAGTTTGTTTAATTTGTCAGTAGAGATACAGTCAGGCATCTTAGGAGAATTCTTTTTTCTGAACTGTCTAGGTTTTTACAGCACAACTCAAATACAACTATGTTTTATTTGTTTATAAAAAATATGTGGTGAAGATAACATTTACATTTCTTTTAACAAAATGGCTGACTTATTTAGTGGCTATTTGTGGATGCTGTAGAGATTGCCATTTTTGGAGAAAATAAAATAAAAGGTAAAAATTGCATTATATATATTCTTGGAGGGCCACAGCTCGGCAGAGTTTTGCTCCAGTCCTAATCAAACACACCTGATCAAGCTCACCTAGGTCTTTAGGATCACTAGAAACGTCCAAACAGGTGTGATTTGAAGCTGGTTGGAGCAGAAGTGTCCGGAGCTGTGGCCCTCCAGGAACTGAGCTTGACTGTTTACATACAGTCATGAATGAAAGGGCGAGTCTGAGGCAAAAGTTCCCAAAGAATCAAAAAAAAAAAGTGAAAAAGTTCCCTTTAATTTGTCCTTCATATAACAAAAAGAAAAATCTGAAGTCTGTTTTAATAAAAATCAACCATGACAGGAATGTGCTCGCAATGGAAGAAACACCCACACTCCTACAAACTCTCAAAAGAAGAGCGTACATCTCCAACTATCTGCTGTCGTTTTTGGATTGTGTTCTGGTCTGTATTGTCATTCTGCTCACTTTATCTCTCTCTGCCTTTCAGCAAACGCACTTTTCTGACATTCATGCTTTTTTGCTTTTTTTCGATGACTAAAATACTCACACTCTTGTCCTTTGTTCTCCTCTCTCAGTATCTATCAGTTTATTCTCTGTCCTCCTTCACAATCCTTCTTCCCCTAGCTCTCTCTCTCTCTCTCTTTCAGGCTCCACCCCCTCACTGTCTCTCTCTCTCTCTCTCTCTCTCCTCTGAGCCTCCTCTGCTCCGGCTGCTGGCACGCTTCCAGTGCCTGACAGTCACAAGATTGTTATTTCATTTATTTAGTCTTTTTTTCCTCCTATTTTCTCTCCGTTGCGTCTCTCTAAATATGCGCCATTGTTCAGAATGACCTTATCGGTCATGAGCTGTTCTTCGAGAGCTGGTTTCATTTTAGTTATACAAAGTTGGAGAATTTAATTGTCTACTGTGGGGATCATGAGGTTTGTATTTTCACTCTAGTTTGGTATGCATAGTTATCATAAAAATATTGAAAAATGGAATCTTGCTTTTTTTTTTATTTTCCCTCATGGCCAAATTATTATTTTTTCATTTGTGCAGAACCTGTAGTCATTTGCCCTCTCCACAGCGAGTCGTGCATTTCATTTTTATACATGTGTGTATTCGATTTTTATATAAAAATTGTACATATATTATATATGTGTGTGTGTATTGTGTATACCTTTGTGTACTGTGTATATACATTCCTTATGTATAAATATACACACATACAGTATATGTTTTGAAAATATTCACATTTATTTACGTGTATATACACAGACACACACACACACACACATATATATATATATATATATATATATGGCATTGGAACAACGTTTTTGCCTTTATACAATGTTAAAATTAGACTGTTCAGTGTAAAAGTTGTAAAGTTTGTAGGCAGTGATGCAGTTCACTAGGTTTTGTAACAGACCTTTTGTGTTCGCAGGCTCGAGACTAGATACAACAACTGTACATCCTTTGTTTAACTCTCCATCCCTCTCTTATTCTACGTCTCTTTTTAGGCTTCTTTTTCTCTCTCCTGGTATTCCGGACAGGTCGTATATATTCCGGGGGGTTTTTTTTCTTCTTCTTTTGTCTGAGGCAACTTTTGAGAAATTCCTGACTTGACTCCCCCCTCGCCTTCTTGAATGAGAAACTGTCAGTTTAATTGGCTGTGATCTCGTATGCAAAGCTGCTTTCACTTATTGCACTCAGGTCTTATCCTTTAAATATGGATAAGATGATTTGAAGGGGAAAAGCGCAGGGTCTTCTGCCGCCTGTATGCTTTGAATTAAAGCCAGACACGCTGGGGTTCGATCCCATATTATTTTTTTCTCAAACCGTGATATATATATTTTTCCTCATCCTGGTGCAGTAGATTTCCACTTATTAAAAATTCTGCTCCGTCTGAAAGTCCCTGTCTGTCTCTCCGAAAGTCTCTAAAGCACATCAGCGGGCAGAATATTGCAAGAGTCGGAAATGGGGAGCAGTGAAGTGGCAAGGCCTTTTTCAGAATCACTTAATGCTCATAAACAAAACACATCTGCAACAAAATCTGCAATCATGTCAGCTCTAATCCTGAGAGACAAATCCGTTTTACAGAGGCAGAGATGAAGAGGTGCGAGGAGAACGGAACAGAATGAGAGACCGTTACATTACATTTATGGAGAAACACTTTGTGTGTGTTACTTTGTGCATTCATTTGCATTCATATCTCATTTATTTTCTATAATATGGCATATTTCCAGCGTTGTTGTTGTTGTTAAAACCAAAACTATTAAAAAACCTTTTCAGTAACTGAAATAAGGTTTATGTAAAATATAAATAATTGTAATTATATTAAACGATGAAAGGCTTTATAAAAAAACGTAATTATATTAAACTATGAAATTTCACCAATTTCACCAAGAATCACCAAAAAATGTAAAGAAATGTTGCCATAACAAATAACATGTACATCAAACAATTAATTGCACCTAAAATAAATGTTTGTTTAAAGTCTATATTTATTATGTATACTTAAATGCACACATATATATTAAATAAAATAATATATAATATATAAATTTAAATATATACGTAAATACATGTATATATATAGTGTATGAGTGTGTCTTTATATATATATATATATATATATATATATATATATATATATATACACACACATATGTAAGCAAAAACTTTAATTTTAGATATATGTGTATATATATATATATATATATATATATATATATATATATATATATATATATATATATATATATATATATATATATATATACCAAAAGCTGAATTTTGTTGCATTTTTATTCATGCACAAAAAGTTAAATTTCTTAAGAAAGTCGTTTTGATTTCCTATTTTTAAAGTCGTTGAAGCGGTCAGATGTGGAAGTATTGTGCTTGAGAGCTTGAGAAATCAAAGCAGATAGTTGTGTGTGAATTCCCCGTCTGGCCTGGATTTAATTGAAGTCTTGTGTCATCACTGCAGTAACACGAGCGGGTGGATGTTGCTGAAATGTATTAACATTAGTTCCCTAATAGGGTCACTCCAGAGCAATCTTTTTTTTCTCTCTTTTTTTTTCCCTCCAGAGTCCCTCTCTGGCTACATCCATCCAAACGCACATTATACATTTCTAAATATGACCGTGCACATTTGCAAGTTTGTGTTGTTTTCCATTTAGCCACTACCACACGAAGATCTCTTGTTGAGCAAAACAAGAAGATTATCCAGAAAATCATTGGCTGTGTATAACCCCCTCCTCTCCCCTTCCCGCGTAATGCCATGGAGTATGTAACAACATTAATCATATCTATCTAAAATCAGGGGCTCTGATACACTCTCAGATAGAAATGCAGGGCCTGGAATGGGCTGATAAACATCAGCACAAGACTGAGTTTCCAATTCCTGCCTCAGAATAGACCCCAGGCTGAAATGAGAGGGAGGAAGAGGGAGAATGAGAGAGGAGATTGAAATGTGGGAGAGGCAGCACTCTCCGGCCCTGTGTCTGTCGGAGTGAATGAACCATGTGACAGGACATGTCGTGTTGAGTGACAAAGCAAAAAAAGAGAGTGAGAGAAGTGGCAGCACAAAAGTAAAACACTATCCACAGTTTCCCAGCATCCAGAGACAGAGAGAGAGAGAGAGAGAGAGGAACAGGAAGGGAGGAGGAAGAACAGATGGAAAAAGTAGCCGACGCACAGCAAACAGGACTTTAGCGTGGCAGATATGTGGGTTATGAGCAGATATATGCAGGTACATGAAAGAGGAAAAGAATGCAGTTTTTCAAACCTGTGTGAAAAGATCTTCTTTTCCACTCGATGAGAATGAATGGGAAGGGACACTGTTAAAGGAGTAGTTCACCCAAAAATGAAAATTCTGTCGTCTTTTAGTCTGAAAAATGCTTTCTACCTCTGTGTTCGGCAAAACAAAGGCTTGGAACTACTCCAGGGCGAGTATGTAATGACAGAATATTCATTTTTGAGTGACAACATACAATCAAGTATAGGTTAGCTTTCAGTTGTTATTCATTGATGATGTTCATATATGCTTCAGTACTGAGAATTAATGGCTATGGTGCCAGGTTTGATGACGTTACGAATGACGTGCATGTTTCTTGACCGATTGCACTTTGGTAATTTGCATGTTTTTCAGCATAGAGCAACTTAAGACTTCAGTCTTGGCCTCAATAAAGCTATTGCATGACGAAGATGTGTGCTCTTTAACCATTAAACATTCTTTATTGGCATTTTTATGTTTCGTGAAGACATTTGATCATTTTTTATGTTTTTTTAATAGTGGAGAAAGGCTCTTTAGATTATTAAAATGTTCTTCACCTTTTTTTTTTTCTCCTTTTGTTTCCCACAGAAGAAAATGGGGTTGAGTAAATGACAAACTACCCCTTAAATATTGAAAAGTACATGGAGAGTGCAAAATACATGTGAAGAATGATGTTGGAGAACAGGGCAGAGATGTCAGAAATGTAAAACGGTTAAAGATTTGGTGAGAGAGAGAGAGAGAGAAGAGGGGAGAAAGAATGCTCTGCATACCGCATGGCGATAACGTCAGACACTTTATAAATTTCCCCGGCTGAGCCGGACCACTGCCTCGAGGCAGACACAAGCTGAGCCTCTCCATGTCACACTCAGAGCCTCTAAATCTCAAAGAGAGATATAGAGAGAGAGGGAGCATGGCATTTACAGTGGGCTGAGAAAAAAATGATGGACGGCCGTCAGAGAGCGAGAAGGCTTCGTCTGGAAAAAGGAAGGACAGAGAAAGAGAGGAAATGAGATGAAAAATGGGCTCGGTGCTGCCCGGTATGTTTGGTTTCGTATTCCCGCATCGCTCTCAGCTTTTTAGCTCTGCCCAAATGGCCAGAAGCAACGCAATCATCTTGCAAAGCGTTTATTTTAAGAACCGAAGCACTGCTTCACCCTGATCTCTTTTCTAATTTAAGCCCCTCAAAACAATCATCTTAAAGTCCAGACATTTTGCTTTGTCATTACACAGGACTTCATAGAGAGCGTCTTGTCTCGAGTCTTCAGCTGTGAAGGGGACGGTTTATATATACCTTCAGTCGAAAAAAGTTCTCGTAGACAGCTCTTAAAGTAATAGCGCACCAAAATGTTGATATTTTAAGTCAACCGTCCCTTTAAAAGCAAAGCCTTTTAAACGCTTTATTTGTATTTCTGTGAATACCCACCTTTAGCAGCTCCAACCACTTCCTGTCAGCCGTCCAGTCTATACGTTCTTTTGTAAAGCTGAAACAATGGTAGCTGCCTTTTTGCTGACGCTACGGTTTAAACTTATTCTTTGAGCTAGTGGGCCTGGTGCATGTAGCCCTGTGGGTGCGGGTGCGTTAATAAGCAGCTAACTGCCAAAGCAGGATCTTAATATGATTCACTCATCTATATTGCATCCTGTTTTTAGTTATACTTCTACCACCATTAGAAGTCGACTGTCCATTTTAGTAACTGTTTTACTGCTGTTTTTGTGCTCAGGCTCTAAGAATAATGGGATAGATAGATAGATAGATAGATAGATAGATAGATAGATTACTTTCCATGAAAAGTAACTAAGTAAAGCAATTACTTTTTCAATATTGCAACGCATTGTTTATAAAAGTAACTTTCCCCAACACTGTAGGCAGATATCGAGATTTTATATCTCATCAATTCAGACTGTGTAGCTTATTCTCAGAAGCAGCATTTTCCTCTGGCATTTAAGGAGGTAAAAAACACTAAACAAAGAGTTCAATCAGGCAGTATGAGTGTTCCTTCTCTCCCCGCGCTCTCCTGTGTTTGTGCACTTGAGCCGGTATTGAGAGGTGGGCTCAAGAGAGCCCGGCACTAAACTTGATCAAACCGGTCTATTTGTCTTTAAAGCTCCAGAGACATGCTTCACTTCCTGTTGTGTAACACTGCCTTTTCTACATCTCCGACTGAGCTATGCAATACCCAGGCTCGAGAGATAGAGAGCGAGAGAAAAGAGGCACAATTCTGTTGCTGTTGCTTTGAACACGCGGCTATTTACAGTCTTCCAGAATATTCCGCGTTTTCAAAAGCTGAACGCTCTACAAAGTCTGACAGACGTGGAGTTTGAGCGTCGTCGTTTCGAGAGAAACAGCCGACACAAAAATGACAATTTCATCATTTACCCAGCCTCGTGTTGAATTCCCAGTCACATTCTGATCATCTGGCTTCAGAAGCAGTTGTTTTAGACTAGTGGTGCCGGAATCGGTCACCGATGACAGGATTTTCTGTTTTCGAACGAGAATTGCTTTTCGAATTTTAATAATTCAAATAAAGATCCATTCGTTCTTTTAAATGCCACAATGCCACTGGTTCCCGTCATTCGCTTAATGCGTGTCGTCAATCTGTGGCGTAGCGGTAAAGTCAGTTTTCCTGTAATGGCTGTGGTGCCATGTTGGATCTGCTAGATTTATCTAATCCAGATTCCACTGGCAATGCGAAGGGGTTCTTTTGTACCTTGCTCAGGATACAGCTTTATTTCATTTCAACCAATAACTTTGATCAGCAACCGCTCAAAACAAACGTCTGGCAAGCTGCAAATTCCGCTGGATTTATAAACCCATCGGACCTACCGTGCTTTTTGTATACGCAGTGCTTGAAAAAGTGCCTACATAACCAAAACATTATGGACGTGCCTCTTCGATAATTCCAAATGCCACGGTGGTTTTAAAAATACATCCCCCTGTGGGGAGCAGCTCAGTCAGGCTGTGTGGGGTCTCGACGGATGTGACGGCCAGAGGCTGCTGTGTTTCTGTGAAGAGGTTTTAGCTACAGTAGCTTGCGTTCCCCTCGTCATCCATCTCTCATCCACTTTCTTCCTTTTAGCGCTCTCTCTCTCTCTTTCCATCGCTTCCCTTTCTGAGTGGATTCCGAGCGCCACACACAACACTCACGCCCTCTCTACCACCCACACTCTGAGTAACAACAAATCTCCTGTGCAGTCGGCCTGTAGCCCCGGACACACACGCATGTACTCGTCTGACAGATTACCTTTTAAATTATAAAGCCCAACGTGGAGGCTAACAAATAAACCGGCCTTTCGCAATTTTGTACATTCGCAAGCAGGTTGGCTTCCTGTTTCCCATGCATCTCTTCCCGTTTCGTGCATTTTCGTGCCGCGTCGACCAATCAGCAGCCAGGATGGAAGCGATGCGTTCTTCAGTATACGTTTTAAATCAGCTGTTCAGACAGAATTAGTATTTTTGACTGTAAAAAAAAAAGGTGCGCCTGACAGTTTGAGGTCAAGGATTAACACTAAAATGGGCGGTTTAGAAGCAACAAAGCTTCCAATCACTGGTTGTCTTTTCCCCATATCGTTTTTTGTTGTGCGGTGTGGTTTTCAGTCTCGCACTCAAGTTTCTTTCATGCACAGACCTCCTGCCTCCAGAGTGCTGCCGGAGAGCTGCATTTCACTGCATATGAAAGCAGATACGATCCAGAACATGCGGACCCGTCACCTAATACAATCAGAACAAAGGGGAAAACTGGTGCAACACAAGCCGGAGTCCCATTTTTTTTCGAGAAAAGAGAAAAATAGAGTTTAAGTTTGTGTGCGTGTGTGTGTATGCGTCTGATAGGACTGAGATGGCAAACACTCCCTAGCAAGACACACACACACACACACATCCGCCAAGTCACACAGTTTTCCTTTATTTTCCTAAATTTTGCCTAGAATTTGAACAGCGTCTGTGGATTTTTGCGCCTGTACGGGTCATTTTTGCAAATTTGTTTCTGTCTCCGCGTGTGTGTGAAGGGTGGGGCGAGAGCGACAGATTGGGTCTCCTGGCTCCGGCCCCTCTTTACTCACACTTCCAGCAAGGTCACATGACACCAGTCAAACTCTGTCACAACCTCACCGGGGGAGAGCTGGCAGCGACAAACCAGAGCAAACCTGGACGACACACACACACACATCTACTCGCCTTAAACCTACCTTTTCATCTGGCTGCTTCAAAAAAAAGCGCTTGACGTACAGTTTGTGCAGTAAACCAGTTGTGCGCTCGTAAAGATGCCATATGGCCGTCATCCAGTCCACAGTGTGAAAAGACCGCTGTGGATTAGTTCTAATGAGAAGTATGACTAAAACCTGACAGCCATGCGAGACAGGTAGCCATCATACGCCTTTTTCACCACTTAATTCCACTCTTTTCAAACCCAAATCTCTCTCTGCGCACTGAGTCACAAACTTTTGCATCAGCTCTTGCTGACAGACTCTTCAGCCACAGAAGAATCTGGTTAATCACCAACATGTGACTCTAAAGTTAAGCTTTATAAAGTCCCGTTTCAAAATTAAATGAGTATTGTAAGTCCTGTACAAGCTCCATCGAGTATTTATGGCAATGTTTTCCTCTTAAAACAGCAGAAATCTGGGCTACAATGGAAGTTAATGGGTCCAATCTGTAAACGTTAATATACTGTTTCAATGCACTATAAAATGAAAATAAAAAATGTGCTGTTAATTTTCTGTCGGAGAATTGTCGAAGTTATGGACAATTCTGTTATATGTGAAGTCAAAATGAAGATAAAGCAAAAAACTAAATCAATACAGAAAAATTTGATATTTGTGTAAATATGATTTTAGCATGCAAGAAAAATCACTTGCTATGCTTGTTGACTTAATGTTTTTTTTTACTTCATAGCTATTACAGTGTAATAAACTAAAAACTTTTTCAACCACTTTACAGCTCGAATCATGCAGATTAAATTAAATGTAAAAACAATCTCAGATTATTCCACAAAAAACCTTGCCATTGTATGATGCTGTTATAAAAGAATTAAGACAGAAAGATTTAATTATTATTTTTGTGGTAACAAACATTATGCTAAAAACTTCTATTGATAGAAAAAAAACTTCTGAACGGAGATATTACTTTTTGTTTTTGAGTTAAAAGATTTTCTGTTGCTTAATTTGTACACAGAGAGAAAGTTGAGTCTTAAGTATTTGAATGAAGCAACAGATTGTTCTCTCCGCTCATGACCTTCTCATTTGGCCTGATGCAGTTGTTCTGAACGAATAAATAGCAATGCCACACACAGAGACGCAAAACTAAAGCATCTCTCATGTGCCATGTTTGCTAGACGGTGCCGGCCTCCTTAAGTCAGACAGGGTTCTTGCACCGCATATTTTTTTTTCACAGAGCAAAGTCAAACAGTGACTCACAAATTCCTGTCCATTTTCCAGCGATGTGGCAGGCACGGCTTCCAGCCACCTTTCCTATAACCCTGACCGAAAACAAATCAGATTTTCGTCGCGATTTTCAAATCAAACGATAAGCGACTTTTATCAGATGATTCGATTTTTTTTTGATTTGAGCAAATCACACGGACCTACTAAAACGCCTTTAACTCCAGACAGGAGCAGAATAACCTCCGACCCTTCCACCCCCACCTTTCTGGAACATTCAGAAACTTCAAAGCCCCTGACTGTAACCCAGAGACACCTTCAACCACAGGTGCTGGGAGAGCTATACAGGTCGCTGCTAATGTTCCGACTGCTTTGTTAGAATTCCCAGCAGTAAAACCGAGCCGTGTTTTTATCTTTAAAAAAGGTGGCGTAATCTTTTTTTATTCTACTGGGTTTTTCTGCTCCGCGTGCTCGGTTCAGCGAAATCATAAAATATCGCGTCTTTTATGACTTTAAAGAAGATCTATGCGAGCAACATATCCGAACGTCTGACAAACAGCTCCAGTTGTAAAAATGCAACAAAAAACGTAGCTCCGGGGGAAAGAAAGAGAATCTATGAACTCAGCGAAGTTAGTAAAAAGAGATGGCGGTAACCTTCAGAAGGGCTTAAATTCTCTCTCATCAAGCGCTCGGAGCCCCCATTTAAATCCTCCACCCCTCTGGACGGTGGAGGGGAGCAAAGACTAAAGCTTAAATGCTTTGAATGATGGTGAGGAATGTTTAAAAGTGTCTGTTTGAGGAAAGGGGGGTGGGCCGGGCCGTTTTTTTTTTTTTTCTGGTGGTGGTGGTGGGGACTCCGTGGGACAAACCCCGTCTCTCAGATCTGGTATGCGTGACTGAGCAAGGAGAAGAAAAAAAAAAAAAATCCTAAACCTGGCTTCTTAACTTGGGGGAAACAATGGCAACTGTTGAGAACAGGATTTATAATATTTCGCTGGGTGAAATGCAACCGCTATTAATAGCTGCTAAATTGATATCAGGTGCTGTAACAGTACGCACATCATTGCATTGTAAAAGAAGCAGCATTGCCGTTTTAACACCCTCTAACTTGCACAATTAAAAGGAAGCATCCATTTTGTTGCAGTTCATAAATAATGTAACAAACATGCATGCCCTTAACACACAAATATCACTTCCGGCGTCCTCCAAAGCGCTCGTTTCTCAAATCCACAACATTGGCAATCGACCAAATATACCCCTAACCCTATTACAGCGGCATTATCTGCGATGCTGCCTGAACGCCGTGACGTTTAGCGTCAAAAGGACACGGAACCAAACCGAATGCACGGATTTATAACACAAATCACAAGCAGCAAAAAACCTTTCCCCACAAACGAAATTCAGAGTGGCTCTTTTATTTATATAAATATCAACTTTAATGTTTTTACCGTAAGAATATAAAACATTTTAATTTGGGATTCTTTTTACAAATACATTTACAGTACATTAGAACACAGTAGCTTCTCAGCAGGACTCAATACATGTTGCAGGTCGATACATCATGGTACGTATATAGGCCTGACATGCATTTTGCGTGTTACCCTCGTTTCGACCATGTCTTTTATATGTAAAGTTGAATATTATTGTATTTAAAACAGACGGATTGTTTTATAACACGATGTGCCCCGTTTCAGTCACGTGAAGAGGCAAACAAGGCGTCAGGAGAACTGCCAACGGGTTTTTTTTCTTTTTAGGGACAAAATTCACTTCAATTTGAAGTACAACGCTCTGAATAACAGCCATTAATTAATATCTGCTTACATAAGCATAAATACATCAGCAGAGGGAACCTCTTATTCAAAGCAGGAATTAAAGGCTTTCAGGCCTGTAAAATTGAGCAAAAACTAAAAGAGATCGGAAATATAAAAGCTTAAGTGTACAAAACCCAGTATTTTTGCATAAGGGTAGTTGACATAAAGCATGTCCATGAGCTTTTGCAGATTTTATTCTCGTAATTTATACCGACCGCTATTTTTTTTTTTCCTCTGTCATTTTTAATCGCTACTTAATTTTAAATGGTCCTACGGTGTGATCAATTATTTGTTTTAAGCACAAATATTGCATGTAGCCTCTCGGTTAATGTAAGATCACAAAACGGCGTTGTTTAATAATGACAAAGGCCTAAAACATTTTAAGGTGAGCTGTCACATCACATGGCGCTGGCGAAACTGCTTGAAATTTGATGTCAACTACCCATAGACTTTTTTTTGAAACCTCATTTGTCGAAAGAAGGAAATAATTATAATTTAAAAAAAAAGGTAGTCTGAATGATCCATCCTTTCTTTCTGCCTTTTTGCTTTCCTCGAGCCAAACACGAGATAAAGGGGGAGGGGGTTGTTTTTCTAGGCACAAATTCTCATTCTTCTTAAGAATAACAATATAATACATCTAACGAGGTAGCCAAAATATCGCGATACTCGGGGAGAAGGAGGTTTAATATTGCGATTTGTTAAGAGAAAACAAAACAACTTTTCGTGTGTGTTAATAGCAATAACTGACACATGTATCACATTCAGCATTTTAAGCCTCTTTTTATGTACTTTGCTCTATTGAAATTCACCCATCCCCCCTTCCTCCCTCCCTCCCTCCCTCCTCCTTCTCCTCTCCCTCCCTCCAAAACCCCCCAAGTTTCACCTCACTTTCTCACTTTCAGTCATCTGCCAAAGGCCCAGGTTCAAAACTTTAAGGCAGGGGAGCTGCGTGATCCTCTCCAGTCCCCTCTTAGTGATTTTCGTACATCCATACAGATCGATGCCGGTCAGTTGCGTCAAGTGGTCCGCGATCAGCTCCAGTCCTTTGTCTGTAATCCGCACGCACTGGCCGATGTTAAGCGTCTTCAACTCGTGCATTTGGCGCACCATCCTGTTGATGCCGTCGTCGCTGATGTGGCACGAGCACAGCGACAGCGACTTGAGCTGGTACAGGCCCTGCGCGATGTAAGCCAGGCTCTGGTCGCCTATCTTGTCGCAAAACGACACGTCGAGTCCGGAGAGTCTCAACGTGCCCATGGCGAGGTGCATGATGCCCGTGTCGCTGATGTTGTCGCACGAACGCAGATTAAGGCTCCACAGGCTCGCCATGTGAGAGAGGTGGATCATGCCGGCGTCCGAGATGCCCCCGCAGAAACTCAGGTTGAGCACTTTGAGCTTGGTCAGGCCTTTCGAGATGTGCTTGAGAGACAAGTCCGTCAACTTCTGGCAATCCTGCAAGGTCAGGTATTCCAGGCTGAGGCAGCCCTCCGCCGCGCTCCGGGTCATGCCAGCCAAGTGCCCTATGCCCACGTCCGACACATGCCGGCAGCTCCTCAGGTTGAGACTTTTGAGTCTGTGCAAACCCCACGCGATGAGCAACAAGCCCGTGTTCGTGATGTTACTGCAGCCGCCCAGCTCCAGCACCTCCAAGTTTTTCAGATACTGCGCTATTCTGCCCAAACTGGAGTCCGTGATCTGCTTGCAAAGGCTCAGATTGAGCACCCTCAGGGAAGGGATCTCCTGCACGAACGCGTGCCCCAGGCCGTTATCCGTTAAGTTATAGCAGCCGCTCAGATTCAAGCTCTCGATGTTGGGCATCCCCTGGATCACGTAGCTGAGGCTGCGCCGCAGGCTGAGGATCTGAACGCGCCGGATGCCCCGCGCCTGGAGGCTGGGGAACAGGGACGGATTCGCTCGCCTCAAATGCAGCTTGGCTTCCACCCCCCTCCACACGGACTTGTGGTAGGATGCGTCCCTCCACGCCGTGCAGACCTGGGCCACTCTGCCTTGGTCCCTCACGTCCAAGTAGCTGAAAATCATGGCTAAAATCTCCGGGAAGAGACACGAGATGTGCGTCTCCATCTTCCAAACGCGCTCAAGAAAACAAACGGCGGTAAACCCCCACCAACGGTCACCGTCGCGGCTCGTAGTCCCCTCAGGAGAAAAAAAGGCTTTTAGAAAGCTCCTCAAGCTTTTCCGTTTGCATTTAACTGTGTGAATCGTCAACTCCCCGTCCCGAGTGATCCTTTCAGCGGCGTAGGAAGGATTCAAAAGCAAAAAAAATGCCCCCAAAAGACGCTTGATCCGATTCAGACCGACAGCGATCGGCGGTCAGGCAGCGCTGCTGCCCGTTTGGCGCTTTGATAATAGTCTTCGCTCGACCCGGGGATCCAGACGGTCGTACATTTTCAAAAGATGTCTAAAACTGCCACAAACCTCGGGAGAAAATAAATTCAGTCCGCTATCAGATAAAAGAGTGAGGTTTCGTTTCGCGTTTGTGCTCCGCTCGCACTCATTGCCAAGCCGAGGGGCTTCCTGCTGCCTTTGTCTGATCTTTTCAAACTGACTTGGCAGGGCCGCCAGCACAGAGCGGCTGCGGGGGAGGCGCGCATATTTAAACCCGTCAAAACCGCGCAAATTGTTTAGGAACAGGCTGTAACTTATAAAACGGGACGGCATGTGTTTGTAGTTATTGTCCCAGCCCGTCTTCTGTTTTCCTCTAAACTGTTACGAAAGAGATTCGTGTTGTGGGTGTTTGTCGCCCCCCTTTTCGAAAGCAAAGTGGTTTCGCCCAACTCAGCTGGAACAGTAAGAATAGTTCCCCTGGAAACCAACTTCTTACAATTCAGTTCACTTTACCCTTAACCCTTCAGCTTCCGTGTCAGATGCTGGTATTTTTTGCAGTGTTTGTTTCAGTTTTATTTATTATTAGAGTAAAGTTACTTCTTAAAGTGACACGGCGTGGCAATGACTGATGTTTTAGGTGCATTGAAGAAGCAAACAAACAATAGAAAGTGCTCATTTTAAATGGCATAAATGTAATATTTTGTTAGATAATTATTGCTTCGGTTTTAAATTTAATCAAAAAACGGATGCACGTATCTTGCCATTCATTTATTCATTATTTCAGTCGTGATTCTTTATCTATTATATACAGTCATAACTTTGTTCACTTCTTGCAGGCTATGTATCACTAAACAAAAAGGCGTGCAATGTTATGCTCTGGCAGTAACAGTTAGCCTTTTTGCCCCGTCAGTCTTACGTAAGGTGGTTTTTATTCCACCTTTTGCATATTTCCCCGTCTTTGGGCCCCAGGCCCCCCTCTGTGGGCTCTTTGGCATTGTTAGCTGATATGACGGGAGCATTTGCAGAAGGTACTGGAGTGTAGCAGAAAGAAGGAAGAAAAGCAGCACACACACGTTTGTGTTTACAAAAGAAAATGCAGCACAGCACAACTGACAGCACAAGTCCAACCCTCCCCACTCCGGCTTTCTGTCTGTCTCGAACCTTCTTTCTACCTCACCGAACGTCTCTCTCTCTCTCTCTCTCTCTCTCTCTCTTTTCAATAAATGTCACTTTTTTCCATCCCCCTCCTTCCGCTCTCACTGGTTCAGGTTATAATTGTGTAAAGCAGAAAACTCTATCCAGCATTACTTCAGAAGTAGCACACGGTGCTGAAAGTTCTCTTGAAATCAAAATGCATCCTATTCCGTGTTCTTACTGTGTTCACTTAATAAAGGCACATTATTATTAGCTCAGAAAGCCTTGTGGACAGCTCACTGACTTATAGTACCTTTGCCCTACGGTTGTCCTGAGTTCAAATCCCGACTCGAGGACCTTTCCCAAATCTTGCCCCATCTCTCTACTATTTTACCTCTGATTTTAGTTCTGATCTATTCTATCATAATAAAGATGAAAATGGCAAAATAAATCTTTACAAATAAATAAATAAACATTATAAAAGCAATGCAATAATACAAAAAAAAACATTTTTTATTGTTTTTGGTTGTTTGGTTTATTTATTTTAGTCAAATTATTTAAAAATTTAAGATGCATTTACTAGATAAAATATATTTAGTCTTTGCTTTGAGTAAAATGATCAACCAGTGGGATGAATAAAATACTTTTTGTTCTCGCACTAGCAGATAATTTTCCTTATTTTCAGCAAAATGCACTTAATTTAGATTTTTTTTTTTCCCCCTTCGGGATACAAGACTAAATATTTTGGCTTATTGATTAATTGCATCTCAGTATAAGAATTTTTAGATATTTTGACTAGAAACAAGACAAAAATACGGCGTAAGATAAGCCGTTTTTGCACTGAAGTCTTTAATCAAACCTCGCTCCGTCATCCTTCTTATTTTTATCATCCACTTAACCAGATCATCTCTGAAATACGTCAGATTACTGGAATAAAACAACGCTGCGGACTCCGTCTCACGCTGACGTGGAGCTGAATTCATGCGCTCGCTCTGACGGACAGGTCCTGGGCTTGTATGGTGGACAGATGAAGGGCTCTGAATGCTCTCCGAGCCCCGGTGCCCAGCGTGTAAGAGGGCGAGAGGTCTGTGACAGCGGCCCCTCTCCCTGGCTCCTCCAGCCGGCCTCACCGCCAGAGAGGAGGGCCGCTCCAGAACTGCACTGCTGTGAGTCAGAGACTCTCAAAGCAGGCCCGCAGAGCCAAAAGCAGGATTCAAGCTGCTCCTGGAAATAAGCAGAGAGAGAGAGAGAGAGAGAGAGAGGGAGGAGGGGACGAGCGAGAAAGCAAAGGGAGGGGTTTGATTTAGAAAGCAGGCGAAAGCTAACAATTAAAAAAGACGCAGAGCGACGGCGCTGTTAATTTAACAGTTTACGATCATTCCGGCTAAATTGCACCAAGTGGAAGCAAAACAGAAGGCGAAACGGAAAGCGTTTAAGGACGTTCTGATCCCGAAGTGGAAGAGAAACAAAAGATTGCAGCGAAGGAAAGTGAAAATGAAGCCGGGAGCCGGTGAGAACTGGAAGGACAAGTGCTACATGCAAATGCGAAGGTGTTGTAGGGCCTTGCAAAAAAAAAAAAAAAAAAAAAAATCTGTCATGTGATTTGATGTGCTGATTCAGGGGAGGGAGATAATTGGATAATTGCATGCCACAGAACTGCGCTGATAACTGCGCTTGGGGCAAGCGTTTCCTAGGAGACGTAGGCATGTGTCAACATGCTGTTGAAAGCTGACACCTCATGAATAGATTTTAGGCTACTTTGTAGTTTCTCTCTCGCTTGGCTCCTTCACGGAATCGTGTATGACTCCAATCTGCTTTTTTGTTTTGCAAGCGGTGGCAGTTTGAGGAGAGATTTTGGCGGATGTAACTCGCACAAACGCTCGCATACATCCAGCTCGCTGAATGGGCTTTTCATGAAATCAGACAACAGTTTCTTCTACAGCAGGGGAAGCTACGTTACTCTATTCAAATCAGGTCGAATCTCCCTAGGAGCTGCAACCCCGTTGGGGTACTACAGGGGAAGCACCAGGAAGCCGATGCTCTCTGTGTCTGTGTAAAGAACAGGCGATGATGTAATACTCTCTCTGCATATAATGCATTGTAATGGTAATACCACTAGTGATGCCAATTGAGCAAATCCCTTTATTTTCCCGTAACGTTTCAATTCTGTGCTCTGTTTGTGCACTTTTCTCTCATATGCAGCCTGACGGAGTGCAAAGTTTGATTTCTGATGCTGTTTCAGAAATACAGCAGTATGTAGTTTGATGCAGAAGGCAAGTAAGAGATGTTGATTGCATATTTTATAGATATAAAACTGTATTGGTTTACGTGTGTAGTGCAAAAATCTGAGGCTGCTAGTGAAAATATTTCACTTTTTTGTAGTAATTTAAAAACGCAGCTTTTTTAACTACAAGTGTTTTTGATTACGCTTTATAACAATGTAATTTTTTCCATTACAGATCCTAACAATGACAAATCAAAATGTTCAGTTTTAATAACAATAATCTAATCTAAATATATAATCTAAAATTTAAGCACCCACACGCACACATACAATATATGCCTGAAATATTATTACAATATAAAACCATTTGCTTCTATGTTCTTCTATAATTAAAAAAATAGCATTGTATATAAAAATTATACCAATAGTCATACTTTTTTTATTAACATGTACAGAGGAATTTATTATTTAATAATAACCTAATAGTAATTAATCTAAACAAACAGAATATCTAAAAATATATATGCTATATAAAATAATAGATAAATACATGCAGTATATGTTACAATAATATTTTGTAACATTTTAATAATAATATATAAAATAATTTTCATTATATAATTAGAAATATATAAATATATGAGAATTAAATGTAAAATTTTATTATTCGACTATTTATTTTCTGTATATTATTTTTAATAATAATATAAATATATCATCTAAACAGCTGAACATTTACACCGTAGAATAAATTCAATTTTTAATATATATATATAAAAAAAAAAACAGTTCTTTTATATAGTTAAACTCTTTTGTTGTATCTTTGATTAAATAAATGCAGTTTTGCTGAGCAAAAGAGACATAGGCATGTGCATACATTTTTTTTTTTTTTTTCTAGCTTGTCTCAGACTCTTAGCCCCATTGTATTTTTTGAAGTTTTGCCCTTTTACCCCACCTTTCCTTTCACATCTTCTGTTCTTTCATAGCTCCACTTTCTTTCCCTTTTCTTTCTCTCTCTCTTTTCTCTCTGTATGCCTGGAGCCCACAGCCAGGTGAGGCCCCTCCAGAGAGTAATTACAACCTGAAACAGAGATCGGAGCCCTGCGGCGCTCACCATCAAAGCAGTCGTAAGGAACAGCCCGGGCTAATGTGCTGAAGAGGAGAGACACTGACAGGGCAGAAAGCAGTGGGTTCATCAAAACACACGCACACATACAAAAAAACACCGAGCTCAACCTCTCTCTCATAGCATGACCGACAATAACAGGCCGTTTGGCTGCACAATGGTCACAGTGCCCACCTGGGACCTTCAAGAGACAAAATAGAGAGCAAAACAGACAGAGAGATGACTGAATTAGTCTGCTGCATGTCCGGGCCTGGAGAGAGGGAGGAACTAGGAACGCATTGAAAAGTGTTCTTCAAACAACTGTGTGACTCAAGGGCAGAATACACACACATCAGCCACCCAGATAGTAAAGCCCTCAGCATCAGGGGCCTTTGAGACCCAGCGCTCGATGTCATAGGTCCCGCACCCACAAGGAGAGGTTACTGTTAATGCGAGCTTTAGCAGTGAGGTCATGAGCCATAAGTGTTTAGTGGCCTGTTTTATCAACAAAGACGGTTTGCAGCCTTTGAGAAAATGTGCTTCGCGGAAGTATTTAGGCCCGTAAACCATCTAGGTTGTTTTAAAGAACTGACATAAGCTTGTTTATTTTCATTTTATGCTATTTATTTTAGTTCAAAGTCAATGCAGTATGTTCGGGTAACGCTTGAAGCCGTTAGATAGAATGCATTATATAAATAATTTATTTTAATATCTTTTTAATTTAAAAACAAAACATATTTTTCCCATTATTCTAACTCATCAAGAGATTCAAGAGACTTGACTTAATGCATTTTTATTTTTTGAATATAATAATTAATATAATTAAGATGGAATTGCTTATACAGTCAATTTGATAATACTTATGAGCAACTGAACTTAATTTCCCAAGTTAAAGTCTTGTAAGTTAGAGTATTGAGTTCAGACAAAGTTGAGAAACACTTCGATACACTAATGATTCGGCCTTTACCTTTGAATCATTAAAGTAATTTTCATCTTTTCTAGATGAAACCCAACAGTTAAGGCATCATTATTCAGGTTGTGAACCTGCCACAAAAATCAAGACTAATAAGCATTCCAAAGAAGTTAAAGCAAAGCGAATGCATTTTAGAAAATGGCTACAAAGTAATGCCGCAGCCCCAGTGGCCTATTGTTGGTTTAATTATCGAGAAGTAATCGTTTCTCAAACTGTCTGCACAAAGAAGGAAATCTGTGCCATCTAAATGATTGCTCAAAAACAACCAAGTGAAAGCAAGTTTGGGGTTTGCCAAAAACGTAATTGTGACTCCGTTTGCGGTGAAGGAAAAGTTTGTCTTGTTAGACAAGGCCAAAATGAAACTTTTCAGCTAAAATCTGAACTAATACGTATGGTGAAAATCTAACACTGCCCACACAGCAAAAAAAAAACATCACATTTACTGTGAAGCATGCTGGTGATAGCATCACACCGTAAGGCTGTTTTTCATCAGCAGACACTGGGCATCTTGTTAAAAGAGAAGAATGGATAGTGAGGGAAAGAATACAGGGAAATATGGCAGAAGGGCCTGTTTCAAAAACAGCAAGCAGCAAGGTATATTAGTACGTGTATAGGAACAGCTCAAGAACAAAAATACATATAGTCATACATACATACATTTTTTTATTAACTATAAAAATATATATATATAAGGTTAAGGAAGTAATCATTTCACACAAAAATGGTTTGTAATTTACTTTATTAATGGGGAGTCATTTTGCGAGACACTGAATATCTGTGCATGCGTATTCCCGTTTATTTTTGGTTCATCTCGCCATAGCTGTCAGAGAGTATCTCTTTAGAGAGTGTTGATTGTGGAGAAGAAAGCCGAGCTGTTTGTCTCAGTGCTGGGACTCAGAGACAGCCGTCTGCTGACGGAGCACCGAGCAGCTGTGCTGCCCTCATAATAACAATAATGAAAACCTAAATAATTGATACATTCGCGCAGAAATGCATTGTTTGCATTTGAATTAAACATTACAAGAAGGTGTATTGTGTTTGATGGAGGAAAGAGAAGTTTTAAGCATAAAGGGCCGGAAACGCAGAACCTGAATGCAGGGATTAGTATGCCGCCGATGTGCTGACCTGCAAGTCTGGTCTGGTTTGTTCTCCTTCTCTTCCTGCGTGGTCCCTTTTTGCCCATCTCCTGTTCTGCGTCTCTGCCTCTTGCCCCCTCCCACCCCGTTGCTGTTCCTCTCATCCACTTCAGGAAAGTGGGCTGCGCTTGCGTCCCGAGGGGTTGATCCGATACAGGTCAGGTTAATCAATCCAGGGGGAGTGAGAGGCAGTGCTGGGAGTTTTAATCAGGCCGAGACTGTGGAGACTCCGACCTCTCCACCCTCCAGCTGCTTGCTTCAAGCCAGTGTGTTTGTATGTGTGGTCACGTTTGAGGACTTGTCCTCTTTCCTCTCCCTCAGCATGTGTGCTCATGTATAAGCAAGGCTGCAGAGCATTTCTGTACTTCCGTCTATCTAACCGCGTTTTGACCGTGAGTTTGATTAAATACATTGACCATACTTCCTTCTTTTTTCCCCTCCTGGATGTCCTGGCCAGGATTTCTAAATTGGCTAAAATGTCTAAGTTTTGGATGAAGGTGAAGACATTGCACATGCGAGAAGGCCGAAGCGATGCAAATATAAATACATATACCGGGATGCTGGCAAAGCCAGAATACAAGAGGAAATTTTAGACGGGGCAAGTCTGGGAAAAGAGTCATTCTAGATTTTTTTTTATTATTTATTTATGGAGTAAGAATATAAATAAATAAAAACATACAAAACATATAAAATCAGCTGAATAGCGGTTATATTAGTTATCTTCAGCAACTTAAATGAACCCAGCTTTAGTACTTTAAATTAATTAAAGATTATTATAATTGAAAAGCGAAGTAGCTTATCAATTCTTGCTATAAACAAGCCATTAACTGACCTTCAATGACCTTAATTAACTAATTTGCTGCTTATTAATAGTTAGTAAGGTCGTTGTTAAGTTTAGGTATTAGGGATGTAGGGATTAGGGATGTATTTTCTTTATTAGCACTAATAAATGGCTATTAACTGTAAAGTGTTACAAGAATGGGAATTGCATTGATCTTGTTTATTAAACCTGTATCACAATCCAAAAACAAAATCATTTTCGTGTATATATATATATATATATATATATATATATATATATATATATATATATATATATATATATACATTTGTATAACCACATTTAGAAAATACATAGTAATACAAGATTCTCTCTGATTCATTGTCATAAAAACAGCATAATAGTGATTAACCCCTGTCTTGAACGTACTAATATAATAACTGCTGGCATAATATTGATCAGGTCTCTTTAGGAATAACAAATGTGCATAATTTCGAAAGTCACGTTTGCACTTGATAACACAATTTGCAGTTCTACAAATTAACCCTGGATTGTCTGCCATCTTTGATGTGCGATAAGACCTTTCCTGTGGTGAACGAGGGCTGGGGAGAGGGAGGAGAGGAGGAGGTGCTAGGGAATGGAACGGGCTCTCCAGGGCAGCCCAAGAGGACTGATGGGCAGCCAGCGGCCTGTCAGCGTGCCAGGACCGATGTGGGCACCGTGCCCAGGCTGACAGCGGCCTTCGGGCTGCCTGGGGAGCGAATGAACCCCCTATACTCTACTCAGATAAGAGTATGAGACGTAGAGTGAAAGAAAGGAGATGAAGAAAGCAGCATTATATACGTAACTGACCTGTATACTCCAGACAGATTCATCCAGGGTCAGATGAGCAAAGTGCATCCATTGACTTGTTTGACCCCAAAAAAACAGGATGAAGCCGTTCAGTTGGCGAGCTTTTTACTGTTTAATCAATGCCTGTTCACCCAATGCATCTGACAATGCTCTAATTGTGACTGTTGGATCCTGGGGTTTAAGTGCATTGCTCAAATGCACAGTAATGAGTGAGCAGGATTGCGGTTGCAGTCACTTGTAACCACGTCCCGGGTCGCATACCTCTCTCAAGCAATCTTGTGATTATATATGGGATGTAACATGGTTTTTATTAATGCTTTAATGATTTTAGTCATGCTAGTGTTAATTTATCCGGAAAAGGTCATAAATGGCTTATGCATAACCAAATTGAACATTCGCTTCGGATGCAAAGACCGCATACGGTCTCTGTATTCCTCGCAAGATCTAGTCTGACTGCGTAGCATTTTATGTAATGGAGAGAAGAGGCCAGTCATTTCTAAATGTATCTAACGAAAACGTGTTTTTCTTGTGAAATGGGTTTTGTGTGGTTTGCATGTGAACCTGTAAAACGTGGGTTTTTAATGAGCTGTTTTTTGATAGTTATTGCACGCAGTGAATGCACTGACATGCATGATGTTGCACTGATTATGCTTAATAAGCTGACAGCATGTAAGGTCATGTACATGCCTAGAACTGTGTGCTTTCATGAGGGAAAGGTCATAAACGGTGTACGAAGAACCCTATCACAGTTAGATTTTTGCCATTACATTTTTCAATTAAAAGGTCACGGCTTATTCTTTGTAAACCTTAAACATGGTTAATTATGCAAACCTGTATCCAGCACAGAATTAACACAAAAATAATAACTTTTAAAATAAAATAAAATAAAATTTTGCTTTTTATCTTACAGTTTAGACTCTTAGAGTTGTGAAATATATACTGAGAATTCAGTTTTTTCTTGCAATTCGTATCTCATACTTTGTCTACATTTAGCTTATACCTAGAAATGTAGACTTTTTTTGTTGACCTCCTAGTTTACATCAGGTTTTCTCACGATTGCAAAGATTATGTCTCACAACTCAGAGTTACGGTAAAAGTAAGAATTGTGAAATAAAGTTGCAGTTAACCTTTTTTATTCTTTTAATTTGGGGCGGGCTTCCTTACATTGTTACTCTGTAATACCTTTGATGCAAAAACTCGATTTTCGACCTAAATCTTTTCAAGGACAGATTTTTGATAGCATTTCTGATCTTAACAGACCATTTTCAGGTTGTTATTGAGTTGTTCATGTAAATGTGTTTCGTGTTTATTTTAGTTTGCGTTTGCTGAAAGAACAAGAATATGACCCAAACGCCTCCAGTGCCATTACACCATCACCCCTCAAATCTATAACATGTGCTGTGTCCCCCTCGGCCCTGGGGGGACTGACCCCAGGCCCGTCCCGTCCCGGTGAAGAGCGGCTGTCAGGACACCCTCTTCCACCCCCGCCATCACATCAGGAACCTGGCAGACACATGGTCTATCCAGCAGCTACAGGCCCCTGACTGCTCCGTCCATCTATTTATTAGGGAATAAAGTAGCTCTAACAGCCCCTGCGCTTTTATAGCAGGATCCCTGCTGCTTCTCCACACTACACCAAGTCCTATCAGACTTCTTACTGGGAACAAATTGACGGAGAGGAAGGAGGAAGGAGAGAGTGAGAGGGGCCGTGTGCGTCATAGAAGAGAGAGTGACTGATGTGTGGCCAGTTTGGCCTGTGTCTGGTTTCCTGAGCAGTCAGTGCAGAAAGCCATATGGGTTCAGAGAGAGAGAGAGACATGCATTCACTTTCACAACGAGAGCAGCGTGCATGAGTCATCTTCTTCCAGCTTTACAGAGGGAAATGAAATAGAGGGTACAATCCCAGCTTTACCCGGAAAAAGCGGCACAGAAGCTGCATCTGAAGCAGCTCAATTGCCCCCAAAACACGCAGATTATATTAAAAAAATTAATATAAGATTTTGCATGTATAAACATATGAATAAACAAATTCTGAATGATAATTCAAATATAATATGAATAAAAATGTAAATGCATTTTTATCCAAACATTTTTTAATAGTATACAAGTTTAATTACAAAAATAAATATTTGTCTAACAAATACTTCTTAATTTGTTTACTGTGCAAAATATAATAAAAATATATATTTTAAAATATATAAAATAAAAATGTATGTTGCGATAAAGTTTACTGTGTCATTGCTAACTTGACATTTTGGAAGGGTTTAAAAATATATATATATTCATAATTATATATATATATTTTAATACACTAGTACAAAACAGCCATAATAGAGTCCTAAGCAGAGTTACAGGAAGACAAAGAAACAGAACAGTGAGAGAGAACGGCTGGAACAGAGTGAATGAATAACAGAGAGAGGAGCACGACAGGAGGAGGAACAGGGGCATGAAACATCTGAGAAGCAGGTGTAGGATAAGGAAATAAATGCAAAATGGCAGAAGAGAAGCAAAACAAGCTGTGGGAGAGACTATACGCTGAGTAAAGGAAGTGGAAGGCGAGAGGTGGAGGGCAGAAAGGAGACAGAAAGATTGTGGAGCGGGCTAAAGGAGAAAGAAGAGGAAAAATGATGGAATTTCAAGAGCGCACAGTGGGAACGTCAGGAAAGTGTCTCGGAGTGAAAGCGAGCAACATGGGGTGGGAGTGACGGAGTTGACAGTAAAAGAGAGCATGAGCGGTGAGAGGCATTGTATGTGTATGTTTGTGTGTGTGTGTGTGTGTGTGTGTGTGTGCGTGCAGCCCACATGTCTTTGATTTGGGAGTCTGCCTGCAATCTGGGTTAGTCACAGACAGCGTTATGGAGAGACGCTGCAGTTTTAATGATATACAGCAGGCTCGCTCACTCAGACACCTCAGCACACAGATCTGTCAGGCTTGCCTCGCCATTGATCTCCCAGCGGCTGCCGCAAAGCACCCTGGGAAACACAGCTGGACCGGTTAACCCCACCCCCAGCACGTGTAGAGCCCCCTCCCCGTCATTTCCAGCGTACCCCCGAACCACATGGCGTTGTGTGTGAGGAAAGAGGGGGGCATTTACAGTACGTGTGACTCAACGGGGAAGCAGCGAGTTTTACAGACTTGTGAACACTTTGGTTATTATAAGTGCTGTGAATTCACAGCCAGAAAGCTGCTTCGCATATGACTGTTTGATGCCGTGTGATTAAAAGCTTTCGCTCTTTATTCCGTGCCTTTCGTTTTTCTCTGCGTGCGCAGAGACCGAGGCATTGGGCAGACTGTTTTGATTAGTGGCTGTTTTTATGCTACTCGGGATCTTTGGTATGGGTGGCATCTTTTCTCTTTCAGTCTCTCTGTCTCTCTCTCGTTGGCGCCGGAGCTCTTTGTGCTCAGTTGTGTAACTGGAGGATCATCACAGAGTTCAAGAGCTCTCCTGAGCTTTAGCCAGGTTGTCTTCATCTTCGCTCGCTTGCACATTTACACACACACACACACACACGCCGTCTGCTTGGCTCCAGTGTTTTCCTTGTCTTCTCTCACCTCTGTTTCTTTCCTGTTCTGTGTCAGACACTGAGCTGTTTACATAATCTGTTCCAAACCTTAAAGGGATGGTTCACTCAAAAAGCAAAACTACTCATGCTGTGTCATTGTTTCTTCTATGGGACACAATGGGAGATGTTAAGCGGAGCATTCAGCCCGCTATTTTAATGAAAGTGAATGGTGACGAGGCATTTTAACAATAGCCACACGATTGATTTTTGTGTGAGACGAAACCAAAATGAGCTCTCAGAGCGCTCTCGTTTGGTCAGTGATGTGGTCAGCTTCGGTCTTCTCGTGCAGTCTTAAAAAATAAAGGTTTTTTTATTGGCATTCATTGGCAACCAAATGACTCTCAGAAATTATTTGGTCAATACTGTAGTCAAATTTGGTCAAAAAATGTTTTTTTAATTGACATCTATGGTTCTGTTTGGAACTTTTAACATCCATGGAAGAAGAAGGTTTCTGCTGAAGGTGCTTTATAGCGAGAAAAAGTTCTTTACAATAGGACAATAGCACACAAAGTCATATGATAGCTTTGTGAGAGGAACAAAACCAAAAAGAGTTCTTGAAGCATTTGTGCAGTTTGAATATGCACAATAACGTGGTCGTATTTGGTTACAAAAATCCTCTCGTACGCGCTTAAAAACAAATATTCTTTATTGGTATCTGTGTGGAACAAAAAGGTTCTTTACAATACAGTTAATAACAAAGTCATATGATAGCTTTGTGGGAGGAACAAAACCGAAATGGTCTCTCAATGCTTATTTGTGCTCATTTGGCCAATAATGTGGTCAGATCTGTTTAAAAATGTGGTCTTCTTCTCATACACTTGATAAACGTTTCTTTATTGATATCTGTGGTTCAATGAAGAACTTTTAACATCAGTCGAACCGTTCCCTTCTTCAAAAGTTTCCTCATAGTGGAAAATCGTCTTTAGATGATCACGTTAAAAAAAACCTTGTTGTTTTTAGAGTCCACAACTTGGAAAATAGCATGCAAATTACTGACGTTTTACGATCATTCTATGTTAGAAAGAGCAGCGCCAACATTCTGTTAAACGTCTTGTTTTGTGTTCCATGCGAGCAAGAAAATAATTCTGGTTGGATGACACGAGTGCGAGTAAACGATGACAGGATTTTCGTTCCAGCACTGGCAGCCGCCCTGCTAATATAAGTCAGTACAAATCTGCAAAGCCTGTACGAAGACGGCATCCAGCTTCTGAAAGCCACTGGATGCTCCGATTCTATTCATGCGTGCCAGTGATGTCATCATTTACCAACCATAGCTGGCAGCAGCACAGATGGCATAGAACAGACCAACAGAGGGAGAACGTGCCCATTTAAGGTCACATTGAAATGTGTATAATTAGCACCGATTTCAGGCAGATTGAACAATGCATAAGCAACGTATATCTGCTCTTACAGGGTTTATAGCTCACTGTTAAGAGGTGACCTGCCAGAGAGGATCGAAGAGGCTCTCAACTCAAAAGACCTCACAGGACTCTTTAAAAATAAAATCAAATTACAGGCAGTGGCGTTTATACACAAGCTCTGGCAATTCAATCTCTTTTTTTCCCAGTATGCATATTTTTCTTAGCACCTACAAAGAGCTTAATGCATACTGATAAGCATGAGGCATCAGCCGTGTATTACGCGAGCATTGCGCTGGGTTGCGCTGCGATTGCATAGACCTCGTGAGAAAACGGAAGTGCGGGTTCATTTCTTGCTAAAGTGCGCCACCACGTGGTGAGAGGCAGTAATACAACCACGACTGTGAACTGTGAATGGAAAGTGAGCGATAGATGAGTTAATTTATAAAATAGGTTTTGTAAAAAAAACTAATTATAATAATTACATGACTTTGCTATTTTTTATTAAGTAATCAAAATTAAATAGCTACATTTACACGTTAAGTAGATTATTTTATACAGAATTACTTATTCAGGTAACTTTTATTTATTCCAGCGCAGTTTCGACTAGTTAAATATATTATTTTTGGTCTTTGTTTTCATAGTTTTTTTTTTTTTATTGCAATCTATGATTCCATGAAGAACAGTTTAACACCGGTGGAATCTTAATAACTTAATAACTGTTCACAAACCAAAACAAAACGGCTCTTCTGTGGCATTGCTGGGGAAATAATAATAAAAATTTGATACTTTATTAATTTATTTATCAAGCGTATGGACTTATTTTTAAACAGTACAATTTTATTTATATTTTATTTTAATTTAAGTGTGTTGTAATTACTTAATCAGTGCGCCAGATGGAGCAAACACCATTTTCTCCTAATAAATGTGAACTCAAACGAACCACTAACAACGTCGTGCTTAAAAATAAGAAATTCGTGAATTTATGCGCATTATCAGATGAACCCGAACCCAGTCTGTTAGACATTGTTTAATATTTTTATACACGATTTACCTCGAATCGTCGTCCAGTAAATCCTAGTGTTTGAAATTATTACAGGATTTACGCTGCATTTACAAAAACGGAAGATCAACCGCATTATTGCAGTGATTCTAAGTAAAATCGAGAGGGTTTATTGCTCGCTGTGCGTCAGGGTCCCAGGGTCCCAGGGTGAGGGAGGGGCGTGAAGACGAGCCCGGGTCTGAGATGTGATGGCTGGGCGTGTGGATTAGAGGAGATGAAAGGGTCCGGAGAGGCGCTTTATCATGCACAGACTGCTCGGAAATTGAGTGGCGTCTCTCACACCAATTCTGACATGTCTGCGCTCAAAAGAGAGGTGTGGGGGTGATGCTGGAATGGCACAGGGATCTCTGCAATTCCCAAACCTTTCCAAGAGTCTGGAGCCGTAAAACACTCATTGTATTTGCATTCCTTACACCGCACTTCTGAAGGATAGGGTGCAATGTGGCTGTTTATGTCTGCAGTGTTGGTTATCAGCCGTAAATTCGTCTAAAACGGGCGTGCTGATAAAACTTTCCCCACATTACATCCCGGTTTAGTCTTGCTCGCTGAAGTGTGAGCGGACATCTCATGCCCAAGCGCGTTTAACGCAACCGCGTCTTTTATGCGCAAAGTGATTTAGAGGGTAGCAGGAGTCGAACTGTCAAAGATCACATGCGTGGCTTTTATTCCTCGCGTCAAACTGGGATTTTTTTTGTTTCCCCCCCGTTCGGATTTATTGCGGTAAACCATAGAGCTAAAAAGAATAGCGATTATACGCATGCGAACTTTAATGGAAGAATGATGTTTTCCAAGCCGTTAACTCTTTTATTCCGTCTCCCTCCGTGAACTTTTGACTTCTTTTGATTTTCATAGAAACGCTTCGCGAGGATCTCGAGCTCCTCTTAATACGTGCGTCGCGTCGTGATTTAGCGTGAGCGCAAAACGCGCAAAACGCGCTCCTGCGCGCCGGAGGATCAAGGCTCATCTGCTGCCCTCTTGTGTTGTTTGGCCGCCCCAAATTCCTCAACAGTTCCTCGGCTTCCCCTCGCGCTCCTCCTCCTCTTCATTGTATCCGCGTCAAAACGAAGGGGGTGCGCTGTAGCGCGAGGAGCAGGAGGGAGGTTTTAAGCTGTGCCATCGGAGCGCAGAGGTGTTAGTTCATATCGAGAGAGCCGGCAGAGACAGAGAGAGTTTGGACTACCACTGCATAGTTGCACTTATGTCTTCTTGTCGTTCGTTTTAACTTACATCCATGTGGCGCTTATGTCCATCGCATCCACCTTCGTTGCGTTTTATGAAGCGGAGTTTGAAAAGAACATTCTCAACAGATGTCAGACTCCGTTAGTGCCTCGGGTCATCTAGGTGTTTTACGCACAGCTGGTGTTTAAAACTGAGCTGGGGCGACATTGAGGGGATTCAGACGCGCTGGACTTTCTTTTTTTTTTAGTCAAGTTAAAGGAAGCAGCTCCTCCAAGTGGGTTACTATCATTTCCTAAATGTTTCCCCAGAGGAGGCTCTTCGCGTTTCCATTTCTTGGACGAGGAAGGATGGATGTGAGAATGAACCAAGGACACCTACTTTTGGCAGTGACTCTCATCGTCTGCAACTCACAGCTGCTGGTGGTCGCCAACTCATGGTGGTAAGATCAGATTGCATTTGCCAAATAATCTAGGATACATGTCTATGTTTCCGAATAACGCCATAGTGAGTTATGCATCTTTGTGAAGGACGAAACGATGCGTAAGAAAACCGTTGGCTGAGAACAAATGTGAAGGCTTTGTCACAATATTTACCTTGGGCAACAAATGGTCAAACTGTTTGTAAATAAGGGCATTCAAGGCAACATGGCAACTGTTTTTCCAACCGTTTTCGATTGAATAATAAGTTACAGACACAGTTAAACCTTTACAATCCATAACTTAATACAACAAAATGAATTGGCTTGAAAGTAAGCCGGCACATTGAATCACAGGTTTAGCGTTTGACTTAACATCTGCATTCTTCAAAAGAAGAAGTAGTAGATAAACACCCAAGTATAGCCTAACTGAGGTTTTTGTCATGCACGCTGCAGGTTAGTCGTCCGCACTTTATTTAGCTGATGAACTGTGCTTTGGTCTTACTTTCTCAGGTCATTAGCTATGAACCCCATCCAAAGACCGGAGATGTACATCATTGGAGCACAGCCTCTGTGCAGCCAGCTGATGGGCCTGTCTCAGGGTCAGAGGAAGCTCTGCCAGCTCTATCAGGACCATATGGTTTATATCGGAGAGGGGGCAAAGACGGGCATCAAGGAGTGTCAGTATCAGTTCAGGCAAAGGAGATGGAACTGTAGCACGGTGGACAACACATCCGTGTTCGGCCCCGTCATGCAGATAGGTGAGTAAACGGGATGACGCTTACAATGCACTCGAAGCAAGTATCACAAACAAACATAAAGCATGCAGTTATTAAATGCATGCCTGCTTTCGCGTTTCAGACCACAGTGTACTTTTGAAATGGAAGGGTCGTGCGATAATTGTCGACTATTAATGGAAGTTCTTAATAGTCACATGACTAGCTGTTTAATTCGGTTTGCTCTTCAGAAAGATGATAAATGTGTTAAAGCTTCATAAAAATAGTTATATCTACCATATTTGGTAGATATATTATTTATTGTTTTTTTGTTTAGTTTATTGTGTTTTAGTGTAATTAAGTGTCTTTCATTTGATTAAGGATCACGGTGCACGTACAAATTAGTTTTTTTTAATCTATTTAATATGAGGCATGGAATATAACCAGTTGTTCTTATGTTATCATTCAAATATATGAAAATATGGTACTTTGTTTGCCATCTTTTTCATTAAAAATGAATAACGTGCGTGCCTAACAAACGTTTTTGGTTTTATTTAGTTATACGTAGCCTATACGTAAAGTGTTCATGTCGCGCGCTCAGTACGCATTCAACAGCTCCCGGGGCTTCACGCGCTGCGCCTCTTGACATCGATGTGGTGGATTTCATGTAACATTGTTTGTTATTTAAGAAGAACGGATGCCCTATGTTCGTTAATGCATGCATGCTTATCCTTTATACGGCATATTTAAATGAAGAAAGTTTCTCCGGATGGTGTCAATCCTTCACGTGACCCGTAAGCAGCGCGCACGCTGCTTGAATCTAATGCACGCTCTTTTGCGCGTCGATCTCTCACGCAAAGACAGCGCTCGTTGCCTGAATTGAGTGTTAGTTCCGCTCATCAGTGAAACAAGGTGTAAGACGCGACATGCCACCCCCCCAAATAGCATGGGACTTATTTGCAGTCAATCGCGAGGTTTATATTGAGGTGTTAGTCGGGCCATTGTCCAGCGTCGCTTTTGAAATGCAATGACACGATGACACAGAGTCGGGATATCCGGGACTCTATTTGAAGTCTGGGCACCAAAGGCCAATAAAAGTGGCCCTCCGAATTCAATAGGCGCATCTCTGGAATGCAGGTACACACCCGTTTACACGCGCCGCTTTGTGTGTGTGATACTGTGGGACTTCTTTCTGTATGGCGCGCTATGTATATCTATCATCCAAAACGTGTGCTAAAATGTTCGATCTATATTTTTACATGCCGAAAAAGCCATAAAATCAGGTAATGCGTGAAGCATTAACGTTATGCGCTCCCGTCATGCTTTTTTTTTTTTATGCACAAAACGTGACTCGTGGTCAGTCTAGTCAGGGGCAGGTTCACTTTCATTAAGGCGTTGAGGAAGGCCGGTTCATTAAAAAAGGAATTCTCCGGGCCTGGAGTTTACAAAACGTTTTGTTTGACAAATTTCCTCTCGTAATTACTGTGTCGCCGAGCATTGATACAAAGTGCTTATCTCTAAATATGGTTGCACCGGCACTTTTTAACATGTTTAAACAGCTTTTAAACGTTAAACGCTATTAACTGTATTGCCTGTGCTGTTGAGGTATGTGAAATCTGCATTCCAGATGGCTTATTAGATGGGGGGAAAAAATCAGGTAACACATGCACAACAGATGCGAAAAGAGCACAAATTTTTATAAACCTAGCGCCTCTTTGGCAGCAACGCTTTGCGGGTTATCATATGCCTCATATCAAGTGTACCAACACTGGAAAACCTGTCTCTTTTCGTTTGTGTTTCCATATATATCCATCGAGATATATATATATATATGTATATAACAATGGAACAATGAATCAGTGCTGTCTGTGTACATGCACACGTTTCTGATAATCTTATCTCTCACTGCAGGGCTTACCAAAAAGATTGTTACCATCTGTGGGGTTCTGGAAATGAGTCGTTGTACTCTTTGCCTTACTTCCTAAGTGAATAATCAAGAAAAATAGTGTACTGAAGAGTTGTGGATGATTTAACGAAGTGATTTGCAGCCGGTGGAATGTCGTCTGTGTCCTAATTATGTGTGTGTGTGTGTCTTCTGCAGGCAGCAGAGAAACAGCTTTTACTTACGCCATCAGCGCAGCGGGCGTCGTGAATGCGGTGAGTCGGGCGTGCCGTGAGGGCGAGCTCTCCACCTGCGGCTGCAGTCGAGCGGCTCGCCCAGGACCTCCGAGAGACTGGCTGTGGGGCGGCTGCGGGGACAACGTCAACTACGGCTACCGCTTCGCCCGGGAGTTCGTGGATGCCCGCGAGCGCGAGAAAAACTACCCGCGTGGGTCTGTCGAAAACGCACGCACGCTTATGAACCTACAGAACAACGAGGCCGGGAGAATGGTGAGGAAATGAACGCACGCATCGGTTAACGATCTGTTAATAGACGGCGACCAGCGTCCGAACTGTGTATCCCGACCCACTCTGTGGGCGTTAAATCCATCGGGATCCGCGAAATATCATTTTGAGCAAGAGTCTTCAGCGCGCTGGTCTGGTTAAGGTGTGTTTCTCCGTGATTCACAACTTGTCGCAACCTCTATTGTGATATTGAGAAATAAGAGGCCAGATGCACACTCGAACGGATAAACACAGCTTTAGATATGTTTGTGCGCGAATAAACCAAAGGCAGCCGTAATGTCTCCTGCAGATCACCACAAACACAATAACAAACACGGTTACTTTATTCTCCCTCTGTTGTGTAGTGAATGTGTTTACTTAGATACACTCTGGGACCGCAATTGCTTTTAGGAGTTAGCTGCGCCTGACTAAATCAGATGTTCTCAAAAGTAAAATGATTCATTATTTTTTAAGGGGCGGGGCTAGTGTGTGGTCTTATATTTAACTTTTAGCTAAAGATGTGCAATAACATATTTTAAATGGACTAGCCGGGGAGTTATCTGAACAACTGATCGGTAAATTTTTTGTAAGGAAGTCCATTTTCAGTTAAAACGCGGTCGCATTTGCGATTGTTTGGTGAGGTTGTGCAGACAAAAACCTGTTGCTTTAATAGGAATTCACACGATTAGGAGTTTTGAGAATATTTATGAAGTTGCCCTAAGTTTCGCACAATTGATTTGGACTGTGACTGAGCTGTGCTTCAAACTTTGCAACACTACTGACGATAGACGAGACCTTTTTGGCCTGAAAAAGTTGAAGCAAGTGAAGAGGCGCCTTTTTATGTACCTGAAAACATAATCCTGGTGAAAGGACACTTAAAAGCAGGGGCCGAAGTGTGCTTTAAAGCAGATGAATTACAAAACGCAGAATTCCTGTAGTTGGTGCATGGCACTTGCAACATCAAGGTTGTGGGTTTGGTTCTCAGGGAACGCATTAACTGATAAAAGTTGCTTTGGAAAAAAGAAAAACATCTGTTTAAGGCGTAGATGCAATTAAAACTAAAATGGCTGTCTAGCAGCATGCACACATCTGGAATAAAGCTTGTTTACCTGATTAGTCGCTTGTTGGATGATTAGTTAGTCATCAAGACTTCGGGTTTATATAAAAATAACTCTCTGCATTTAGATCGCAGGCTAGTGAGAGAGCTAATTAAATGGAAATGACCAAATGGCGCCCATGCAACGGCTAGCGCTCTCGGAGACCGCTGGGGGTCAGGAAGTCAAAGCGCCACCAGGGATGAAGCGTCCGCGTTTCTCTCAGTCAGCATGTAGCTCAGATCTAATCTTCCTTTGATTAATTTATTGGAGCAGTCAATGCCAGAACAAATAGTTTTCTGCGTTTTTTTTTTTTTTTTTTTTTTTTTATAAGGTGATGTGTGGTAAATATGTTTAGTCAGGAACGCTCTGACGCTGCACATTTTCTTGTTGAACGACTTCTCGCTGTTTTATAGAACAGCTACACGGTGGAGGGACTATTGGAGCGTTTCCAAACATGCGAGCGTGTGTGTGTCTGGCTCCAACAAACTGTGGCCCCCCCTGCCACGTTCAGGTGGGCATAAAAAAAAAACCCTCCCGGAGAACGCGCTGCAGAATGTCACCACGTCCTGCCAAAACACGCCATCAAGCTGGAATGCGTGCCTCCGTCCCTTTGCGAGTCCCACGCTTTGTCGTACCGCACCCCGATCCCATCCTCTTCTTTATTTGAGTGCTTTTAAAACCAAGCGGCCTCGTAAAAAGTCCATTTGCCTGCCGATGTGGGTGCTCGCCGTGCGCAGAGCTCCGCCGCGTATGTTTGTCTTAGAGAAGATGAGTGTATTTAACGTGTTTACAGAAGAGAGGGCCTCTTTTCTGGAGTAATGGCACATCTGAGATCCCTGGCTCTTCTCCTGGAGGTTCCCGGAGGTGAGGAGGTCAAGGTCTGGACGGGTCCTGTACGTGCACCAGATTAGATCTCAATTGTATCCTTTTTGTTCTTTTTTTTTTTTTTTTGAGTTATTGGCACCTGCTTTTTTGATGGAGGTGGATTTGAAGGTGCCTCCCGCCTCCCTGGCGGTCCCTTTCTGCGGGGGCCTGTTTGCCGGAGATTTGTCTTGCTTGGAAAGGCTTAGTCTTGGTGGGCTTTTGTGGAGGCGACAGAAGCGTATCGGATGCCCCTCGGTGTGGAGTCGGGGCGGGTGGGGGATGTAAGGGTGTAGTGAAAGCTGGTGCGTGTGGTTCCGGCCCTGTGGGTCACAAAGACTTGTGACCCAGACTGTACAGAGAGGAGGAGGCCTACACCCTTTATAAAGATCACCTGCTTCTGTGCCTCTTTCATTCTTAATCAACTGCAGCGGAGACAAACACACACACACCTTAATCTGAAGCACTTTATTACGCACTCACACACACATGTAGGCGTAGCGCATTTTAATATACTGGGAAGGCTTTCGGTCTCACTCATTCAGCGAATTTATCTGCATTACTAATGTTTGAATGCTTTTGTATTCACAGACACGCATATTTACTTAGCTATCTAAATGAGGATGGAACATATGCTTCTGTGTGTGTTTTTTTTTTTACGCAACTAGTCAAAAGCGACTGAATCATGAATCTTATGATCTTAGAAAAACCTCAGATTTGAAGACATTATTATCAAGTGTTTAAAACTGACAAATAGAGAGATATTTATAAAATAACATTGGGTTATTTAAAATGGATGTGTTTGGACTGAACGTGATCTATCTATCTATAAAATAAATAAAAAAATGTAATATATCAAACACCAGCTTTAAAGTATGAATGAAGTATAACAATTAGAGCGTGTATGTGAAGAATTATAGAAATAATAATAGAAAATTGAGTTTCAGTCTTCCTACTTAAAAAAATATTGTAATTATTTGTGAAATTTACTAGCAGTTACTGATTGAAAGTTGTCTCCTAGCTTTTTAGTGTCCTAGAGTAAAATAAAATAAAGTTTACCATCGCCATTATATGAATTATGACACACTATTGACCGGTGGATCGACAGAGAACTTTCTTTCTGTGTCATAAAAAAATGATGGTTCTATTCTATTTAAAGAAATACGAGGTAAAAGTGTGAATACGTAATGTGCGCACTTTTGGAGTAAAAGTTTGGATGTGTGGCGAAGCGCTAATGAAAAATAAATGAAAACAAACATGATTAAATATGTACAGGTTTGTGTCCTGTTTAAAATATCATCGTCTTCCGATTGATTTATAATTCATGGCAGAAATAAGAAATGTTAGTGTCAAAGTATTAACAAAAATAGCGGTCAAATATCGAATCTGTCTAATCACCAAGACAAATCAGTATAAATATATATGATATAAAAAAATTTCTCCACTGTCATATATATATATATATATATATATATATATATATATATATATATATATATATATATATTATTATTATTATTATTATTATTTATTATATATATATATATTAGAAAACAGAATCAAATTAAATGAAGAATTTATTTTATAATAATTTTTTGAATTATTTACTTAAATATATATTTTTTACCTCTGATGGCATCCTCAAACTATTGTTTTGCCAGATTTAGTCCCCAATGTGCAGCTAAATAAACCTTACATATGGTATCTATATCTTTCAAAATACATCTCATTGCTACTGATACATAGCTGGGGCCTTACAAATGGCTACATTTTCTGAGCGTAGCTCGGAGAGACTTGTATTTGTTTACTTTAGATTCTCTTTCTCGTGCTGCGTCTCTTATCTCCACACCTCCAGGGATGGTTGTTTGCCGTCTCCGCACTCCGCCCCGACCCCGCCCAGCAGCCGACCCCGACCCCGTCTGAGCGTGCTCCATTGTGCGCAGCACCGCATGCGTGTCCCTTCCACGCACTGATGAACCTGTCTATCCATCACACCTTGGTCACTCGGGCCAAAAAAAGAGAGAAAAGAGAGAAAAGCAGGCGCAAAAAGGAGATAGATGAAAGAGAGCGCGAATAAAAGAGCGCATCGGCGGCCTTTATGCGAACGCAGTTTCAGTCGGCGCGCATGTTGCATAGAAATGCTCAAAACCCTTTTGTGTGAGATCATTTGGATGAGGTAGCAGAACTGCCGCTTGACACGCAAGATTGTAAATAGCTTGCGTGATGTGGGCCGCCGCTGTGTGGGAAAGCGTGTGTGTGTGTGTTGTTTCTGGATTGCAGACAGGTATGCAGGTAGGGCCGGTGATGACAGAGACTTGAAAGGTGTTGGAACTCCCCTTAATGTCTGTGTGCGAGCAGGTAAAATGGAGGGGGCTTAACAGCTGCCTCCGGAGGGGTTGAAGAGCCGCGGCAGCACATCCTCAAAGACGACCGTTAAATGTTCTCACGTGAGGTGTTAAAGGGAGGAGCACTGCCTGCGCTTAAATGACAGAGAAACAGAGAGAGAAATGCCTTTAATGTTCCCTCGTTCAGGACACTAAACAGACACAAAAGACACGGCAAACAAGACGCGTCACAAACCGAGGGCGGGAAAGGCCCACGCGGGCCACCCAAACTTGATTGAGCCCAGACGTTGCACTCATTAGCTTGTTTTCATGTTTGTCGGTGAGACGTGACGCGTTCGGTTCGGCCGTCGGAGGGGGCGGGCGGTTAATGAAAACGAGTAGTCTGTTAATGTTACATGTTAAATGGTTAAAAAGGAAAGGGAAGAACAGCCGTTAGTTTAGTACGACAATATGTCGAGTGCTTCTTTATTGATTCAGCTGGGGGTTTCATTGAATTTAATCAGCAGGAAGTCTGCCGTCAGTGGTCTCAAAGGACTCTGTGTGTTCTAGAACAGAATGACTATTCATCCCATTGTTCTCCAAACGCTCTCTGTTTGTAAAGGACCGTAAACTCAAAGGAGGCCCCGCCAGGTTCAAAAGGACTGGCCGAACTGGACACATCTGGCCTCTAGAGAGCGCCGTTGATCCATTACGGTTTATTTTGCTGCTCTAAAGAAAGTTCATTCACTTCAATTAATAGAAAACATGAAAATAAATACGCTAGGATGTCCTGTCTGTGACCACGGTGACGTTTTGATATATTTATGGTAGGAAATGTACAAAAAATTTGATGGAAAAGAAAAATCACTGTACTGCTGCAAATATACCCATGATACTTATTGGTTTTATTGTGCAGGGAACATATTAAGAAGTAAAAAGACACAATTTTATAATTGACATTTCAAAAGTCAGCTTATCAGTTTTATTGTCCCCAACACATTTTAATATATATTATTATTATTATTCATTATTGTATATCTTTTGTTGATTTCATATTTATGTTTTAAACAGTAATTTTACTAAATTTTTATTCAAATCTATACAATTCAAATGAACTTTTTCAAAATCATATCACAATATTATATATTTTGTCACATCTACTTAAAATTTTAAATATGTTTACATATATATGTAAATATATAGCATTAAATGCTTTTGCTATTTTATGCTTATGTCAGAATATTTGCACGATATTATTTATTATTATCTTTTATATTTCACACATCATATACCATATTATCATATACATTTTTAAGTTGCAATAATTATACGTTTTTTATAATTACAAAGGAAAACATAAATTCGTACACTTTTTTTTTTTTTTTTTATGGCATGCGTGGCGAAATACTATTGATCACTTTTTCTGCTGATGCTTACAACCTACCATTGTTACAGTTTAGACAATATTATCCAGTTTTACCAGATGAAAAGGCTTTAAAACAATATGACAGCGGAAAGTAACCACGAAAGGTTTTGGTATTCGAGCAGGACAAATATAATTATAAGTAACATGGTCTAGTCATATCCTCACATCACTTTTGGTTGTCTCTCCACTCACAGGCAGTGTACAATCTGGCCAACGTCGCGTGCAAGTGTCACGGGGTCTCCGGCTCGTGCAGCCTGAAAACCTGCTGGCTTCAGCTGGCCGACTTCCGGCGTGTGGGAGAGTTCCTGAAGGAGAAGTACGACAGCGCCGCCGCCATGCGCATCAACCGACGAGGCAAGCTGGAGCAGGTCAACCACCGCTTCAACCCCCCGACCAGCGAGGACCTGGTCTACATCGACCCCAGCCCGGACTACTGCCTGCGTAACGAGACCACGGGCTCTCTGGGCACCCAGGGCCGCCTTTGCAACAAGACCTCGGAGGGCATGGACGGCTGCGAGCTCATGTGCTGCGGTCGCGGTTACGACCAGTTCAAGACCTACAAACACGAGCGCTGCCACTGCAAGTTCCACTGGTGCTGCTACGTCAAGTGCAAGCGCTGCACGTCGCTCGTAGACCAGTTCGTGTGCAAGTAGCAGCCTAGGGACAGGAACAGACGCCCTGGAGAGGCACTGAGCAATTAGCGGGAGAGGAACGGGACCATAACGGACCCAGAGGGGGACTTAGAGATAATTAAATGTAAAATGATATATTAAATAGCAACAAATTAAAGTATATAAATAAGTGTACGTGTGCCGTTGATAGTAATTTAATGACCTTTTCTGACTCAAGAATCAAAAGTTGGACGTCATTGATGAAAAGGAGGCACCGGTGTGACGTTTTCTGGCTCAAGCTGTTGTTCTCTCGATGTTTGAATCCAGAGAGGCACGAACTCGTTGGTTGCTTGTTCTGAAAAGAAGAGCCTAAACTCTTTAGAGACTCTAGAAACGGTAGAGATGCAGCAAGAGGACGGAGAGCAACGTCCGCCGCTGATTCGCCTCCACAAACAAACTCCACCTTGCCGATATCAGAGCTCTTAAGAACCTTGAGTCAGAGAAATGCGGAATTATCGGACGTTGCGTTCCCGAGATGTCATAAAGATCCTTGAGATATGACAAGAACAGAATGCTGCCTGTTAGCTGTCGCACAAGCATTTCTGCTAAGAAACCTGGAGAGACGTGTGAAAGATGAAACCAGAAACCTTTTTACCTAAATTCAAGCGACACACACACACACACACACACACACACAAAATCATTCGATCTGTATCCGTCGTATAGGCTTTCAAAGGTCTGTTATGAACCTTTGGTGCATTTCAGGGGCTTCTGTAAATCATCACATCTTGAAATTAACATCTAATCTAGAGCAGAGAATATTGTGTTTGTTCCGTCACTGTCTTTGACATTGTTGAAAGACTCGCGGTAATGAATGTGTGTCTGGTAAATGGAAAAATAGGAAAAAAATAAATCAAGGCTACATGATGAGGACTGCAAAAACTATTATTGTAACCAAATACTAGTGGTTCAGATTATATTTTATTAATTGCTTCTCATTTTATACATCATATGTATTGTTCTGATTATTATTTTTTAATAAAGAAGCTTTTTACTGGGGATTTATATGCTAGCAGAGGAGATATTACTGGCCACTGGATGGATCGGGCGATCATAGCCGAGCTCTCCCACTGTCAGGCCACAGAACAGGACAATAAGATCTTTTGTTCATTCATGAGTGTTTTGGAGGAAAAGTACACTTGTAAATAACAGTCAGTCATATATGCCATTAACACTTACAATCTCTTTGACATGTCACTCCACAGTTTGTTTGCTGCCCTGTGATCATATGCTTGTTGTGTGTATTCCCCCTCATTCAAACCAGTAATATTAAAAATATGAATAGTGATTATTATCACCTTCTCTGCTGCTTTACTTTCTGTTTAACTCTGTTTGTTTTGTTTGATTTGTGGAACGACTTCATCACATTTATGACCGGGTTTAAAGATTGCATGAAGTTATACGCGCTGCTCATATTATCCATTCAACTGATATGGTCAAGCATTTTTGGTATCATACATTATCTGTGTTGTAAACTAAACATAATGTAACCTTTACACTTACACTAAACATTTTTTTATACAGGCAGTGATCGTGTGATTAGTTAGCGAGGGTACACCATATTTCATATTGACAGGAAAATGAGGCTGTGATGGATAAAAGTGCATGTGGACTGCCGTTTAACAACATACCAGTTATTGTGAATATTATGTGATCTAGGACCCTTATACAGAGTGTGCCTGTTTAAAAGACTCTTTAAGTCTATCCATCACTGCCTCATTTCCAATATGGCCTCTAACCTGAAAGGTCTGTGCGGATCAAGTTGTGATTTCTGGAGAAGTCACAGGGTGGGGCGGCACCAGCTTTTCTCTAAAGCTAACCAAACACCAACATCTCAATTCAAATTCCAGTTTCTTGGTTCACACCCTCTTTTTCACCGGCCCGGACTAGTTTCAGTGCTACCATTTGTCATTATTAGTAGATCAGCCGACTGGTTTTGTTATGCAATTAGAAGACACTGGCACGAACTGCGTGTACTGTGTGAACCGCACGCAGGTTGGGAGTGTTTCCAGCGACCCTGGCTCAATACCAGGCACAGAAAGTATTGACAGGTGCAGATCGGCCTGCATGTCCTCCTTTAACATCTGTTTTGGAAATAGGTGAGTGCTTTATTTTTCATTTGGGTGATTATCAGCTTCGAACACAGAGGCTTATGTTCCACTTGTTCAGTTTCTCATTGGGTCTGTATGGTCAAATGATAAACCATGACCTGACCTCATCTCCAAAAAGCTCATATAGGCCAAAACACCACTTAACCGCATATAGACAAAGTCCACTATTGAATCCAGTGCTTATATTTTTCTGTTTATGCTATCAGTAACAGTTCGGTTCGAGTGTTGCTAAATAAATGCAAACTTTAGATTTCCTGAAAAGTGCGACCTCGAAATAATGCAAAATTTAAAAAAAAAAAAAAAACATTTTTATTGTTGGCATAAAATGTGGTGTACTGCAGTAACCTATATGCTCACCCACATAGTCATGATTAGTGATAATGGTCAAAGCCGAGGTATAATTTCCCAAGAAAGATCATAGTACATTTTCTCTATAACCTTTGCTATAGATTACATCATTGGTGAACGAAGCAGGCTACTTTCCAACATTGCACAACTAAAGCTGATATCATATCTGAATAACTGACATGGAGGGATGTCACTGCATATCCCTGCTTTCTAATGTAAATATTCGAATCTGTGATTGCACAAAATCGTAGCCTTCAAATCATCACAGACCCATGACAGCAGGGTTGTTAACATTATAGACATTGGGGGCCTCACAAGAGTCTTCCTTGGTATTTACAATAGCAGTCGATCAACATGGTTTTTTTAAAGACAGGTTTGTAAACGTTTTACATTTGTCTCCCTCTCAGTCTTATCAATATTTGGTTGCATCCTTATATGACAATGTCCTTATGGTTTGTAGTGTATAAATGATTAAAATTTTAAACGACATTTCATACAAATATACACAGTGACGGTGAACAAAAAGAAACAACAACAACAAAAACATGAAAGAAAACATGAAACCCACAAACAAACAAGTCACGCGCGGACTACAAATCCCGTCAAACGAGTCATCCCGAAACTCTGTCACGTGACCTCAGCCGTGCATTCTGACTGGCCACTCTGCCCTCACGCGAGGGGCGTCACACTGAAACGCAAGGATATCGAGAAAATCCAGCCAGGTCGAGTCAGTCAGTCAGTCAGTCCGCTGGATCCGCAGCGCCACTCCGACAAAAACACGCTTGAAGGACAACCGCTCGCCGCTTACGCAGACAGGTGAGCTAAAACACGACACCCCCGTGTAGTCGCTGGAGCACATTTTAGGGTGTTTCTGACTGTATTTCCGCGCTAATGAAGTTGTTTGTGTCAGTATTGCTAGCTGACTAGCTGCCGTTGCTACGCTGCCTGGAACGGTCCGTCTGTTGTTTTCCAGCTTTTTGTCCTAACGGGAATTTGATTTTAAACGATATAACATATCGGTATATTATCATAGAGGCGTCTTAAATCTTCCGAAGAATGATGTGAGTCGGCAGAAAGAAAAGTACGCGGTCTAAACCCTTTGCATTAGTCACTTTCAGACTTGTTTGTGTCAGTCTCTGAGAGGTGAGTGTGTGCACTGATGGGGCTTTTGTTCGGAGTTTTCATGCTCTTGACTTGTATTTTTCCAAGTTTTCATGCCCGTTAAGAGTTCTCTCCGAGGTTCACGACAGTAAAAGAGGGCTTGTTTTTGTTTGGGTTGTGAACAAAGCCGCTTCGATTTAAAGGAACAGTTCACCCAAATGAAAAAAACATTCTGGCATCCTTCACTAAACGATCCGGCCTACGCAATTTATACATATACCAAAACAAAATTTACTGCTTCATAACATCATCATTAAAATTAGGAGCATGTCTTAACTGAAGTCAACATACAGCACACAATATAAAAGATCTGACTTATATATAATTCCAGTCTTACCTCCAATAATAATGAATTTATTAAGCTTTTAAACTGTGTTTACCAGAAGGTGAAGGTGAAGGTTATGATGCCTTAAGTGAACTACCGCACGCATGTTCTAGCCAAAGAGGATGTATCTAACTAATTACAACCGCAAAATACCTAAACACTGTGTTAATGATGGCGCATAGAGCATCCAGCCATCTATAATGGATAGCCCTCGCTATGCCAAGGCCGGTTACGCTTCATCGCCAATATCGTGGACTGCACATTAATCTACTCATAAGAATAATTTCAGAGAGTCGGAAATAAATCAAAATGAACATTTATTCTACAGGTATAATTAAACAATTCTTAAATCAATAAAATACCATTTTAATTCAATCTAAATTGAGAATACATTGTAAATACATTTTTCTTGCACAACTGATCAGCAAACATCAAAATGATATCAAAGAGTCAGCATTCTGTCTATAGATGCGCTTCCTGAATGATTCAGTCTTCTTTAAATACCCAAATCAAAACAAAACAATAATCAATTCTGCATAATTAAAACTTTTACAGGACCTTTGTTGGGACCGATTCTAACTCAGGAGTCATGTAACACCTGGGGGTAGATGATAAACCTTATCTGGAGCACCACCCATAGCAGAAGAAACAGAACTTTGCTCATGTTAGAAGTCCTAATTTACATACAGGATTCAGGGCAGAGGTTTGTCTCTTTCTATTTATCATGTATAGTTGTACTGTTTACTTTTTGCACCTTTCTTTTTGCTAAATATATATATATAGTACTGTTCTTGTGTAAGTTAAAGTTAGTTTAACTTTGCCTCTCCTTTATAAATGTGTTATAAGGTATAAAATATTCCTCTACTATATGAGCCTGCAAAAATAGATGGCTGGGCAAATTCACAAAATGTCTTATAGGTACTTGACTTAATCATGAATTAGAGGACGAATATGTGTTAATAAAGCATTTATTAACACAATTGAGAAACTATTATCGTGCGCCTAAATAATACGCTATATTATAATGTGCATTGAAATAATTTGTTAATCATTTGTTTAAAATGATCTTAAACATCAAAACTCAAATAATTGTTTTTACATAATGTACAATTTAGAAATACAACTGACTACACAGCATGAAAATATAAACTATTAAACATTATATATATGCTCAAGAATACAAATATAGATTTAATTGTAAGCTGCTTAATAAAGTATAATAATTCTGGTACAATGGTTATTGTACATGAATTGAGTATAAACTAATGCTTAACTAAGGATTCAGCAGTGTGTAGTTATTATAAAATCTATACATTATATACTTCCATATATCAAATCTTTCATAAAACAGACAGGACCATGATTAGGATGGAATCAGAAGTCAGTTGTTTGTCTGTTGTGGATCTTACAGAGTGACAGCGAGAATCAAAAACCCAAACCTATAGAGGGGTTCAGTGAATGAAAAAGTTGAATGTGTAAGTGTGTGAGTGTGTGTGTCAGAGATGCTGTAGAAGGACAGAGGCCGGCCGCCAGTCCAGATACACCACTTTAGAGGAGGGTGAATGGACAGAAATGCCAGGGCTCATTGTTGCAAAGCAGACAACAACCATCAACAGTGCAGAAGAGATACCAGGACTTGTTATTGCATCTAAACTTATAGATCATCCTTCTTTCCTGCTGATTGCCTTATAGGCCACTGCTACATCGAGCCCAGCCAGTCCGTCACTTCAACCTCCCAGTAATGGCGCCCAGTCAGACTCCTCGATGAGAACCTGAGGAATATCTTTTAAATCTCTGATGACTGTGATATGGCTGGTGCTCTTCCACATTTCAATTCTCCAGCCTGTACAAATGAGCTGAGTGTTCGCTGTTTGGATCCAGTGTGAGAGATCACAGAAATCTGGAAATACAAAGGGGAAAAAGAATTAAAAAAAATTTGATTCTCATTAAATGCAAAAGTGACTCCAGAGAGAGTGCTTGCATTTTTGTAGTCCTGGTTGGATCCTGTGCTTCTCCATAGTCCAAACTACAATGACACACACACACACACACACACACACACACACACACACATACAGATACAAAGAATTAAATAAGCTGTTATTTTATAGAATGCATTAATAAGAATTAATCCATTGGTATGTGCATTTTTCCTAATAAATATTTTTAAATCAGTTTTCACACTGTACATCTTAATAAAAAGCCTTCAGGATATATTAGTCAGTTCACCCCACATATGGGCTCCATGAAGGAGAAAGTATTTCTAACATTTTAAATGGGTCTACTCATAAAAATATATGTATTTATATATGTACATGTATGTGCTAATATTATTTATTAGCAATTATAAAAAGAACTTCAGTGTGAAGAATATACAACTTTGAGCACATGTGGACTTAAGAAATAAGGGAAGAAGAGATGAGAAGTACCTACAAAAGAAAGAATTTCTAAGCAATGTTTTTGTTAAGATTAAGATAATTTTTTAAACATGTATGCCATACTCTGGAATCTCCAGTGAGTAGCTCTGGATCCTCTGCCTGTCAGAGCAGCTGACTCTGATCTCCTGGGTGATTGTAGCTCAGGTCCAGCCTCCCAGGTGTGAGGGGTTTGAACCTGAGCTGAAGACAGATAATCTACAGCCTCTTCTGTCACCACAACCTGACAACCATAAACACACAACAGACTCCCCACCGTGATGTCAAGCTTCTCGACCAATGCCTGAGGAAATCACTGCTGACAGGTCATCTCTCTAAAGGGAGTGGCCATATGTAATGCAACTCTGAAACAGGCTCTTCTTAAAAAATAAACATTTTAATCTGACACAGCACATTAAAAACTCAATCTGAGAGCTGAACTGCTAACATTGTTTGCACTCTGTATTTGCTGCCATTGCCCCATTTTTTCCAAATAGAGTATCATCTCCAATTTATATGACACTCCAACTATATCTCACTTGAATGACTGAATGACTCAAGCTCCATAGGGTTCTGTTACTTGTTCTCATTAAGTGGAAAATTTGCCTCTCTACACAATTTCTTAGGCCTTAAATGAGAGTAAAACCAGTTTTATAGTTTGGCCAAAGTGATCCCTATGATATTTCTGCAAACTGGACTCCTGTGTTTTAAGTTCTCATTTTACTTCTGTGTGAAAAATATCTAAAATATCTTTGATTAATAAATTCATGCTGTTGTCAAAACCTGTTTTTATCATTTATGGCATCTTACAAATAGCCAAAACTCTTTTTCTTCTCCCAAAATATTGAATTAACTGCATTTATTACATCACGCTCGATTTTTGGTAATCTATTCTGTTATGGAGCTAACTTGAATCATTGATTGATTGACTTGCCTGATATCATTGATACCAGTTAAACTATGAATTTAGTCTTGTTTTTAAAGCTTTACATGGCTTGACACTATAGTGTCTTCTGGGGATATGTTACATTATCAAATCCCTTCCCAATACTGGGCCTTGAACACTCTCTCTGTCTGTAGATCTATAAGTGCGCACTGTGTTAAGGTCCTAAACTTTGGAATAGCTTTCCAGTGTCAATTTGAATGCTCTCTATCGCTTTCTCTCTCTTTCTTAAATCGAAGCTAAAGAGTCATTTAGTACATACTAACCTAATATTTTAGTGTCTTTTGGTTATTTTCTGAGGTTTGGCTTGTGTGTATTTTTATATGAATTATCTTGTAATTTGTTAAGCAGGACTCTGTCAACCTGAGTTGTTTTGTCCTTTATAACAAAGAATGAAATGAATGTTCTAAAAGACTCTAGTATCCTTAGCTGGACAGCCTTGGCTCTTCAGTCCACTTGAGAGAAGCCTTACTCCTGAATCCAGCAGGTCATTGTTTACCTGTGGTCCAGCTCTCTGAGGCAGATTCTGAGGATTGTATAGCCACGACACAATGTCGTTACTGCTGGAGCAGAAGATTACACAGCAAGAGACTGGAAACAGAACAGAATACAAATTAATACAATTTTAAATTCATTCTACACCAGCATTGCAACAATATATACTTATATCTATTTATTCTATCTTACGTGTCTAGTGTTTTATCAATTGTATGCAGATAGATTTAATCTGGCAATGTGTTATTTGCGCTTAAGGTTTTCGAATACCAAGTATTTTTGTATTATATCTGTCTAATTTTTTGAATTATGGCTATAAATCCACTTTAAGAAATTAAGTTGGTTCCATAAAATTATAATATGAATTTTTATTACGAAACAGGACATTGAATGTCCTCTACATGAAGACACCAAGGAGCATGTTTATTATGCATTTTAAGAGCCACAAATGAATGGGGAAAGAAATTGTATGTTAATAATTCATTAAATATGACATATTATTATGAAAATTCAATAATTATTACTGCCATTATTATAATTTCTTTTTATTTGCAGGTCACTCTTAAAAAAAACACATACTAATATTTAATTATGTTTTAGTCTATAGATATATTCAATGAGAATCCACTATTTCCCATTTAAACATCTTGCAGAAAGAAAATGGTCTATCAATCATCCTGTTATAACATAATTGCGAATCATCGTTATGCATGAGTTTAGGGAAAAATGGAAAATAAATTAATTCGCTTGCATTTCTATGTATTTTTATTATAATTACTTTAACATTAATGCTGTAAAAATGTAAATAATAATGAAAAACACTCAGAGCTTTCTGCTGGTCACAGGCTGGTATGAGTTTCTTTTCACCTTCTGCCTGATGTGTTGTATTTCTGGAGGTCCAGCCTATCCAGTACCTCTACATCTGAAGCATGTAGGCAATTGTTGAGCAGTGGAGCAGGGTAGAGCTCTTCTCTGAGGTTTTTCTGATTCTTACAAACTCTGAATCTCTGATAGGAGTCTGATCCTTGACTTCAGCAGGTGAGAAAGATTGATGGATCGCTCAGTGGGGAGTCTTATGTCCATCTTGACTTTCTCTTTAATGTACTGGGCTGTTCTTCAAGTGGTCTCTGGAACTGTTCTCTGTTTGTGCCAGTAGATCCCTAAGAGTCTCTGATTGGACTCCAGTGAGATGCCCAGCAGGAAACTGGGCAGAGAGGAAATAGATCCAGTGTCTATTTTTACTTTCTAAGGCTTTATCTACTGCACTCTTTATGCAAATTCAGCATAGAATTAAAAGCTTTAAGAGTACTTGATGTGCTTCTCTTAAAGAGCAGTAAAAATATAGAAAGGCAAGAAACCTTGCATGCCTGATGAAATTGAAGCAGTGACTTCTCCGATGAATCACAAATTCTTCCTTAGATCTCAGTAAATTTCAGAAAACAGTGAGGCATCAGACATTTACGCCTACTCTCAATCAGGTCCTCCTCATAGATCATCACATTGTCCTTCATCAGCTCATTAAATGCTACTTCAGTAAGTTTCACAATTACGCTCTGATGGACTGTAGACGCTTTCTCTGATCTATTTCTTCTAAGTTCTCAAGTAATCTGGAGCTGGGCAAAAAGTAAATGTATATTTCAGTCAAGCAGTTTGAAGGATTTCTGCATTAAGATCATCTGTCAGTAGGTTTTGAAGCACAGTTGATGAGATCCAGCAAAAGACAGGGATGTGCACATGATGTGAGGCTTCTTTGCTCTTTTGATGTGAGATGATTCTGCTACGATGCTGGTCATTGATTCTTTCCTGAAATATTCTTCGAGGGTCATTAAAACCCTGAATTCTGTTACACGACATATTTTTGAATGGATCTGACTGGCTGCTACGGTCTGGAGGTGATCCAGATGAGAGCACAGGGCCAGATCTCCTTTTTATGAGGTTTGACATCAACATACCTACTGAGGAAAAATTCATTCACATCACAAACCTTCCTACCATCTGAAAACATCAGTGTCATTCTGCTTTCATCCAGACTCATCTAGGATGAACACTTTAATTACTTAAATTCCTTCATAAATCTTTGAGCTCAGATCTTGAAGCTTCAGGATGAAAGTCCAGCAGAAGTCCGTGAAGACTGTACTGACGACTTTTAATCAAGTCTAGCTCTCGAAATGAAAACACAACATGAAATCTACATCCTGATTGGCTTTTCTCGGCCCAGTCTAGAATGAATCTCTGTACAGAGACGGTTTTTCAATTCCTGCAATTCCTTAGTAAGAATAGTCTTGATTTTGTTTTTCTTCACATCTTTGATTCAGGTAATGATTTAAAGATGTCATTACAGTTGATTGCAGCCAGGCCAGAGGTTGTTTTCTGGGTGTTTTCCATCTGTAAAACCTCATGTTCTTCTTATCTACTTCCCTTCTCTCCTTCTAAGTGATGTAGAGGTCTGTAAGATCCGGTTCAAGAGGGTTTCATTTCCTTGCAGTTTGTTTCCTCAAATAAGTGTCTGTACTTGTTCTTCATGCTGGTTTTGTGTTGGTTCCCACCTTCTGCAAGGGACTTCCTCTTCAGGTCTATCTGCCTGATGGGTTTTATCAGGGGATTACAGTTGGATTATCTATCTCTTTACTGTTAAAATTGAAAGAAAGAATAGTCAAAATGGGCAAATTATAACAGCTGTTTTAAAACACATTAGTGTGAATTGTATATCTGTACATTTTGTAGAATATTTTAATCGAAATTGATAATAAAACGGCAGTAAACCAGCAAACTAAATATTTACTAACCGTGGGAGAGGGCATTGTTTCACTGAATGAAAGAGGTCTACCTATAGAGTTTTATATCATTATTAGACACAGAGCTGGCTCCTGCAGATTCTGACTTTCTTCCTGCTGATACTGCTGAAATACAAACAAATATGTAAAGTATATATATAAACACACACACACACACACACACACACACACACACACACACACACACACACACACACATACAGTTTTATTGCATATTAACATACATTTGTGGCCTACTTGATAAAACAGACAAGCACTGTCTGTTAATTCATTTTTCTTCTTTTATTTAAAGTGCACCTATTATAAAAATCTACCTTTTTCATGGTGTTTAGATACAATCTGAGTGCTAAGGGGGCTGTGTGAACACAACCACTCCTACAATAACACCCACCTACATGTCTTAAAAAAATTAAAAATGATGCTATTAATGACTCTCTGTGTCGTTGAAACTCGTAAGACCTTCTGTCTATCTTGGTCACAGAGCTTCTCCACGACTATTCACAGAATAAGGGGGTATGTTTCTCTTTTCTCTCTACATATGCATAAAACATTTATTATGAGGCTGGGCTACTGTGTAATATGTGTTGCCATGGCACTTATGTCTAGTGTAAAACTCTGTATATGTTATGTTATATATTCTGAAAAAATGTGCATACTGTATGATAAAATTTAGGCTTATTAAAATATCTGCAGCACATCTTATAAATCTGGCTTTACTTATAGTAGCACTACTGGGCTTTGTGTAAACAGAAATTTCTGTCAAATGAATATAAATGACCTTTCATGTCTTTGACTTTGTCAAGTTCCATGCATATTACAGTTCAAGCAAAGTCTAACGGGTGCTATTTTTCACTTAAGGGATGTTTTAGGGGATGTTTTCTGCACATCTCTACCTCGTGACTGGTCTTTTTGCCTCTATCCATAAAGAGATCTATCCACATAACAACCTCTTCATATAACACAGATTAAAACATTTTGAGAGCTCTCTGACCTCCACAGACTTAAAAATATTATTGTAGCTGTAAAATTATTGGGTTGAGCCCTGGAGCTATAAACTAGATATAGACTATTTTATCAATGTCTTGCAATGTTTCTGAGCCTAAGGACTGCTGTCTGGGCAGGATCAGGAAGCTCCATTTCATTCCATTAAAATCATCTTCATTTGTGTTCTCAAGATGAACAAAGGTTTTATAGGTTTGCAAATGATATGAGAGTTTTTGTTTAATCTAACCTTGTATTGCTATATTTTATTATTAAAGATACTGGCGAAATTTTAGTAGAAAACAGGAAAAAACATATGGTAATAGATGATCACAATGATCCAACAAAACCTAACGAATATACTCAGGCAGCTGGCCAGCATCTGCTGGTGCCAGAAAAGCCTATCAAGCCAAACTCCTGATCTTGGAATTGTAAAAACTATGCTAAGCTACAGATTTCATGTGCTTCTAAAAGTATTAAATCATACTCTGAGTCAATAGCTACATTTCTGCTCTCCCTTTCTTGGAAACTCATTCAAAGCACGATATATATGTCAATAAAAACAAAACATGACATTAGATTAGGATAGTCTGCAGCAGATGGAAGTACTGTATTGCCCCATTAAATATAAATACAAAATGCAAATGTAAAAGATAAATAAGTAGCTTCCAGAACTCCTGTAAATCTCCAAAGGTCTCTATAGAAAATATGTAATATATATATATATATATTATATATATATGATATATATATATATATATATATATATATATATATATATATATAATATTAAATCAATATTCTTAGCTAAATGTTTGTTACAGACAATTACAAAAACGTACCTGCAGTAGAAAATAAAGCAGTAGGTTTAGTAATAGTAGTATCTTGCATAAATATAAGTGCAGAACTCCAGCATTACTTTTTGTAAATGAAAGAATGTAAATGAGCACAAGAGCAATTTCTGCAAATAATCTGGTTTATTATTATTGCTTTGTAATATAATTATGCAGTATATATATACATGCTTAGATAAAGAACAAGTTCTGAATTTACCACACTGTGCTGCCACTTAAGGTCCAGGCACAGATTTAAACTTGTTTTAAATTTGAGTTTCATTTTCTCTACGAATACCTGGTTGAGGTGAAAAATCCCCCAGGCAGAGCATCATCGCAATCTCATGGACTCGGGTTAGTTTTCACTTCGCCACACCAAATTGGCGCTTCTGAATGCAATGTCTGGGCGTAATGCTGTACATTCACTCTCTAGATGAGATCATCCAAAATAATTCAGTCCTGACTCCACATAAACGTCCAGCCAGATAGTCGGCCTTGTATAGTGTACATATTATTCACATAATATTAGGTTCTCTCACATTTAGTATCAGTAGATGCTACCAACTGGGCTTCTATTAACAGAGTGAAAATAGCTTAGTTAGATCTGGTCTGGCCTTAGACTGCACCTGTGGCCAAAAAGGGCCGTGGTTGCTATTTACTAAAATGTACTATAAATTCACAGATTTACATTAAACACTGTGAAGATTTACAGGAACACACTCTGCAGGAATAGTGGCCACCTCGAGAACCAGTTTATTCATTGTCTAAGATTCAGTCTTAAGAAAACAAGAGGGGATTTAGAAAGAAGATTAAGTGATGGTACTAACTCAGTACAGTTTATTGAATAATCTTAGTTGTGTGTCAGTCTAATACGATCCGCTCACGCACTCTCTACCATATTATACCAAACAAAAATTACTGTCATAACATCATCATGCGTATAACATCATTAAATTAGTGAGAACGTCTTTAACTTAAAGTCACCACACACAACATGCAAAAGATCTGGACTCATATATAATTTGGTCTTACTCCAATAATAATGAATTCTTTCTTTCTTAAACTGTGTGTTTCACTTACAGACTGATTACAGCACTGTCGTAAGAACGTAGAACTCCATCATTTTAGTTCCTTCCATTACTGACCGTGCGTTTGGGAATTCAGGCGATCGTTTCACTGAACTCTACACGGCTGGGACAGTCTGCACCGCTACTCAGAAGGTAAGGCGAAGGTTATGATGCCTTATGAACTACCCAACGCATGTTCTGAACAAAGAGGATATCTAACTAATTAACCGTGAAAATACCCAAACACTGCGTTAATGATGGCGACAGAGCATCCAAAATATTCATAATGATAGCCTCGCTACGCCATGCGTCGGGTTACGCCTGGTCCTGCCACAATATCGTGGACTGTACATTAATCTACTCAAAAGAATAATTTCAGAGAGTTTGGAATAACCAAAATGAACATTTATCTTGCCAGGTATAATTAAACAATTCTTAAATCATTAAAATATCATTTTAAACCAATTCAAATTGAGAATACATTGTACACATTCTTTCATAATAACTGATCAGCAAACATCAAATGATATCAAAGAGTCAGCATTCTGTCTATAGATGCTTCCTGAACACCCGCCAGTCTTTAAAATACCCAACCAAACAAAACAATAATCAATTCTGGGCATAATTAAACTTTTACAGGACCTTTGTTGGGACCCGATTCTAACTGTGAGTCATGTACCACCTGCAGGATGATAAAACCTATCTGAGCAATTCACCCATACCTGGTGAAGAAACAGAACTTTGCTCATGTTAGAAGTCTCCTAATTTATTACACATCTTAGGCAGAGGTTTGTCTTTCATTTATCATGTAGTAGTTGTAATTGTTTCCATTTTTGCACCTTTTGCTAAATATATATATAGTACTGTTCTAAGTGTTAGTTTAACTTTGCTCTCCTTTGCAAATGTGTTATATGTATAAATATTCCTACTTTTATATATGGAGCTCATAAAAATAGATGGCTGGCAAATTCATTAAACAGTTTTATAGGTACTTGACTTAATCATGAATTAGAGGATGAAATATGTGTTATGTGCATTTATACATAATTGAGAAACTATTATCGTAAGGTCAATAATACGATATTATAATGTGTATTGAACACTTGTTAATCATTTACTTTCTAAATGATTCAAATACTGAAAACTCCTAACAAGTGTTTACATAATGTAAACAATTTAGAAACAATAAACTATCATTAATAAACATGAAAAATACAAATTCACAAAACATTACAGATATCACAGGTGCATTTATAGATGCACTTGTAAGTCAGTTTAATAAAGTATAACACTCTTGCATAATGGTTGTCAAAGGATGAATTACATAAACTATCGTTTAACTAATGATTCAGTGTGTAGTTATTATAAAATCTATACATTATATACTTCATACATCAAATCTTTCTATAAACAGACAGGACCATGATTAGGATGGAATCAGTCAGTTGTTCTGTCTCAGTGATTCACAGAGTGACAGCGAGAACAAAACGGAACCCAGCAGGTTCCAGTGAATGAAAAGGAATGTGCAAAGTGTGTGGAGTGTGTGTGTCAGAGATGCTGTAGAAGGACAGAGTGCCGCCGCCAGTCCAGATAATTCCTACTCTGCTAGAGGAGGTGAATGGACAGAAATGCAGGGCCTCTGCAATGTTGTGCCAGACAAATAAATCCATCAACAGTGCAGAAGAGACACCAGGACTCTGTTATTGTATCCAAAACTTATGATCATCCCTTCTTTCCTGCTGATTGTTTTATAGGCTACTGCTACACGAGCCCAGCGCCAGTCCGCCCAACCTCCCAGTAATGGCGCCCAGTCAGACTCTCTGACAGAGAACTCCAGAGGGAACATCTTTAAATCTCTGGATGATCAGATATGGCTATGCCTCTTCACATATTTCTACCTCTCCTGCCTAGACAAAAATGAGCTGGAGTGTTCGCTGTGTTTGGAATTCAGTGGGAGATCACAGAAATCTGAAACACAAAGGGGAAAAATAATTGTAAAAAAAATTTGATTTCATTAAAATGTGCAAAAGTGACTCCAGAGAGAGTGGCTTCACATTTTGTAGTCCTGGTTGATCCTGTGCTTCCATAGTCCAAAAATCTATAATGACATACACACACACACACACACACACACACACACATATACAGACATAGTGAATTAAAGAAGCTGGAAATATTATTTTTATAGAATGCATTAATAAGAATCTAATCCATTGGTATAGTATTTTCCTAATAAATATTTTTAAATCAGTTTTCAAGCACTGTACACCTTAATGTGCCTTCAGGACATATTAATAGTTCACTTACATATGGGGTCTACGGAAGTGAGAAAAAGTATTTCTACATTTTAAATGTCTATATCTACAAAAATATATGTGTATTTATATATGTATGTATGTGTTAATATTACTATTAGCAATTATATAGCAAGAACTCAAAGAATATGGCCACAATTTTTTTGAGTTAATATGTGGACTTAAAGAAAGGCTAAGAAGAGATGAGAAGTACCGCTACAAAAGAAAGAATTTCTAAGCAATGTTTCTTTATAAGATTGATAATTTTAAACATGGCGCTACATAATCAGAATCTCCAGAGTAGTTTGATCCTTCAGCTTGTCGTAGAGAGCAGCTTGACTCCTGATTCTCCTGGGGTGATTGTAGCTCAGGTCCAGCCTCTCAGGTGGGAGGGGTCGAACTCAGAGCTGAAGATGATAACGACAGCCTTTCCCTGTCACCATACAACCTGACAAACTACAAACACAATAACAGACTTCCCATCATCAGATACTGTTTTCTGACTCAAATGCCTGAGAAATCACTGTTGACAGGTCATTCTCTCTAAAGGAGTGCAAGTCATATGTAATGCAACTTCTTAAACAGGCCTTAAAATAAACATTTTAATTTGACATATACTAATAAAAACTCAATTCTGAGAGCTGAACTTACACATTGTTTACACTCTGTATTTATGCCATTGTCTCATTTTTCCAAATATAGAGTATCATTCCACCTATATGACACTCCAACTATATCTCATTTGAATGATTGAATGACTCAAGCTCCATAGGGGCCCTATGGGCTTGTTTTCACTAAGAAAATTCTGGTTTTCACACAATTTCCTAGTCTTAAATGAGAGTAAACAAAGTTTTATAGTTTGGGCTGGGAGTGATCCCTTTATGATATTTTGGTAAACTGACTGTGTTTTAAGTTCTCATTTTACTCTGTGTGAAAAAATATCTAAAATATCTTGATTAACAAATCTGTGCTGTTGCCAAACTGTTTTATCATTTATGGCATCTTGCACACAAACCTTTTTTCTTCTCAAAACATTGAATTAACTGCATTTATTAGCATCACGCCGATTTTGCAATTCATTCTGTTATGGAGCTAATCAATCATTGATTGACGACTTAAAATGGATATCATTGGATACCAGTTAAACTATGAATTTAGTCTTTGTTTTTGTGCTTTATATGGCTTATACCATAGTGCGTCTTCTGATATGCTACATTATCAAATCCCTTCTGGGGCCACTGGCCTTGGAACACTCTCTGTCCAGATCGAGGTTAAAGCACTCCAGGCAGGTCTCAAACTTTGAATAGCCTTCCCAGTGTCAATTTGAATGCTCTCATCGCTCTCTTTCAAATCAGAAGCTTAAAACACATTTACTTCTAGTATGATGTATTAACCCATTATTTTGAAAGTGTCTTTACATATTTTCTTGAGGTTTGTCATGTATTTTTAAGGAATTATCTTAATTTATATATGTAATTTAATAACCCTGAGTTGTTTTTTTTTGTCCTTTATAAATAAAGAATGAACCGAACGTTCTAAAAAGACTCCAGTATCTCCAGCTGACAGCTCGGGCTCTTCAGTCCATCTGGAGAGAAGCCTACCCTGAATCCAGCAGGTCATTGTTACTCAGGTCCAGCCTCGAGGGCAGATTCTGAGGACTGTACAGCTAATGACATTAGAATGTCGTTACTGTTGAGCAGTAAGATTACAGCCAGCAAGACTGAAACAGAACAGAATACAAATTAACACAGCACTTTAAATTCATTCACAATTAGCATTGCAATAATATACTTATATCTATTTATTCTATCTTACGCAGTTCATGTTTTATCATCAATTGTATAGATAGATTTAACTATAAATAAACATCTGCTTAAGGTTTCTACTGTAAGTATTTTGCATTATATCTGTCTAATTTTAATCATGGGTCATAAATCCATACCTTAAGAAATTACTGTGGTTTCATATTATAATATGATTTTTATTACGAACAGACATTGAATGTCCTCACATGAAGATACTCAAGGACATGTTTATTATGCATTTAAGTAGTCATAAATAAAATGAATGTGGGGAAAAGAATTGTATGTTAATAATCTATTAAATATGATATAATATTATGAAAATCTACAATTATTACTGCCATTATTATAATTTCTTTACTGCAGGTCGCCCCCAAAAACACATTAATATTTAAATTATATTTAGTTCATAGATATATCTTAGTAACAGAAATCCTATTTATTTCCATTTAAACACATTTTGCAGAAAGAAAATGGTCTATCAAATCATCCTGTTATAACATAATTGCGAATCATCATATGCACAGTTTTAGGAAAAAATGAAAATAAAATTTAATTGCCTATGTATTTTCATGCATTTTTGCCATAATTACTTTAACATTAATGCTGTAAAAATGTAAATAATAATGAAAAAAAAACACTCACAGAGCTTTCCTGCAGTTGGTCACAGCTGGTATGAGTTCTCCTTTTCTACCTATCTGATGTGTTGTATTTCCTGAGGTCCAGCTCATCCAGCACTCCTCTGACATCTGCAAGGTGGTACAATTGTTGAGCAGGAGCAGGGGTGAGTTTCTTCTCTGAGGTTTTTTTTCTGATTTCTACAAACTCCTGAATCTCTTGACAGGAGTCTGATCTCTTGACTTCCAGCAGATGGAGGGAAAAGATTGATGATCAGTTCAGGGGAGCCCATGTCCATCTTTGACTTTCAATGTACTGGGCTGTTCTTTCCTATGGTCTCTTGGAACTGTTCTCTGTTTAAAGCTAGTAGATCCTTAAGAGTCTCTGATTGACTCCAGTGATGCCCAGCAGGGAAACTGCAGGAACAGATCCAGGTGTCCATTTTTACTTTCTAAGGCTTTATCCATTGCACCTTTATGCAAACTAGCATAGAATTAAAAGCTTTCAAGAGCATTTGATGTGCTTCTTAAATAGCAGTAAAATATAGAAAGCAGCAAGAAACTCTTGCATGCTCAGATGAAATTGGGGCTATAGACTTTCTCTGATGAATCACAACCCTTCCTTTAAAGATCCCAGTGCAAATTTCAGAAAATAGAGTGAGGCATCAGTGACATTTACACTTTCAATCAGGTCCTCCTCATAGATCATCACATTGTCCTTCATCAGCTCATTAAATGCCACTTCAGCAAGTTTCACAATTACGTCTCTGATGGACTGTAGACGCTTTCTCTGGATCTATTTCTTCATAAGTTCTCATAATCTGAGTCAGCAAAAGTAAATGTATATTTCAGTCACAGTTTGAAGGATTTCTGCATTAAGATCATCTGTCAGTAGGTTTTGAAGCACAGTTGATGAGATCCAGCAAAGACAGGGATGTGGCACATGATGTGGAGCCTTCTTGCTCTTTTGATGTGTGAGATGATTCTGCTGGCTTGATGCTGGTCACTGATTCTTTTCCTGAAATATTCCTCTTTTGAGGGTCATTGAAACCCCTGAATCTCTGTTACACGACAATATTTTTGAATGGGATCTGACTGGCTGCTGCTGGTCTGGAGGTGATCCAGATGAGAGCACAGGGAAGTAGATCTCCTTTTATGAGGTTCAACATCAACACACCCACTGAGGAAAATTCATTCACATCACAAACCTTCTCATCATCTGAAAACATCAGTGTCATTCTGCTTTCATCCAGACCATCTAGGATGAACACCACTTTACATTCTTCATAAATCTTTGAGCCCAGGTCTAGAAGCTCAGGATGAAAGTCCAGCAGAAGTCTGTGAAGACTGTACTGATGATCTTTAATCAAGTTCAGCTCTCGAAATGAAAACACAAACATGAAATCTACATCCTGATTGGCTTTTCCCTCGGCCCAGTCTAGAATGAACTTCTGAACAGAGACGGTTTTTCCAATTCCAGCAATTCCTTTAGTAAGAACAGTCTTGATTTTGTCTTTCTCTTCACATCTTGAGTCAGGTAATGATTTAAAGATGTCATTACAGTTGATTGGATTGTGTTGTGAGTGTTGTTTTCTGGGTGTTTTCTCCATCTGTAAAACCTCATGTTCTTCATTCATCCCTTCTCTCTCTCCTTCTATGATGTAGAGGTCTGTGAAGATCCGGTTCAAGAGGGTTTCATTTCCTTGTAGTTTGTTTCCCTCAAATAAGTGTTCATACTTGTTCTTCATGCTGATTTTGTGTTGGTCTTTGACTCTCTGCAGGACTTCTTCAGGTCTTTTCTGCCTGTTGTGGGTTTTATCGTGGATTGCAGTTGGATTATCTATCTCTTTACTGTTAAAATTAAAAGAAAGAATAGTCAAAATGGCAAATTACAACAGCTGTTTTAAGAAACACATTAGTGTGAATTATATATTTGCATATATTGTAGTATATTTTATTTGAAATTGACATAAAATTGCAGTAAACCAGCAACTAAATATTTACTATGTTTCATCACTGAATGAAGGAGGTCTATGTATAGACTTTATACTATTATTAGACACAGAGCTGGGTCCTGCAGATTCTGATCTCTTCTTCCTGCTGATACTGCTGAAAATACAAACAAATATGTAAAGCATATATATATAAACACACACACACACACACACACACACACACACACACACACACACACACACACACACACACACACACACACACACACAGTTTTATTGCATATTAACATACACATTTGTACTACTTGATAAACAGGCAAGCATCATCCATTAATGATTTTTCTTCTTTTATTTAAAGTGCACCTATTATGCAAAATTCACTTTTTTCATGGTGTTTAGACATAAATCTGCGTTGTCAATGTGTGAACACAACCACCCTACAATAATCCACCCACTCCGCATGTCTTAAAAATTAAAAATGATGCCATTAATGACCTTCATGTCGTTGAAACCTGTAAGACCTTCGTTCATCTTGGTCACAGAGCTTCTCCACGACCATTCACAGAATATGGGGCATGTTTCCTCTTTTCTCACACATGCACATAAAACATTCATTTATTATGAGGCTGGGAAGGGTTGTGTGTAATATGTGTTGGGTTATGTTAATTATGTCTAGTGTAAAACTCTGTACATGTTATGTTATATATTCTGAAAAATGTGCATACTGTATGATAATTTAGGCTTATTAAAATATCTGCAGCACATTCGAGAAATCTGGCTTTATTTACAGTAGCACTACTGCTTTTGTGTAAACAGTAAATTTCTGTCAAATGAATATAAATGACCTTTCATGTCTTTGGACTCTTTGTCAAGTTCCAAGTGCATATTACAGTTCAAGCAAAGTCTAACGGGGTGCTATTTTTCTGACCCATGGATGTTTTGATGTTTTCTGCACATCTCACCTCGCACTTCTGGTCTCCTTTTTGCCTCTATCCATAAGATTCATCCACAACAACCTTCATAACACAGATTAAAATATTTTTGGAGAGCTCTCTGACCCTCCACAGACTTAAAAATATTATTGTAGCTGTGTAAAATTATTGCTGAGCCCTGAGCTATAAACTGACATAGACTATTTTATCAACGTCCTTGCAATGTTTCTGAGCCTAAGGATCATTGCTGTCTGCGGTAGGATCAGGGAAGCTCCATTTCATTCCATTAAAATCATCTTCATTTGTGTTCTCAAGATGAACAAAGGTTTTACAGGTTTGCAATGACATGAGAGTTTTTTGGTTTAACTAACCTTTGTATTGTTATATTTTATTATTAAAAGATACTCGATGAAATTTTTATAGAAAACAGGAAAACACATGGTAACAGATGATCACAATGATCCAACAAAACCCAACGAATATACCTTAAAGAGCTGGCCAGCATCTGTTGGTGCTGTGAAAAAGCCTATCGAAGTCAAACCCTTGATCTTGGAATTGTGAAACCATGCTAAGCTACAGAAATATGAGTTACATAAAAAGTTTCAAAAGTATTAAAATCATACCTGAGTCAATAGCGGTTACTTCGTTCTCCCTTTTCTCTTGGAAACTCATTTTGGAAACACTTGATATATATGTCAATAAAAACAAAACATGGACGTTAGATTAGGATAGTCTTGCAGCAGATGGAAGACCTTCTGTATTGCTCCATTAAACATAAATACAAAATGCAATGTAAAAGATAAATAAGAAGCCCAGAACTCCTGGTAAACTCAAAGGTTTCTACAGAAAATATGTATTATATATATATATATATATATATATATATATATATATATATATATATATATATATATATATATATATATATATATAATATTAAATCAATATTTCAGCTTTAAATGTTTGTTACAGTACAATTACAAAAACGTACCTGCAGTAGAAAAGCAGTAGGTTTAGTATTAGTGTAGTATCTGTGATACAATATAAGTGCAGAACTCAGTATTACTTTTTGTAAATGAAAAGAATGTAAATGAGCACAAGAACACTTCTTGGCACAATCAGCATCACTGGTTTATTATTATTGTCATTGCATGATAATTATGCAGTATATATACATGTTTAGATAAAGAACAAGTTCTGAACTTACCACACTGTGCTGCCACTTGAAGGTCCAGGCACAGATTTAAACTTGTTTTAAATTTGTTTTACTTTCATTTAGTCACCTGGTTGAGGTGAAAAATCCCTCTAGTGGTGCAGAGCATCATCGCAATCTCATGGACCTTAAGTTAGTTTTCACTTTCAAGCACACTTAAAATTAAGTGCTTCTGAATGCAATGTGTCTGCGTAATGCTGTACATTCACCTCTAGATGGAGACTATCCAAAACAATTCAGTCCTGACCTACTATAAACGTCCAGTCAGATACAGTCGGCCTTGTATAGTGTACACATATTATTCACATAATATTAGGTTCTCTGCCATATTTAGTATCAGGTAGATGCTGCCTCGAACCGGGTTTAATAACAGAGTGAAAATAGCTTAGTTAGATCTGGTTCGGCTCTTAGACTGCACTCTGTGGCTAAAAAGGGTCAAGTTGTTATTTACTAAAATGTACTATAACTACAGATTTACATTAAACACTGTAGATTTACAGTGAACACACTGCAGGAATAGTACACCACGAGAACCAGTTTATTCGCTTTTGTCTAAGATTCAGTTCTAAGAAAACAAGAGGGGGATTTTAGAAAGCAGAAGATTAAGTGATGGTAATAATCAGTACAGTTTATTGAATAATCTTAGTTGTGTGCTCAGTTCAATACGATCCGGCTCACACGCAATTTCACTGTTATTATACCAAACAAAATTACTGCTTCATAACATCATCATGCGATAATATCATTAAATTAGAGAATGTCTTTTAACTTAAAGTCAACACAGCACACAACATGCAAAGATCTGACTCCATATATAATTTGGTCTTACTCCAATAATAATGAATTTCTTTCTTTCTTAAACTGTGTTTTTCACTTACAGACTGATTACAGTTACCTGTCGTGTAAGAATTTAGAACCCATCATTTTAGTCTTTCCATTACGGACCCAGTGTTTGGGAATTCAGGCGACCGTTTCGCTGAACCCTCGACACGGCTGGACAGTTCCACCGTTACTCAGAAGGTGAAGGGGTGAAGGTTATGATGCCTTAAGTGAACTACCCACCGGCATGTTCTGAACAAAGAGGACATCTAACTAATTAACCGCAAAATACCCAAACACCGTGTTAATGATGGCGACAGAGCATCCAAAACATTCATAATGGATAGCCTCGCCACGCCATGCGTCGGTTACGCTCTGTCCTGCCACAATATCGTGGACTGCACATTAATCTACTCAGAAGAATAATTTCAGAGAGTTTGAAATAAATCAAAATGAACATTTATTTTGCCAGGCATAATTAAACAATTCTTAAATCAATAAAATACCATTTTTAACCAATTCAAATTGAGAATACATTGTAATACATTTTTCTTACACAACTGATCAGCAAACATCAAAATGATATCAAAGAGTCAGCATTCTGTCTATAGATGCTTCCCTGAATGATTCACCAGTTTTCTTTAAATACCCAAATCAAAACAAAACAATAATCAATTCTGGCATAATTAAAACTTTTACAGGACCTTTTGTTGGGACCGATTCTAACCTGTGAGTCATGTACCACCTGGGGTAGGATGATAAAACCTTATCTGAGCACCACCCATACCAGAAGAACAGAACTTTGCTCATGTTAGAAGTCTCCTAATTTACACACATGATTCAGGGTGCAGAGGTTTGTCTTTTCATTTATCAAGTGTATAGTTGTACGGTTTCATTTTTGCACCTTTTTTGCTAAATATATATATAGTTCTGTTCTTGTGTTGTGTTAGTTTAACTTTGCCTCTCCTTTATAAATGTGTTACAAGGTAAAAATATTCCTCACTATATATGAGCTCACAAAAATAGATGGCTGGCAACTATTAAATGTTTTATAGGTACTTGACTTAATCATGAATTAGAGACGAACATGTGTTAATAAAGCATTTATTAACACACTGAGAAACTATTATCGTATGCGTCTAAATAATACGATATTATAATGTGCATTGAAATAATTTGTTAATCATTTACTTTCTAAATGATCTTAAACACTGAAAACTCCTAAATAATTGTTTTTACATAATGTAATAATTTAGAAACAATAAACTGATCATTAATAAAGCATGAAAATACAACTATTAAACATTATATATATGCTCAAGAACAAGGCATTTATAGATGCACTTGTAAGCCGCTTAATAAAGTATAATAATTTTGGTACAATGGTTAATAAAGGATGAATTGAGTATTAACTAATGCTTAACTAATGATTCATAGTGTGTAGTTATTAAAATTCATACATTATATACTTCATACATCAAATCTTTTCATAAACAGACATAGGACCATGATTAAGATGGAATCAGAAGTCAGTTGTTTGTCTGTTGTGTGATCTTACAGAGTGACAGCGAGGAATCAAAACCTTAAACCCAGCATAGAGGGGTTCAGTGAATGTAGTGTTGAATGTGTGTAAGTGTGTGAGTGTGTGTGTGTCAGAGATGCTGTAGAAGGACAGAGTGCCGGCCGGCCAGTCCAGATACACTCCTACTCTGTTAGAGGAGGGTGAACGGACAGAAATGTTGTGGCTTTAGATTGTTGTGCCAGACAACAAATCCATCAACAGTGTAGAAGAGACACCAGGACTTGTTATTGTATCCAAACTTACAGATCATCCCTTCTTTCCTGCTGATTGTTTTATAGGCCACTGCTACACGAGCCCAGCCAGTCCGCTCAACCTCCCAGTAATGGCGTCCAGTCAGACTCTCTCGACAGAGAACCTGAGGAATGTCTTTAAATCTCTCTGGATGATCAGGATATGGCTGCTCTTCTTCTACATATTTCATCTCTCCATTCTCAGACAAAATGAGTTGAGTGCTCGCTGTGTTTGGATCCAGTGTGAGATCACAGAAATCTAAACCCAAAGGGGAAAATAATTTAAAAAATTTTGATTTCATTAAATGTGCAAAAGTGACTCCAGAGAGTGCCTACATTTTTGTAGTCCTGGTTGGATCCTGAAAGACTCTCCATAGTCCAAACTACAATGACACACACACACACACACACACACACACACACATACAGACATAAAGAATTAAAGGAATTTTAAATATTATTCTTATAGAATGCATTAATAAGAATTAATCCATTTGTATAGTATTTTCTCAATAAATATTTTTTGAAATCAGTTTTGTTGTGCCTTCAGGACATATTGGGGTCAGTTCACCCCACATATGGGGTCTACGGAAGTGAGAAAAAGTATTTATAACATTTTAAATGTCTACATCTACAAAAAAATATATGTATTTATATATGTATGTGTTATTACTAAACTTGAGGGTGTTCACACCTCCTTTTTAAACTGCTTCGGACTGAAACTAGCAAACACACTTGAGAAGTACCACAAAAGAAAGAATTTCTAAGCAATGTTTTTGTTAAGATTAAGATAAACTAGATTTTTTAAACATGTATGCCACATACTTGAGTATCTCCAGTGAGTAGTTTGGATCCTTCAGTTTGTCAGAGAGCAGCTTGACTCCTGATTCTCCTGGGTGATTGTAGCTCAAGTCCAGCTCTCTCAGGTGTGAAGGGTTTGAACTCAGAGCTGAAGACAGATAACGACAGCCTTCTTCTGTCACCATACAACCTGACAAACTACAAACACACAACAGACTTCATCGTATGTCAAGCTCTCGACTCTCAAATGCCTGAGAAATCACTGTTGACAGGTCATTCTCTCTAAAGGGAGTGCAAGCCAAGCAGTGTAATGCAACTTCTTGAAACAGGCTCTTTAAAAATAATATTTTTTTAACTTGACACAGCACATTAAAAACTCAATTCTGAGAGCTGAACTTGCTAACATTGTTTACACTCTGTATTTGCTGCCATTGGGTTCCATTTTTTCCAAATATAGAGTATCATTCCACCTATATGACACCCAACTATATCTCACTTGAATGACTGAATGACTCAAGCTCCAAAGGGGTTCTGTTAGCTTGTTTTCATTAAGTGAAAATTTGCCTTTCACACAATTTTTAGCCTTAAATGAGAGTAAAACCAAAGTTTTATAGTTTGGTCAAAGTGATCCCTATGATTTTTTGTAAACTGGACCTCTGTGTTTTAAGTTCTCATTTTACTCTGTGTGAAAAATATCTAAAATATCTTTGATTAACAAATTCATGCTGTTGTCAAAACCTGTTTTTTTATCATTTATGGCATCTTACAACAGTCAAACCTTTTTCTTCTCAAAAACATTGAATTAACTGCATTTATTACATCACGCCTCGATTTTTGCAATTCATTCTGTTATGGAGCTAATCAATCATTGATTGGACGACTTCAAATGTATATCATTGGATACCAGTTAAACTATGAATTTAGTCTTTGTTTTTAAAGCTTTACATGGCTTGACACCATAGTGTCTTTCAGATATGTTATTTTTATCACATTCCTTCTGGGTCACTGGCCTTGGAACACTCTCTGTCTGTAGATCGAGGTTAAAGCATCAGGCAGGTCCTAAACTTTGGAATAGCCTTCCAGTGTCAATTTAATGCTCTCATCGCTTTCCTCTTTCAAATCGAAGCTTAAAACACATTTACTTAGTATGATGTATTAACCCATTATTGGTGTTTGTCATGTGTATTTTTATATGAATTATCTTAATTAATACAGGACTTTGGTCAACCCTGAGTTGTTTTTTTTTTGTGCTTCATAAATAAAGAATGAATGAATGTTCTAAAAGACCTCAGTATCTCCAGCTGACAGTTTTGGCTCTTCAGTCCATCGGAGAGAAGCCTTACTCCTGAATCCTGCAGGTCATTGTTACTCAGGTCCAGCTCTCTGAGGGCAGATTCTGAGGACTGTACAGCTAATGACACAATGTCACATTGCTGAGCAGTAAGATTACAGCCAGCAAGACTGAAACAGAACAGAATACAGATTAATACAATTTTAAATTCATTCTACAATTAGCATTGCAATAATATATACTTATATCTATTTATTCTATCTTTATGTGGTCAATTGAATGCAGCTAGATTTAATCATAAATAAAACATTTGCGCTAAGGTTTTCCCTACCGCAATACAACTAGAACAGGGATTGACGTAAAAAGTAAGTATTTTGTATTATATCTGTAATAATTAATAATAATTTTTGAATAAATCCACATCTTAATCCACATCTTGTGGTTTCAAATTATATTATGACTTTTTATTACGAAACAGGACATTGAATGTCCTCATATGAAGACCCCAAGGAGCATGTTTATTATGCATTTTGCGAGTCATAACAAATGAATGGGGAAAGAAATTGTATGTTAATAATCTATTAAATATTATATATTATTATGAAAATCTGGTCAATTATTACTGCCATTATTACACTTCTTTTTTTTTTTTTACTGCAGGTCGCCCCCCAAAACACATTAATATTAAAATTATATTTAGTTCATAGATATATTCAATGAGAAATCCTATTTATTTCCATTTAAACACATTTTGCAGAAAGAAAAATGGTCTATCAAATCATCCTGTTATAACATAATTGCGAATCATCGTTATGCACAGTTTAGGGAAAAAATGAAAATAAAATTTAATTGCCTATGTATTTTCATGTATTTTTATTATAATTACTTTAACATTAATGCTGTAAAAATGTAAATAACAATGTAAAAAAAAAAAACACTCACAGAGCTTTTCTGCAGTTGGTCACAGCTGGTATGAGTCTTTTTTCTACCTTCATCTGATGTGTTGTATTTCTGCAGGTCCAGCTCATCCAGCACCTCCTCTGACATCTGAAGCATGTAGGCAATTGTTGAGCAGTGAGCAGGGCAGAGTTTCTTCTCTGAGTGTTTTTCTGATTTCACAAAATCCTGAATCTCTTTGGACAGAGTCTGATCTTTTACTTCCAGCAGACAGAGGAAAAGATTGATGGATCGTTCAGTGGGGAGTTCATGTCCATCTTTGACTTTCTCTTTAATGTACTGGGCTGTTTTTCTTATGGTCTCTGAGCTGTTCTCTGTTTGTGTCAGTAGATCCTTTAAGAGTCTCTGATTGGACTCCAGTGAGATGCCCAGCAGGAACCGCAGGAACAGATCCAGGTGTCCATTTTTACTTTCTAAGGCTTTATCTACTGCACCTTTATGCAAATTCAGCATAGAATTAAAAGCTTTAAGAGCATTTGATGTGCTTCTTAAATAGCAGTAAAAAACATAGAAAGCAGCAAGAAACTCTTGAATGCTCAGATGAATGAAGCAGTAGACTTTCCTCTGATGAATCACAAATTCTTCCTTAAAGATCTCAGTGCAAATTTCAGAAAACAGTGAGGCATCAGCGACATTTACGCCACTTTCAATCAGGTCCTCTCATAGATCATCACATTGCCCTTCATCAGCTCATTAAATGCCACTTCAGCAAGTTTCACAATCACTGCTATTTTGGAATTCAAAGGTTTGTCTGGATCTCTCTCATCATAACATCTCTTAATCTGAATCAGCAGAAAGTGGATGTACATTTCAGTCAGAGTTTGAGGGATTTTTGCACTGAGATCTTCTTTCAGGAACTTCTGAAGCACAGTGCATGAGATCCAGCAAAAAACAGGGATGTGGCACATGATGTGGAGGCTTCTTGCTCTTTTGATGTGTGAGATGATTCTGCTGGCTTGATGCTGGTCACTGATTTTTTCCTGAAATATTCCTCTTTTGAGGGTCATTGAAACCCTGAATCTCTGTTACACGATTAATATTTTTGAATGGGATCTGACTAGCTGCTGCTGGTCTGGAGGTGATCCAGATGAGAGCACAGGGAAGCAGATCTCCTTTTATGAGGTTTGACATCAACACACCCACTGAGGAAAATTCATTCACATCACAAACCTTCTCATCATCTGAAAACATCAGTGTCATTCTGCTTTCATCTAGACCATCTAGGATGAATATCACTTTACAATCCTCATAAATCTTTGAACTCAGATCTTGAAGCTCAGGATGAAAGTCCAGCAGAAGTTTATGAAGACTGTACTGATGATGTTGAATCAAGTTCAGCTCTCGAAATGAAAACACAAACATGAAATCTACATCCTGATTGGCTTCTCCCTCAGCCCAGTTTAGAATGAACTTCTGAACAGAGACGGTTTTTCCAATTCCTGCGATGCCTTTAGTAAGAACTGTCTTGATTTTGTTTCTATCTTCACATCCTGGTGTAGATAAAGGCTTAAAGATTTCATTACAGTTGATTACATTGTGCTGTGTTTTGGGTGTTTTCTCCATCTGTAAAACCTCATGTTCTTCATTCACCCCTTCTCTCTCCTTCTATGATGTAGAGCTGTGTGTAAATCCTGTTCAAGAGGGTTTGGTTTCTTTGTAGTTTGTTTCCCTCAAATATGTGTTCATACATTGTCTTCATGCTGGTTTTGTGTTGGTCTTTGACTCTCTGCAGGACTGCTTCATGTCTTTCTTGTCTGAAATGGGTCTGATTGTGGCATGTAGTTGTATCATCTATCTTCATAATGCTAAAATTTAAACATTGAAAATGGCAATAACAGTGATTTCAATGACTGTTTAAGCAAAATATTGCCGTGGATTGTTGCAAATTTTGGAGAACATTTAGTTTTCATTTCGGTTTCAATTTTAAATGAAAATGAAAATTAAAATGAAATTGCAATACATCAGCAGGAATGAGTAGTATTTCAAATACACATACTTTAAATACAGAATACTATTTTATTTGTTCTTTTTAAATATACTAAGGAGACACGCAGTGTTGGGGACCTCCAGGACTGTAGTTGGAAACAACTGTTGTATTTATAGCTGCAGTCCATAAGTTTTGCCTCTTTGTTGCAATTTATGTTTAAAAACCTGTAATTGCAGTTTCTTACAGTAAACTGAGCTACCAGCAGTGATTAACAACAAAACCTGCAGATTATTGTTGGATCTCAGAGTGAATCAGACACTTTAAAATTTGATTGGAACATTGAAACATGAGAAGCTGAAATTCTACTACAGAGGCCCAGGACAACAGAATGTTGTAAAATTATGGGCCAGGAGATCCAACAGACTGCCAACTAAGGAAGGATAATGTCAATTTGAGTAACCAAGATTAATGGTAAAAGACACAGCACATCATGTTCATCACATGTAAACTCATAATAGTAATCAATATTGTAAACTCTTCATAGAGTCATCCCCCCTCAGGACCAGACTGAAATTCCATATGAGACATTTATCCTCCCCTTACATTCACCAAAGCACAGAAACTACATTTTTAATGCACATACATGCTAAGAATCACCTTCTAGTCCATCCTCTTCAATGGCTGTGTGAAGATGCTGGATATTCACAGGAATTGAAACACTATGTCATATATGCTCAATTGGTGACATGTCTGCTGGCCATGTAAGAAATGGGATGTTTTCAGTTCCAGGAATTGTGTACAGATCCTTGCAACATGGGGCGGTGCATTATGATGGGATGACTGCCACAACAATGGCCTTCAGGAACCAATGTTATCTCTGTGCATTCAAAATTCCATCAATAAAATACACCTGAGTTTGTTGTCCATAACATACGCCTGTCCATACCATAACCACACCATCACCATGGGCATCAGCATTCCGCTTACTCACACAATCCCAAGACCCCAATGAGGATGACGAGCATGCAGATGCAGTTCCATGACAGTTTCAGAAATCCTTTGGTCATGCAAAGATCTTGGAGGTGAAGAAGCTGGATGTGGAAGTCCTGGGCTGATGTTGTTACACATAATCTGTGATTTTGAGGTGGCTTAGGTAGAGAAATGACATTAAGTTCACAAGCAACAGCTTTGCTGGACATTCCTGCAGCCAGCATGCCAAGTGGACTCTCCCTCAAAACTTGAAACATCTGTGGCATTGTGCTGTGTAAGTGGCCCTTTATTGTGGCCAGCCTAAGACAACATTGAACAATATTTGAGAGAAATAGGCCTTTTGTGTACATATAAAAATTCAGGGTGTGAGTTCAGCTCAAAAAAAAAATCTAGCATAGCGTTCACGTTAGTCAAGCTTGCATCAGCTGACTTTCAGCTGACCCCATCTACCTATAGAAATACAACACCTATTTAAGCATCCATATATAAGGTCTGTCTGTACGATACAACTTGGCTATATGATTCAGTTCAGTGGGCATCAGGATCCTCAACTATTTGGACGACTGGCTCATCATGGCCCAGTTTCAAGAACAATTGTGCGATCACAGGGACCTGGTGCTCCAGTACCTTAGCCAGTTGGAGCCTCAGGTAAACTGGAAAAAGAGCAAGCTCTACCCTGTGTAGAGAATCTTTTTTCTGTGTTGAGTTGGACTTGGTCAGTGCACCCAGTCAAGGCTGAACTGCCTGAGTTTTTTGAAGATTCTGACTTTATTTTCCAACAGTATTTGGCACCTGCCCACACTGCCAAACACATCAAAACTTGGTTAAATGATCATGGTGTTGGTGTGCTTGACTGGCCAGCAAACTCACCAGACCTGAATTGTCAAGAGGAAAAAGAGGAACAAGAGACCAAAAAATGCAGATGAGCTGAAAGTCACTGTCAAAGAAATCAATACCACCTCAGCAGTGCCACAAACTGATCACCTCCATGCTAGCAGTAATTAAAACAAAAGGAGCCCCTACCAAGTATTGAGTACATGTACAGTAAATGAACATACTTTCCAGAAGGTCAACAATTTACTAAAAAATGTTTTTTATTGGTCTTATGAAGCCTGATGTATTAATCTGTCCTTCAGTCTACTAGTCCTAGTCTGGAGACTCCTCCCTGCAGTCTCCTCCTTGATGGCAGCAGATTGAATTATGATGACCTGTACTGTAGTTTCACAGCGAAGTGTTAAGATCCAGCTGAACCACTCTGTAGATGAGCTGTTGAGGGATGATTGTAGTAAATGCTGAACTGAAGTCTATGAATAGCATTCTGACACATGAGTCTTTTTTATTCAGATGTGTGAGTGCTGAGTGGAGGGCAGTGGCAATGGAATCATCAGTTGAGCGGTTGGACCAATATGCAAATAGAAAGGGGTCCAGAGATGGGGGGATGACTTGATATGGTGCATGACTAGCTGTTCAATTGCAACTGGATGGTAGTCACTGAAACAGGATGGAGATTACTTTTTCGGCACTGTAATGATGATGTTAGCGTTGAGGTATGTGGGGACAACAGCCTGACTAAGCGAGGTGTTGAAAATGTTTGTGTTCTTTCAGAACACGCCCAGGAATTTTGTCAGGACCCGGAGCTTTGCATGCGTTGACCCTGCTGAAGGTTCTTCTTGCTCTTTTGCAGGATACCATCATCACCTGGTCGTCCAGGGAGGTGGAGTCTTCTGTGCTGTGGTGCTGTTTGCCTCCTCAAAGCGAGCAAAGAAGGTAATCAGCTTGTTCAGCAGTGGGACGGAGCTGTTGCAGGTCTGGGGGTGGGGGGCTAGAAGTCTGTGACTGAATCCCTGCCACAGGCTTTGAGTGTCTCTGCAGTCACTGAAACGATAATCTCCTGGAGTACTGTCTTGGACAGGGTGGTCCTAGCGGTCTTAAGGCCCTCCTGATCTCCAGCTCTAAAGACAGCGTTCTGGGCCTTTAGGAGTCTGCAGACCTCTCCTGTCAACCATGGCTTCTGGTTGGGTCAGACAGTGATGGACTTTATGACTCGATGCACCTGATGATGTAGGATGTAACAGTCTCTGTGTATTCTGGTCTGTGACGTCATTGTATCGTGCAGCCTGCTTGAACATACTCCAGTTAATGGTGCTAAAACAGTCTTAAAGGGCTTCTGATGACCCTTATAGCCACACTTCTGAATCTGTCTGTGAACTGGTTTGGTAAATTTGACGACCGGTCTGTATGCAGGCATTAGCAAGATGGTCATGGTTTTGAGGCACCGATGTGGGGGAGGGTTGATGTGTTGTTTCCTTGTTGGAAAGTCAATATGTTGGTAGATTTTGGGAACACACTCTTTAAGTCAGCATGATTAAAATCCCCAGCCAAGATTAAAAATCTGGGTGGGCTGTCTGTTGCTTACTGATGTCCTGGTACAGATCATTTAGTGTCACTCTCCTGTAGTTGTTGTTGGAACTGGGAGAGATATATAGAGCAACGGTATGGCCATATATTCCCTCAGTAGATAGAATGGCTGGCACTTAATAATCATGAAGTCCACCAGAGATGAGCAGTGTTTGCAGACCACAACAGCTCCACGTGTTGTTAAATCTGCATGCTGTTGTTGAAGCATGTTTCCATAAACACAAAAACACAACAGTCTCTTACAGTCCTCTGTGTTTATCATAGTAATCTGATATAGTTCAGTTTATTTTCCAAAGAGCGAATGTTCACCAATAAGATGGTGGGGATAGCTGGCTTGTGTGGAGTTAGCTGCATACCTTCGCATATACCCCTCTTTGCTTTCTCTCGAACCGCTTGTAGTATCTCCACTGTAGCGAGGTGCAGTAGTGGGGTCAGTGATGCAGTAGGCCTCTGGAGCAGACCATTGTCCCACAGCTCTTCAGTTAATGCAGAGTTTAACTCTAAAATTTTGGTTCTGGCGACATCCAGTAAAACGTGCACTGTATGCAATGATACAACAAAAACACTGTGAGTTACAATACAAAAGCATGAAGACACCATTTTGTCAGGAGAGAGAGAAGCACCGAGAATGGGATCTTGGGAGAAGGTTCTGGTGGAGAACGGCCCCAGGAGGGGGTTGGCAAACAGAGTCCATGGAACAGATGGAGAGAGGAGACAGGGAGGAGTCCGAAGTAGGAGGAGATCTGTAGGATCCAGAGCACAGAAATGACGGCCCACGGTGTAGCTGACGGAGGGAGGAGCAATGGAGGAGGAATGGCCGTCAACTTTGTGCGGCTGATCGACGGCAGTGGAGCAGGTGGTGGAGGAGACGGAGAGCCGAAGAGCCAGGGTGACACCAAGGAGCAGGAGGGCCTAGGCGACACTGTTGGCACCAGCGACCGATGAGGAGACAGGGAACTAGAAGGACACAGTGGAACCAGAGCGACAGAGGCCAAAGGTGGAACCTGAGGGATGGAGGAGCTTGACAGAGCCGGAGGGATGGAGGGATGACGTGAAGCCGGAGGTGAGGAATCCAGAGGAAGATGGAGCCTGGCAGAGCTGGAGGACTGATGGGCCACAGTGGAGCCGAGGGGTCTATGGGCTGAGGTGAAGTCCAGGACTTGGAGGCTAGATGACGAGGTGAGGGATCCTCTTCCAATGATGGCGATGGTGACTGGCCGAACCGTTGGCAAACCCCAGCACCAGATGGTGAGCTGAGGGTGAGTACAGGGACTGCAGGAAGACATCAACGGAGGCAGAATAGAGTGGAAGGGTGGGAAATCTTGATGTCTGGTCACTGGAGAGCATGCTGACAGCGCAATCACTGGAGGGCGCGCTTGTGGGGCAGACTCTAGAAAATGTGCTGACTGCGCAATAACCAGTGGGTGGCACAGGAGGCAGGGACTCAGAACGGCTGGAGGGGGGATTCAGGATGCATGGGATGTGCCAAGTCTATGGTCTCTGGATCTGGAGTGGGGTTGGTGTCGCTGTCCACAGGCTGAACAGTCACTGGCGAACTGCACGACACCAGCACCAACTCGATGTAAGCAGCAACGCCTCTCAAGGCCCATTCTCAGACAGCTTTGCTTGTGTGGAGGTGTTGAGTCTGTGAAAGTGGATCGAGCACAGGAAGCTGCCCGGGTAACGCGAGTCACTGGCAAGGGCGACAAACTCCTCTGTGTAGCCCTCGAGAGAGCATTCCCCCTGCTCCAGCAGGAGGTTGAGGAAATTAAGGTCATTCATTGGGGAGAACATAAAAAAAGGGAAACACGCCGCTATATAAACTGTTTGAAGACCGTTCTTCTGTCACTGTGTGGTTCAGGAAAGGAGTACTCGACAAGAATATAACTCTCAATAGAGACAATTAACAGAGGACAGGAAGTAGGGCACACAGAGCACATGGTACATGAAAAACAACAACAAAAGAATCCAACTACATGGCACTGCAGCTTTAAAAGTCTGATGCAAAATGCAAAATGCAAATGTTATTAAAAATATTGTTTTTAAAATATATTTGAAACATTGCCCATTCCTATAAATCAGCAACTACATATACTATACTTATACTAACTGTGGGGCAGAGGTCACTGTTCCATCACTGAACGTAGGTGCGCGCAAGGCATTGATCTTGTACTTTTCATAGACACACTGCTGCAGGATCCAGCAGCATCTGATCTCAGTCTCTTCAACCTGCTGGTAGTGACAAACAAAAGACAAACAAGTATGTATTGTATGCTTAAACAGACAACATTGAAAATTGGCTATTAATTTAGTTTACCCCCATTCAGTTTTCTGGCAGTATCGAGCCATGGCTCTGAGTACAGCTATTAGATCACAGTATATTGACAGACTAGCGATTTAATATGCATTATGTGACCAATCACTTGCTCCCATAATGCAGCATACATCTATTATAATGGAACGCATGACATAATATGTTTTAATAAGAAAAGATCTTGCTTATGACATAACTGAGTGGAAAAAATATTATGTGTGGCAGATTTGGTGTCCAGCAAAGACTTCTCTGCTGACCTAAACATGATCAGAATCCCTGACTTAGTTTTACTTTATTTTTTCATGAATATGCATTAAATGATGTCCAACAAATTATTCTCTTTGTTTCATAGTTTTTCTCTTGGTTGCACCGCTTCCAGTTGTGTATGTTTATATTACAACTTTTATTCAGTCATATTTCAGCAATCGTATTGATGTCATACCTGAAATCAATGGTGGTGTCTTTTCTCTTCATTTTATCATGCGAGCTCATTTTGGAAGCACTTCTCTTTATCTTATTAAAGTGGAAAATATTATTTAATTATAAAAAAATATAAAAACGATTATAAAATGCATAAACAATATTTTATAACACTCAAGATACATATAAACATTTAAAGTGGTCATGACATTAATTTTAACATTATAAGAGCAATGAAAATCTTGTGATGGTTCATATCAAATATCTTTGGCTGTTTTGTTCAGGTTTTATTACATTACAAAATCATTCTCACTGGTAATTCAGTTTTTAATGTTTAATATACAGTACAATTCTAGAAATTTGGAAGCAGTAGGTTCAGCAATAACGCAGTGTTTGTGATATAAAAGAAGAGCATGTAAGACTCATGTAAAAACTGCATTCATTTTTAAGAGCATGTCATGGCACATCAAGAGAATCAACAATCACTGAATCATACAATCATAAAAGATTTACATTATTCTGGCAACAAAATATCTTTAAATTCACAATAACTTATCATCACAATTTCCATTGTAAACTTTTTTATATATATCGACATAGTTAGACAAGAAACAAGCTCTGAACTTACCACACTATGCTGCCACTTAAAAGTCTGGGTATAGGTTGAAACTCTTAAAATATTATCCTTTGTTTTACTTTCATTTAGTCACTCGGTCAAGGTCACTCTTGTCTCTTCTCTTTTCTCGTCTTCTTCTCCTCTAGTGGACTCAAAGCAGTTGTGGGTGTTTGTAACTCAACACAGAGTTAATTAAATAAAAATAAAAAAACTTTGTTTGTAATTCATCCCTAAGGATGGTGTTTTTCTGAATTTTGACGTCCTTCTGCTCCTCATCCTCCTTCAGGAACTGAGTAAGTTTCTCAAATTGCTCCACCTGTGAGAATATATAATATATAATAACATAATAATATATAGTTATTGTATAATTATGTATGGACTCATCTGGTCTGTTTTAGTAGTGCAGTTGAGTATTGCATCGTTTTTTATGGGGTTTATGTTTCAAAAAAGAAAAACAATGTGTCTAGGGGTAAACTGATTTTGATGTATCATGAGAGGATAAGCAATATTATTTATTTTATTTTATTCTATTCCATTTCCATGTTCCTAAGCATTCAACCTCAATCCAAATGAAGACGAAAATGTTTTTCCACCTTACAGAGAATTCTGAATCAATATTATAAAAATCTATATACAGTAAATATGTACTTTAGTCCTACATAAGCGGTCAAAAAGCACTCTGAAATTCAGCTAAATGCATATGATTTTGAACTATAATACACTATATAGTTAAAATGCAGATAAATGTCTGAAATCCTTACAATTAATTCACACCTATAACAGTATCATATTTCAAAGTAGGTTAGGCCATATTATTTCTGTAATAAGCACAAAAGTATGCTAAAAAAGCTAAACTGTCCTTCTGAAGGCAATGTGTCTGTCTGTATATATAGAATTGCTGTCTTACCTGGGCTAAGGAGAAGAAGAACTGGACTGTTGCCCAGTGGTCCAAAGTCCTTTTTTTTAGATGAGAACAAAGTTTTGTATTTCATTTGGAATCTGTCTGGCGGAAGGGCGAAGAAGCTCATAGACCAAGTTGCTAAAAAGTCTCATCTGCTGGTGTTGGTCCACTTTGTTTTTTTAAAAAACCAGCGTCACTGTATTCAAGACGCTGATTTCATTTTTCCAGCAAAGTTTGGCACCTGCCCACACTACCAAAAGCACCAAAACTTGGTTAAATGACCATGGTGTTGGTGTGTGCTTGACTGGCCAGCAAACTCACCAGACCTTAACCCTATAGATAATCTTATTGTCAAGAGGAAAATGAGAAACAAGAAACCAAAAGGTGCAGATGAGCTGAAGGCTACTGTCAAAGAAACCTAAGCTTCCATACATCCTCAGCAGTTCAACAAAACTGATCACCTCCGTGTCACACCGATTTGAGGTAGTAATCAAAGTAAAAGGAGCCCTATCAAGTATTGAGCACATTTACAGTAAATGAACAGTATTTTAGTATTTTAATTTGTTGGGTGTGTGAGCCAAAATCAAGGAAAATAACCAAAGACTTAAACTACTTCAGTCTGTCTGCATTGAATTTATTTAATACACACATTTTACAATTTGAGTTGAATTACTGAAATAAATTATCTTTTCAAGACATTCTAATTTATTGAGATGCACCTGTATGTAACACTTATTCCCAAGGTACATGGGCATCCCCTTTTCCCACAGTCATTTTGACTATATTTTATAATATCTTAAAACAAAAAATAGATAAAAACACAACAATTTGGGGTTCACCAGTTGGTGTTTGGGACATGGTACTACAACCTAAATGTTTCAAAATGGCTTCCACTGTGGTGACCGCTATGTATCAGAGAGCTAGTGTACAAATGATAATGCTTTCATTTATTTATTCACATAATATTAAGGTTCTCTGCTATGTTTAGTATCAGCTAAATTGTGTTTAATAACACAATTGACAAATCTGATCTCTCTAGAGTGGAGCAATATATCGTGAGAGTGTTCATCAAATAAACTAAGCTGAACTGAATCCAACTGACAGTTCATTAATTAATGAGCACACTGAAAGTCCTTGGTCCGGGTTGTGTCAGATTTCACGTTCTGATAGAAAAAGGTCAAATTGCTCTTTATAACATTTACAATGAATACAATGTAGATTTACACTAAACACTGTAGAATTACAGTGAACACACCACAAAAACAACAGGATCTCAGTGATGCTTCATTTAAAAATTCAAAACATATTCAATTGTGTCAACATAAAATCTATTTCACGCCAGCCCAAATGCAGGTGGATTTCAGAAAGCAGAAGATAAAGATATGATGATAATCAGTACATTTTATTAAATCATTTTAGCTGTGTTTGTTTCCATGTTTAGTTAAACATCATTCAAAATTAAAATTACTGCTTCACAGCGTCATCATGTGATAATATCCTTAAATTAGAGAATGTCTCTCTTCTCTTTCTCACAGCATACAACATTCATTTAAGATTAAACAGTAACAGAATAATAACATAATGATTGCAGTACATATATGTGGTGGAGAAACAGCAAGAATAACATATATATATTAAGTTTGTTTGCTCTACTATCAGTCTACTTCACTATCCCTTATCCCACCCTTAACTTGTCAAACTTATTCTGTATCAGTAACAATAACAGTGTTTTGCAATACAACATAAATACAATAAAAACTTTTTTTTTTGTTTATGAGTATGTAGCACAGGGTACACGTTATATTCAATTAAATGTATTGCTCTTAATATCTTGTTCCACTGTTTAATCTAACTGCGACTCAGAAATATAGGAGCGGCCCCTCTGGAGATAGGAAATCACTGAAACTCACAATCAGGTTTTATAGCAAGTATACTTTTAATCAAATTACCCTTTAAGTATATAAAACATAATAAATAAAATAATAAAACAAAATAAAAGAAAAAATAAACAAATCACAACGTAAATAAAACAGATTCCAATATAAAATTGAAATGAAAATAACACTGGTTCCTTGAGTACTCAAATGAATCTTTGGTGGTATATTTTCTGTTACTCACACAATGAATTAACTGTAATTTTCGGATATATAATCGACATTCACCGTACAAAATATATCCCTTAAAGAATCCTCTTTCGGAGTAGGTTCAAACCTGTTCAAAGCTTTTGAGATTAGTTCCGTTTGTCAATCACTTATCTCAAATCCAACGACGTAGCAGTAATTCACTGTCCACAATGTCTTCTGAAATCCTTTCCTTTTGAAGAGAAAAAGGTAAATTTCCAGTTCTGGTAACTTTGGTCTCCTTTCAGATTCGATTAGGTCGGCTCGCCATCAAAGAAAACATCCAACGCAAATCCACGGAAAAAACCTGACCTATTAAAATAAGTCAGCGTTTCAATAAAACAATTTCAAATAGGTGTCATCTCAAAATGATCTTGCATTATGATAAACATTTTGTTTCACAGAATATAACAATAATATTTGCATAAATTGCTTAATATATTACATTTTCTACAGGCTCACGTGTATCAGATACTGCGGCCACGTGAACTGCAACCACGTGCGATTAGCGATCATCAATTTAACAAATAACAGTGCAAAATACACATATACATACATTTCAATAAAGATTTAAACACTTAACTGTAAAAAAATATATGTGCATAACCCCAGTTTAACAACATTAAACTGAATAACTCACCATATCCAGTATTCCCTCGCGAAACTCAAAAAACAAAATCCTTTGAAACGAAAAATAATAACTGGATGTTAGCAATCAAAATCTCCCCTCTTGAATCGCTACAAAAACAAAATCTTTACTTTACTTTTGTAAAGTATATTTTCCTTAATCAGAGCTCTACTTCAACTTCGCAACCTTTCTCCGCGGTTTCCTCATTCTACTTCCTCGTCAGAGAAAAAATGCATAAAGCGGCTCATTGGTCAACTACGCCACGTCTCACGTAATTTTCTTTTTTTTTAATTACTTAATTTAAATTAACAATTATATGTGCATGAAATAATACACAAAACTATTTATAAATATATACAAAAATAATTGTAAACCTGGAACAAAAGTTAGTCCGGGTTACATTCTCCCCTCCTAATTAGGTATACGTCCTCGTATCCTAAATTAAGGTAACTCAAACCCTACACAATCTTTATTTGAGACTTCTCTATTAGCTCATTTGGTTCTTCCATACCACTCAAAGCCACAACAAAAGCAGTATTTAATCCTTGAAACAAGGACTGAACCACTTGAATTAAGGGATTTCCAAAACTTGGATATGTAAGTATCTTCGGCTTCATTCTTTCTCTACTAGAACGTCTGCACTGAGTTTCTGAAACTACAGTATCGTCTTCAACCAAAGTATGATTAACTGGATCACACTGTCTTTCAGCACTATCGTCCTCATTAGCAACCTCTGGGGTTTCAGGGGGACAAATTAACTCAGCAGATTCTGCAACATCAGGTAAATTTCCAACAGAAACTTCAACTGGTATATGTTCTGCTGTACTCTCAGGTGAAGGCTCTTCTTCTGTACTATGCACAGGTAAGGAACTTTCAGAAGTTGAAACAGGGAAGACATTTTCTTGTCTGGGCAAATCATGATAAGTTACAAATCTGATTCCCTTAACTGGACAAGTCCTATACAAAGTATCAGTGGATTCATCATCAAACCCTGAATTAACATTCAGCTCTTCTGGCTCTTGTACCTCAGGAGTTGACCTAGTCTTTGCCTTTGAAACTGACTTTGGCTCAGCTAAAGTTACAGGCTCAGAAATGGGCAAAAATCCACAAGGAAGTAACAGGTCTCTATGAAGAGTGCAAAGCGGAGCATCCTTTGTTTCTGGTCGAACAGTATAGACAGGTAATTTGTCTGCTCTCTTCACCACAACATAGACCTCAGACTCCCACTTATCAGCGAGTTTATGTTTCCCACGTATTCTAACATTCCTCACCAAAACACGGTCACCCACATCTAGGGTAGATTCTTTCACATTTTTGTCAAACCGAACTTTATTCCTTTCAGCGAGTTTCTGCATATTACGCACAGCAACTTCATAGCTCTCTCTTAAGTGAGACTTTAACTGTTGCACATACTGTGAATGTGATACCTTCTGATTACTCTCTTTCAGCAATCCGAACACCAAATCAAGCGGCAAGCGAGGTTGTCTCCCAAACATCAATTCATATGGTGAAAATCCTGTACTCTCATGCTTAGTACAGTTGTACGCATGGACTAAAGGTTTAACAAATTCTTTCCAACGACTCTTATCTTTTTCCTCCAGAGTTCCCAGCATACCTAGTAGTGTGCGGTTAAATCGCTCTACTGGATTGCCTCTAGGATGATAAGGTGTGGTACGAACTTTCTGGATACCAGCTATTGCACAGAGCTCTTTAATCATACGTGACTCAAAATCGGGTCCTTGGTCAGAATGTAAGCGTTCTGGGAAACCATAATGTATGATAAAGTGTTCCCATAGGGTTTTAGCAACTGTTTTGGCTTTTTGATTGGGCGTCGGTATAGCAACAGCATACTTTGTGAAAAAATCAGTAATGACTAGAATATCCCTTGTGTTGCTTTTATCTGGCTCCAGGGAAAGAAAATCCATGCAGACAAGTTCAAGCGGCCTTGAGGCTTGGATATTTACCAAAGGTGCAGCTTTCTGAGGTAAGGCTTTTCTCCGGAGACATCGACAACAGGTTCTTATTTTGTGTTCTACCTCAGAACTCATCCTCGGCCAATAAAACCGAGAACGGACTAAATCCAAAGTTCTTTCCATGCCCATATGGCCCATCTGGTCATGTAGTTGGTTAACAGCAAAGGACCTAAGTTCCTCAGGCAGCACTAACTGGTAAGAGACAGAATCTCCATCCTGTCGCCATCTTTCACCTCTAGGCGATCCCACTCTACAAGTAAAACGGGAAATCAGGAATTTCCTTCCTAACACCGGACGAAGGTTTCTCACCAGACTCCAGGTAGATCAGCACTTCTCTGATAACAGGGTCAGATCTTTGTTTTTCAACTAGCTCTTCGTTTGTCAAGTGAGGTATAGCTGATGACCCATCTAGAACATCTCCTTGTATAAAACAGTCTGGTACTGCATCTGGATGAATTGCAAGAGACATGACCAAGGAGGAAGCGGGATCATTGTTCTGCTGTACCAAATGTCGTTCACAAATGGCTTTAATCACTTCAGTCTCTGCGATACCAGAGGCATTGACATCAGCCGTGTGAAATTGAACAAACTTCTCAATCCTCTCAATTTCCTTTATTGACAAGTGATCATCAGACAGCTCCGGCGTGCGTCGCCTGGACAAACTGTCCGCATCAACATTCTGCTTACCAGCTCGGTACTGGAGGGTGAACGAGAATGTGGACAAGGCAGCAAGCCATCGATAGCTGACAGCATCCAACTTAGCAGTCGTCAACAAGTAAGTCAGCGGATTGCTGTCAGTAACAACTGTAAATGAACTGCCGTAAAGATAATCATGGAATTTTTCTGTTACCGCCCACTTAAGTGCTAAAAATTCAAGCTTGTGCGCTGGGTAACGGGATTCACTATGGGAGAGCCCCCGGCTAGCAAAAGCAATAACTCTCTGTTGTCCATCCTGCTTCTGATACAGCGCTGCCCCAAGCCTGAGGTGCTGGCATCCGTATGAAGAATGTATGGGAGTTTTGGATCAGCAAAACCCAAAACAGGAGCGGTACAGAGCTTGGTTATCAAGGTTTCAAATGCTGCTTGACAAGAGGGTGTCCAACGACCACCAAATGGCTCTTTAGGATTGTGATACTGACGGTCTTTGCTAGGCTTTCTGATATTTTTCCTCAGTGGAGGGTATCCAGATGTCAGTTCATTTAGTGGCTTCACAATCTGGGAATAGTCCTTAATGAATCTTCGGTAATAACCAGAAAATCCTAAGAATGATCTTAGTTCCTTTAAATTTTTAGGACATGGCCAGGTTTTTATGGCTTCAATCTTCTCAGGATCAGTTTCAACTCCATGTTCGGAAACAATATGTCCCAGATATTTCACAGAAGTTTGAAAAAACCGACATTTCTCCATTGAAAGTTTCAGCCCATATTCCTTTAACCGATTAAGGACTCGCATCAACCGTCTTTCATGCTCTTCCAGAGTTTGTGAAAACACAATCAAATCGTCTAAAAACACAAGTACTTCCTTTAAGTTAATGTCTCCCATACACTTCTCCATTAACCGCTGGAAGGTACTTGGCGCATTGGTCACTCCTTGGGGCATGCGATTAAATTCCCAGAACCCCAGGGGACACACAAATGCGGTTTTCGGTTTATCTGCTTCCTCTACTTCAATTTGGTAATACCCCGACTTTAAGTCAAGCACGGTAAACCATTTTGAACCACTTAGGGCTGCAAATGTCTCTTCAAGGTTAGGTAGAGCGTACGCATCCTTTATTGTCTGCAGATTCAACTTCCTGTAATCTATGCAAAGGCGGACATCTCCATTCTTTTTTCGTACCACCACTATGGGCGAAGAGAAGGAAGACTCTGACTCACGGATAACACCGCTCGACAAGAGTTCCTGAAGATGCTTACGTACAGCACCCAGGTCTTGAGGATGGATGGGTCTGGCTCTTTGCTTAAAAGGTGTTTCATCCTTTAGCTTGATACTATGCTTTACTTTCTGGGTCCTTCCAAAATCCAGGTCATGGTGAGCAAAGACTTCAGGCATTTTGTTAAGCTGATTATTAATCCGACTCTTCCACTCTTGAGACAATGGTGAATCACCAAAGTTAACGGCAATGTTCGGCTCTTGGGACCCTTCTGGCTTAACATTCTGGGAATCAAACGCTGATAGACTTCCATGAGGTGAACGCACAGATTCCACTGCATATATATCAGCAATGACACATCGTCTTGGAATAGTCACATCGTGTTCAGCCTCATTAGTGACAACCACAGGAAGACATCCTGATTTTTCAGAGGGAAGGGTAAGCAAACAACATTTTACTACAACTCCGCCTGGTAAAGAAGAAAGAGTAGGGTGTTCCACAACAATCCATTTGTCAACTGGAATTCCAGGTAAATGACAAGTACCATCCAAGACAATTGTTTGACCAGCAGCCAAAGCTTCAGGTATTTGACTCTTCAGTGTAATATGACCAAGAATACCAGTTTCACTTCGCTTGTGTCGTAGTTCAAGATTGTAAAGGATAGCTCTATAGCCATACAACTCTGGCAAGAAGGGTATGGATCTCACTTTCAAATGTTCCTCGTACAAAATATCCAAGGTATTGGTTCCAATTAAAATCAATGGTTGACTGCGAGATTTGATGTCTGGCACCACTAAAGCAATAGTTGGAACTTCAGTCTCGACACCAACAAATTCTGCTGGAAAAGTTATGTTCAGGTGCACATACCCAAGATATGGCACAGAAAGACCGTTGCCCCTTCTACCTCTAGTAAGTCAGAGAGAGGATGAATGGGGTATTCTGAAAGATACTGCTGATGAAAGGAACTAGGGATTGTGGTAACTTGCGAACCAGTATCAATTAAACACTGACATTCGTGCCCCAAAATATTAACTAATGCAATGCATTTAGTGCCAATTAAACCTTTTGGTACTTTAACGTTCATGCCTGAATCCTTAGGGCACTGGCTACAAGTGGAAACGTAAGTCCTGATGGGACTAGCATGTCTTTCAGTTCCAATTCGCCCCTCAATTGGAACTGGTTCTAGTTTAAATGCTCCTCCACAACAGCATTCTGAGATTCCCATTTGGATTGCCTCTCTCTTAACAGCTTGCGTTTTTCAGCCACAAGTTTGGGATTTGGCTCAGCAGTACAAGAGGCTACAATGTGGCCATCTTCTCCACATTTAAAGCAGTACCATGGTCTGGGCTTTTCCATTTGTTTGCTTGTAGGTGCAGTGGTGATGGCTCCAACATTTGGGTTCTGGGATTTCTTTCCTACTGTAAAGCCTTTTCCGGCTTTAGGCTGTGAAGCAAACTTTTTTGAAACTTCAGCCCTGGGAGTGAGTTTCATCAACTGAATCTGAAGGGTGGCTATTTGTTTCCTCAGCTCTTTAGTTTCAGATGCAACTGACAACATGTCTGAATTGTCTGATGGCCTCACTTCATCTACCATCCAGGTTCTCTGAGTATGCACTTGAACACGTTGCTTTGTTCCAGCTAAATGCTGTCTCATGCGCTTTTCTTTGGCAGTGTATTTATCTTCCTCAGTACGCAACATTAATAATAACTGCGCAAATGAAGGTGGACTACCGCGTTTCTGTTCCAAACCCAAATCTGCAATCAAATTATTGTCCCAGCAGCCCCGACAGAATTGCCTTAATAATTGCCGGTCTGCTTCACTAGGCAAAATGCCTCCCCTCCTTACAGCAATGGTCAAAGCAACTTGAAGTCTGGACAGATAAACTGATGGCTTTTCACCTGCGTTCTGCAAAGTATTCATGAACTTAGCTAAAAGTTCATCTCCATCCTCTACAGTGCCAAATGCTGAATCAAGCAACTGCAGGTATTCAGAAGGGGTTGCTTCAGGACCTAAGTGTTTGACTATATCAGAGGCTGGGGGAAAAAGACTGTCTAGAATCTTTCGTGACCCATGAAAACCAGATATTGTAGGATCTTTTAAGATGAAGTCAACACTTGCACGCCAGGTGTCATACTCAACCTCATTTGGAGGCCTGGGAATCCTCCCAGAGAAAACTCTGAGCCTTGTTGATGCAAGTGCTTGTGTATTTACTTCTCCGGTTCTCACCACATGTTCAACAACTAATCTTTGTATATCTGGTGGATTCAGTACGGTAGGAGAGGTAAGAACATTGTCATTTACACGCAAAGAAGCAGATGGAGTCTGTAGTCTCTCTGCTGAATGTGGCTCACTTGCCACCATCTTAATTTCAGGTTGATCCTGATTAATGTGGGTTTCAGGAGCCTGAACTGTAGTACCTATCTCAGTACATGAAGGAACAACAGCTGAGCTCATCTGTGTTAACATGTCACTAAGCATCGTCTCAAACTGAACACCACTTTGCTTTGCTATTTTCCTCAATCCTTCCAGGTAAGACCTAGTAGCATCCCCTCCTAAATGTTTAGTATAAACATCAGACAAGGACTTCACTTCGTAAGTGATTTCAGCATCATCAGTCAACTTGTAAATAAAAGGCAACATAGGTTCCAAGGACTGCACTGCACTTCCACTTCTAAACTCAACAATTAGGTTCTTATGAAACTCAGATAGAGGATCTTGGATTGTCACCATATTAGATATGGATCCATGCTTCTGCAGTTCCTCAATTAGTTTTTCGTCATCTACAGTTCCGGTTACCCCACTGACTATCACAGCATTAGGTACTTTAATGCCTTTGGCAACAATTTCTTCCATTTTGTCAACAGTTTACTTGGGTTGATTAGAGAGTTTCCAGTAATGCAAAAACCATCTCCTGGCTGGCTCGCCACTTTTCATGTAGCACAGGGTACACGTTATATTCAATTAAATGTATTGCTCTTAATATCTTGTTCCACTGTTTAATCTAACTCACGACTCAGAAATATAGGAGCGGCCCTCTGGAGATAGGAAATCACTGAAACTCACAATCAGGTTTTATAGCAAGTATACTTTTAATCAAATTACCCCCTTAAGTATATAAAACATAATAAATAAAATAATAAAACAAAATAAAAGAAAAATAAACAAATCACAACGTAAATAAAACAGATTCCAATATAAAATTGAAATGAAAATAACACTGGTTCCTTGAGTACTCAAATGAATCTTTGGTGGTATATTTTCTGTTACTCACACAATGAATTAACTGTAATTTTCGGATATATAATCGACATTCACCGTACAAAATATATCCCTTAAAGAATCCTCTTTCGGAGTAGGTTCAAACCTGTTCAAAGCTTTTGAGATTAGTTCCGTTTGTCAATCACTTATCTCAAATCCAACGACGTAGCAGTAATTCACTGTCCACAATGTCTTCTGAAATCCTTTCCTTTTGAAGAGAAAAAGGTAAATTTCCAGTTCTGGTAACTTTGGTCTCCTTTCAGATTCGATTAGGTCGGCTCGCCATCAAAGAAAACATCCAACGCAAATCCACGGAAAAAACCTGACCTATTAAAATAAGTCAGCGTTTCAATAAAACAATTTCAAATAGGTGTCATCTCAAAATGATCTTGCATTATGATAAACATTTTGTTTCACAGAATATAACAATAATAATATTTGCATAAATTGCTTAATATATTACATTTTCTACAGGCTCACGTGTATCAGATACTGCGGCCACGTGAACTGCAACCACGTGCGATTAGCGATCATCAATTTAACAAATAACAGTGCAAAATACACATATACATACATTTCAATAAAGATTTAAACACTTAACTGTAAAAAAAAATATGTGCATAACCCCAGTTTAACAACATTAAACTGAATAACTCACCATATCCAGTATTCCCTCGCAAACTCAAAAAACAAAATCCTTTGAAACGAAAAATAATAACTGGATGTTAGCAATCAAAATCTCCCTCTTGAATCACTACAAAAACAAAATCTTTACTTTACTTTTGTAAAGTATATTTTCCTTAATCAGGAGCTCTACTTCAACTCTCGCAACCTTTCTCCGCGGTTTCCTCATTCTACTTCCTCGTCAGAGAAAAAAAAAATGCATAAAGCGGCTCATTGGTCAACTACGCCACGCTCTACGTAATTTTCTTTTTTTTAATTACTTAATTTAAATTAACAATTATATGTGCATGAAATAATACACAAAACTATTTATAAATATATACAAAAATAATTGTAAACCTGGAACAAAAGTTAGTCCGGGTTACAAGTAGTAGTAACAGTATTTGTATGTACAAAATGCAATTGCAATAGACATAGGACCATGATTAGGATTGCAGGTTTGTCTGTTGTGTGATCTTACAGAGTGACAGCGAGGAATCAAAACCTTAAACCCAGCATAGAGGGTTCAGTGAATGTAGTGTTGAATGTGTGTAAGTGTGTGAGTGTGTGTGTGTCAGAGATGCTGTAGAAGGACAGAGTGCCGGCCGGCCAGTCCAGATACACTCCTACTCTGTTAGAGGAGGGTGAAGGGGCAGGAATGTTTTTATTTAGATTGTTGTGCCAGACAACAAATCCATCAACAGTGTAGAAGAGACACCAGGACTTGTTATTGTATCCAAACTTACAGATCATCCTTCTTTCCTGCTGATTGTTTTATAGGCCACTGCTACACGAGCCCAGCCAGTCCGCTCAACCTCCCAGTAATGGCGTCCAGTCAGACTCTCTCGACAGAGAACCTGAGGAATATCTTTAAATCTCTCTGGATGATCAGGATATGGCTGCTCTTCTTCTACATATTTCATCTCTCCATTCTCAGACAAAATGAGTTGAGTGCTCGCTGTGTTTGGATCCAGTGTGAGATCACAGAAATCTGAACAAAAAGAAGAGGCAATTGTATATGTTTGTTTTATTAAATGTGCTAGTGTTCAGACATAGAACTTACATTTTGTAATCCTGGTTGGATCCTGAAAGGCTCTCCATGGACCATACTAAAATGAAACACAAACATACCTACAGTATCTGGAATAATTATTCACATACAGACCTCCAATGTAACAATTGCAATTCATTTGTTTAGCATTTTTTAAATACATCTTGTTACAAAAGCGCGTTTCACAGAGCTGTGTTTTGCAGTGTTTCAATATATTTCAGTAAAAACTGAAACTGAGAAAATGCCATTAAAGTTTTTACATCAGCCAGTCAAACATGTTGAAGGTGGATTGGTGGCAATGCATTCATTTTAAGCTTTATTGGGATTATACAAAATATATTATATATATATATATAAAACATGACCACTGATGTGAGCTTTGACCACCAAAGTGCAGTATCTAAAAACTAAATGTGTTCATCCAGCTTTCTCATTGTGTTTCTTACTATGTGTTGATTGATTTAATAACTTTGTTTCACTGATGTTTGCATGTTGTGAATGTTAAAACTTAGTACTAAGCCTAAAGAAAGGCAGCACTCCATTTCACCACAGAGTGTTTTGCTTGTTTTATTTAAAAAGTAATCAATCAACCATATACCAAATAGTTAAAACAGTATTCAAATATTCACACAATTTAAACTTAACCTATGATATAACTGAAAATAGGAAAATAAGGGACAGAATAAAGGATGTTCAAAATATTTGTACTGTACTAAATCCTGTACATCATTACGTTGTAAGATTAGATATGGAGCAATATAGGTAGGCTGTTTAAATTGCTAGCAGCTGGAGTTGATTGTTATTTGCCTTGCTAGGTGTTAATATTTTGCCATCTTCTTTTCCTATCTTTGAACATTTGCATTTTAGCGTGAGTTTAACCATCATTTGTCTGCAGGATACCAATGCAGACTGCGCAGTATCTGCGTTCTCAAACAGAAACAAAAGCCAGAGAGCTGTAACTTCTCTTACATTCAAACAGTCAATATAAACTGTCAGCTGATATTAAGCAGTCTGTTTGTGATTTTATTAGTACATCCAGAAAGATTTGGCGTTTGCCACAGACAAGGTTTCTTAAGTTGTACCCCACATACTTGAGAATCTTCAGTGAGTAGTTTGGATCCTTCAGTTTGTCAGAGAGCAGCTTGACTCCTGATTCTCCTGGGTGATTGTAGCTCAGGTCCAGCTCTCTCAGGTGTGAGGGGTTTGAACTCAGAGCTGAAGACAGATAACGACAGCCTTCTTCTGTCACCATACATCCCGACAACCTATAAACATACATAAAAAAAAAGACTGCATTATATGTGAAGCCCTCAAATATCAAATACCTGAGGAATCATCGTTGATCTTTTCTTTAATTTAAACAAGTATATATATATATATATATATATATATATATATATATATATATATATATATATATATATATATATATATATATATATATATATATATTTGTCCTTATTGGATTTCCTTATTGGGTGTTATAAAATTATATGCACAAATAATTTACACTATATTTTTAATTTGACAGCAGATTAAAAACACAAGTCTGAGTGCAGAACTTTGGTTATACCAAACAAAATAGTCTACACAATAAATAATATATTTGACACTTCAGAATTATGGGCCTTTTAAGTGTTTTTAATGATCAGTTATGAAGTCTTTAGGCAAACCTCCAAACCTGTCACTACTTTCCTCAATTTTAAAGATTTAACTGGGCAGAAAGAGGGCAAGATTATTTAGCAGACCTGCTGCCTTTACAAATGTTGAGAATTTGACATGATTTAAAAGACCTCAGTATTTCCAGCTGACAGTTTTCCATCTTCATTCCATCACAGAGAAGTTTCACTCCCGAATCCCGCAAGTCATTGTTACTCAGATCCAGCAATCTTAGGACAGAGTTTAAGGATTGTAGAGCGGATGACACAGTATCACAATATTGGTCAGTGAGATTACAACCAGCCAAACTGAAACAGAACAGAACACAAAACAATAATCAAATTCTTAATTTCATTCTACTATTAGCATTGCAATAATATCTATTTTATTTTGTTAAACAGATCAGGACATTCTAAAAATAAGCTAAATAATACCCTGTTTAAAAACAACAACAAAAAAGCAGCATATGCTGAATAGGTATGTTTTGAAGCATGGCTTCTGGTCACAAGCTGTTTGAAGTTGGTCATGTGCTGGTCCTAAGATGGTCCTGAGCAGGAGCTAGTTGCTTAGGATCTTGTAACTAGCATATTACCAACTTAAACCAGCTACAACCAGCAATCAAAACCAGAAATTCAACATACAAAACCTGCTGTTTCTTTCTTTGAACAGGGTCAAAAGTGAATTCCATTCAGAAAGGACTTTTCATTGTAAGACACAATTTAAACACTCACAGAGCATTTCTGCAGTTGATCACAGCTGGTATGAGTCTTTTCTGCCTTCATCTGATGTGTTGTATTTCTGCAGGTCCAGCTCATCCAGCACCTCCTCTGACATCTGAAGCATGTAGGCAATTGTTGAGCAGTGAGCAGGGCAGAGTTTCTTCTCTGAGTGTTTTTCTGATTTCACAAACTCCTGAATCTCTTTGGACAGAGTCTGATCTTTTACTTCCAGCAGACAGAGGAAAAGATTGATGGATCGTTCAGTGGAGAGTTCATGTCCATCTTTGATCTTTCCTTTTATGTACTGTGTGGTTCTCCTCATGGTCTCTGAGCTGTTTTCTGTGTGTGCCAGTAGATCCTTTAAGAGTCTCTGATTGGACTCCAGTGAGATGCCCAGCAGGAACCGCAGGAACAGATCCAGGTGTCCATTTTTACTTTCTAAGGCTTTATCTACTGCACCTTTATGCAAATTGTGCATTAAATCAAAATCCTTAAGGGCCTCCATGTTGTCATTTAAATAGCAGTAAAATACGTAGAAAGCAGCAAGAAACTCTTGAATGCTAAGATGGATGAAGCAGTAGACCTTCCTCTGATGAATCACAGATTCTTCCTTAAAGATCTCAGTGCAAATCCCAGAATACATTGAGCAGTCAGTGATATCTAGGCCACTCTCTCTCAGGTCCTCCTCATAGAACATCACATTGCCCCCTTATCAACTGTTTGAAAGCCAGTTTAGCAAGTTTTACAGTCACTTCTATTTTGGAATGAAGGAGTTTGTCTGGAACTCTCTCTTCATCCTGTCTCTTAATCTGAATCAGCAGGAAGTGGATGTACATTTCAGTAAGCGTTTGAGGATTTCTGCATTAACATCTTCTTTCAGGAGCTTCTGAAGCACAGTTGATGAGATCCAGCAAAAAACAGGGATGTGGCACATGATGTGGAGGCTTCTTGCTCTTTTGATGTGTGAGATGATTCTGCTGGCTTGATGCTGGTCACTGATTTTTTTCCTGAAATATTCCTCTTTTTGAGGGTCATTAAAACCCTGAATCTCTGTTACACGATTAATATTTTTGAATGGGATCTGACTGGCTGCTGCCGGTCTGGAGGTGATCCAGATGAGAGCACAGGGAAGTAGATCTCCTTTTATGAGGTTCAACATCAACACACCCACTGAGGAAAATTCATTCACATCACAAACCTTCTCATCATCTGAAAACATCAGTGTCATTCTGCTTTCATCCAGACCATCTAGGATGAACACCACTTTACATTCTTCATAAATCTTTGAGCCCAGGTCTCGAAGCTCAGGATGAAAGTCCAGCAGAAGTCCGTGAAGACAGTACTGATGATCTTTAATCAAGTTCAGCTCTCGAAATGAAAACACAAACATGAAATCTACATCCTGATTGGCTTTTCCCTCGGCCCAGTCTAGAATGAACTTCTGCACAGAGACGGTTTTTCCAATTCCAGCAATTCCTTTAGTAAGAACTGTCTTGATTTTGTCTTTCTCTTCACATCTTGATTCAGGTAATGATTTAAAGATGTCATTACAGTTGATTGGATTGTGTTGTGAGTGTTGTTTTCTGGGTGTTTTCTCCATCTGTAAAACCTCATGTTCTTCATTCATCCCTTCTCTCTCTCCTTCTATGATGTAGAGGTCTGTGAAGATCCGGTTCAAGAGGGTTTCATTTCCTTGTAGTTTGTTTCCCTCAAATAAGTGTTCATACTTGTTCTTCATGCTGATTTTGTGTCTGTCTTTGACTTTTTGCAGGACTTCTTCAGGTCTTTTCTTCCTGATGTGGGTCTGATTGTGGGATGCAGTTGTATTATCTGTCTCCACTATGCTAAAATTAATAGGAAGAACAGGAAAAATTACAGTGTTTACAATGAATGTTTAAGATTTTGAGAAACATATTAGTGTGCATTGTTAAATATTTTGGAGGACATTTAGTATTTATTTGGGTTACTAAAAATCTATATTTCAGCAACTAAATATTTATACTAACTGTGGGGCAGAGGTCACTGTTCCATCACTGAATGTATTGTATGTAGACATGGAACTTGTACTTTTCATAGACACACTGGATCCTGCAGCATCTGATCTCAGTCTCTTTTTCCTGCTGATAGTGACAAAAGACAAAGTATAATAGATACAAACAGTTAAAGCTATTTTAATTATTGTTATTCCATTTGATTACTGAAAAAGGCGAACTGAAATTTAGTAAAAACAGGAATAAACTATGTTCTATATTATAAAAAGTTTTACACATAAATATTTGCTAAATGCAAACTATGCTGGGAACAACATTGCCTTGAACATTGGCTTTTAATTTAGTTTAGACACATTACGTTTCATCTAAATACAGAGAGAAAGAAAGATTCAGATAATTTGACACGGCACTGACAGACACTGGCCAATGCAAAAATTCACGTGGACACTTTTGAGAATTTCTGCAACCCATCAAATACAGATTAAACACGGTAACAGATGCCAACATAAAGTAACACACTAATCCAAAACTCAACAAATACTGTATATCTTATAGTGATGTGTGAGTAAGCCTACACGAATCAAATCTATGATCCTGGCATTGTGAGAGCCATGGCTTGAGCTACAGAGCTATAAATCACAGCAGGACCTGATTTTACTGAGTTTGAAATTTTCCTAGGTTATCATCTTTGTTGACCTTGGAACAACGTTGTGATTAACCAGTCAGATTTGAAGAATTTTTTTTAGGCTTACACCATTTCCTCTGATTTTAGGCATTACTCATGTGCAAGATTAGGTTTAGGTGCACGGATATGGTCAAGACTATATTTTTGGATTGAAATGTTGTTCCTTAACAAAATATGTTGGATATGTTACCTAGGAACATGTTGAAATCAGAACGTGCATAAAAACGTGCACCTTCATAAAACGTTGAAAAAGTATGGATGTCATACCTGGAGTCAGCGGATGTTTCCTCATTCTCCCTTTTCTCATGGGAGCTCATTTTGGAAGCACTTCCTACTCTTAAAAAAATATAAACTATACAAACTACATATATTTAAACAAAAATATGGTGACATTTTATTAAATAGTCTCAATAGCAGATTGAAGGCCTTCTGTATTGCTAAAAGTTAAAGTTTTAAAAGTTAAAAATACAATGTTAAATAAATGCATACACAGTCAAATTCAGTATAATGTATTGCAGTTCTGTATAATACTGTACAAATGATACCATACTGCACTGGGAGTACACAAATGAAAAAAAAAAAAAACGAACAAAAAAGCCCATAAATCCTAGCAATTATTTCATAAATCCTTCTAATTATATAGTATAATTAGTACATGTTTGAAATTATTCCTCCAACAACAGATCTTTAAATAGACAATAACTTACCATCATAATTATCGTTATCATTTTATTTTTAAATATCTACATGATTAGATAAAGAACAAGTTCTGAACTTACCACTGTATGCTTCCACTTCAAAGTCCAGGCATAGATTTAAACTCAAAATATGATCCTTTGTTTTACTTTCATTTAGTCACCCGGTCAAGGTGACTCTTAACTCTTGTTTCTTTCTCGTCTTCTTCTCCCTCTAGTGGTGCAGAGCATCATCACAAGCTCAGGTGGATCTCAAAGCAGTTGTGCCGTTTATAACTCAACACGGACAATATGAATGAAAATTAAACTAGTTTTATATGCCTCCTTCTCACACCGATTAAGTGCCTCAAACCGATCCATCTGTAAGAATATATAATATCATAATAATATATAGGTATTGTACAATTATGTATGGACTAATCTGCTTCACGGGTTTATAATTTCCAGCACATTTTAGCAGATTGACATTAATGTTCTTTTCAATTCTTCAGTTTTATTGACAATTCAACTTTCAATAGGACTTTGAGAAATGAGTAGATGCAACTAGAGAAAGAATCAATCAATCGAATTTTGGGTTTTCCGAATAAACAATGAATATTGTGTGTATACTAGTACATATTACTAGTTTTACAGGCATTAAGTTATCTAAACAGTGTTTGTTAGAACAGTTAGATTTTACAGTGCAGTTACTTCATTACAAGTAAGCTTTCAGCCATAGTCCTTTATTTATTGTATGTTTTATATTAAAGGGAACCCTGGTTATTAATACTTGTGTGGCTTTATATAATGTAAATGATGTCCCTTACTGAAATATGTAGAAGAAAACCCATGAATGGTTTATATTATTAAAAAATCCACATTGTTTTATACATATTTTAGACTTTAGTGACGCCACTATCCTGATGACGTAAAATGGTTGCACTCAGTGATCTAGACAACTCAGAAAACACAACTCGGAAAATAAACTGACTGACCACCTCAAATGAAAGAGATTACAGCAATGAGTCAAAATTATCAGAGCTAAAGTGGAAAGGACAAAGAAACAAGTCTTTAGGAAGTTTTATTCGTCTACAGGCATCATCACATTATTTTCTTCCTACTCTTATCGCTAGGAAAATGGCAAATGTCAAACATCGCTTCTCTTGTTGCTCTTCGACTGAAAATTTCAACCAAAACGACACAACATCTTTACTGTTTATTAGTTGTGCTGTGGTAAAAAGCACCAGTAGCTCAAGGAGTGCAACCATTTGACGTCATTGACGCAGAATGTACTGGGCAGTTGATTATTTATCATGGGTTTCTATTACATACTTCCGTAAGAGACATTATTTAAGTTATATTATTATAAGAATCCAAAAGAGTCACTTTGACTGAGCCTGAAGTTAAAACTGTGCAAACAGCTACAATAGAGTGTTAGATTGACATTGGGATACGCTACGGTCACTTATATTAGTATCAGCAGAAACCTGAAGAAGCTCCTAAACAAACAAACACCCTCCAGTCAGGAACTCCATCTAGATTCAGTGACAGAAACAAGAGATACTGGAAGTGATTTCTTTCTGACCATGAAAGACGTCCAGACTGAAGATACAGGAGATTATTACTGTCAGAGTTTTCACTACATCAACAGTAAAGATGTGTTCACACAGTGATAAAGAGTCGTATCTGATACAGTTGAGAGATAATGCAGCTGCTGATGAGAGGATCACAAACAACACACACACACACACACACACACACACACACACACACACACACACACACACACACACACTTATATATAGTCCCATGCAAAACAGTAAATGGTTGATCAATCATTGGGAAGCTCAGTCTGACTGCTGAGAGTCTCAGTGAACAAACATCATCTCTCTTTAGTCCTGACTCATTCTGTTCCTCTCAGAATAGATCAGCTCCATCAGCAGATGTTTCACAGGAGCTTCAAGATACAGTCAGACTACACCGAGTCAACACACACAGAACCAACAGTCATCTGTTTCAGTGGTTGGGGTTCATCATTTGACTACTCAAAATAGTTTCATAATTTCCTCCATTTGCAGGTGTTTTCATGGTTCAGTGAGTGAACCCTGAATATTTCAATGTAAAAGAGAAGACAAAATATTCATCAAAACAGACATAATAATAATGTAATAAGAGTTTTTACAATAGTGTAATATAAAGGTTTTATTTTTTAATTTATACATTTAAATGACATTTCAAATTGAAATATTTGATACATATTAATTAGTTTAACAGTGTACTTGCTCTCAATGAACACTAAATCCATCAAAGCCTTAATAAACACATGAACATTTAACTCAGAAAATCACATTAGAGTACTGCCAAAGCATTGAACAACAAGACTGTAAATAAATCTATGTAAATATGTCTATTATCTGCCCTGTAAAGTAACCATATCTTCCTAAAGAATCACCATAGTTTATTAAATATAAGTTGGACATACATGTGTGGTTCTCAAACAAATGAACAACAACAAAAAATATATATTTATTATTTATTTATTCTTTTCAAAGGATTAAACCCCAGTTAAATAAAAGAACATTACTGTTTTGTAGATTATTATTATTGTATTGTAGATTATTAAAGTATTTTAGAGCGATATTGACTGTTTTATTCTAGAGGGGCGTCACTAGCATGTGAATAAACTCTTATGAACATGAACGTTTGGCAAATAGCAGCAAAGCATAATATTAATATTGCTGAATTTTCAGGAGTGCTTAAAACTATGTAATCTAAACAGTAATCTAAATCTTAATGAAAGTTATCAAAAACACTACATGTGTTGAAGAATATAGACATTTTTGTCCATACTGTTTGTTTTTAATGATCATTTATTAAGTGTTTGTCCACCAGTGGATTTATTAATGAAACTTGTCAATTTAAATCTGACTTAATTTACTTTGAATTAAAACTAACTTGCAACATTTTAGTCCCTATCAGTGATGATTTTCTTGATGTTCTTCATAATTCTTTCAGTTGAATTCAGTTACAGGTTGTGCCACATTCAGTTATCTGTCTTCGAGAGTGAACTACAGTCTTCAGGTGAATGATTTAAATAGTGAGAGTCACTTTACATCATCAGACATGCTTCAGTGCTCTGAGAGAGTTTATAGCGCTGTGAGTTTAACACTTCATGACTGACACAGCAACAAAAACAGCAACTACAATGACATTGATCATATTCTTCTTGATCTTAGGGATGTATTTTCAAGGTAAGACCTTTCATTCAGTTAGCTCTCTTAAAAGTTATTTCAAACTTTTTAAATATCATGTCGTTTAATTGTTCTTCAGACTCTGCAGGACAGGTGACTGTGATTCAGACTCCAACAGAGAAACATGTTCAGAACGGACAAACAGTGACTCTGACCTGTAAAACCAGCAGCTCTATTGGACGCCAGTCAGACGGTTGGTGTGGGTCATGTCTCTCCTGGTACCTACAGAAACCTGGAGAAGCTCCTAAACTTTTAGTGTACAGCATTAAAACCCTCCGGTCAGGAACTCCATCAAGATTCAGTGGAAATGGAGCTGACTGTGGAACTGATTTCTCTCTGACCATCAGTGGAGTCCAGACTGAAGATACAGGAGATTATTACTGTATGGCTATAAACTATATCAGTAATAGCTGGGTGTTCACACAGTGATAAAGAGTCGTACAAAAAGCTGTGAGTCAGAGTCACAGAGACTGCACTGATACAGCTAAGAGATACTGCAGCTGCTCTACAACACAATCACACACAACACTGATCAGAGAACACACACTCATAACACAAAATAAATAGATGGTGAAGTTTATTGTTATAAATGTGGCAATGCTTTACTTTAGATGTCCTATCCCTTTACCCATTAAATCAAACTAGAAAACATCTATCTGCATTAGACAGGGAAGGTAAAGTTACACGTTTGCTTCTTTTTATGTCATGTTTGCTCATACAGTCATATCTTTCTGAGAAAACCGAAAATAGTAAATACTGGAAATGGTACATATGCAACAGGAGAATAAAGGCCTCCTGAGTAAATTGTAAATTCCCAAAAGTAATTTTATAAGAAAAATATACATACGTAAAACTTTCAGCCTTAGTCTCTAGCTTCCACTAACTACAGTACACTCGTTCACAGTAGAAGAGACGTTCCAGCAGATAACTTTATTTTAAGGTGTCCATAATACAGACTAATTACAGTAAGTACTTAGTAGAAGCTTAGTAGTACTTACATGAAACAAAATGTACTGATCATGTACCTAAGTTGTGGAACAGCTTGTACTTACACTTTGCAATTATGTAGATGTAACAGACAGCTACTGTTACACATATGTTACAGGCCAAGTCTGTTACACGACTATCTGCGTGTGTCGGTATGGCCTACCTTTCTGCTGACTGATGTTGCTACTCATGTTGCAGTAAAGTAGGGTTTGTAAGACCCCTTGGGCCTTGTCTAGACTATACTTAAAGTATTAAAAGTCTGCTAAACTGGAACAACTCATTTTGTACTTAATGCACTTTGATTGTGCGGATGTAGTGCTGAAATCTGACTAAAGATTTGAAAATCTAAAAACGTACTGTAAATAAAGTTTTTTGCATTTGGATCCCTAACTCTGTTGTCAGTCTCCACGTTACAGCTACAAACCCCCCCATGTTGAATTTGTCCCCCCTACACCCCCAAAACACAACTGATGTCAGCATTTGACGCACCTCACTTTGTACAGATTATTTAATATTGAGCTTTTATATAAAATAAAGTGAGTGATGCTGCATTCAAGACCACAGTCAGTGAGTTAAAGAAAAAAAATAATGGCTTTAATAAATGCTTTCATCTGTATCTGAAATTATTAGACCCATAATAATACAGTACATAGTGCAGCTCAAGCTGTTGTGAATCCCGCCCACTTCTTTACATCATCAGACATGCTTCAGTGCTCTGAGAGTGTTTATAGTGCTGTGAGTTTAACACTTCATGACTGAGAGCAGAACACAACACAATCTTCATCATCACACAAGACTCAACTACTACAATGAACAACATCCTCATCCTCATCTGGACCGTTGCAGCTTTTATCCTAGGTGAAATATCATGTTTTTTATATTAAAAAAGGTTACTGTTGTTCTTGTTTTTACCAATTTAGTATACAAATAGTCTTCCATAAAGGTGATTTACAAACAAACTGACTTTTTCTCTTCTTCAGAATCCAGAGGAGTCACTCTGACTCAACCTAAAGTTAAAACTGTCCAGCTCGGTCAAACAGCTACAATAGAGTGTAACATAGATGTAGGAATATACGGCAGCTACTTACACTGGTATCAGCAGAAACCTGGAGAAGCTCCTAAACTCCTCATTTATTACATAAACAACCTCCAGTCAGGAACTCCATCTAGATTCAGTGGAAGTGGATCTGGAAGTGATTTCTCTCTGACCATCAGAGGAGTCCAGACTGAAGATACAGGAGATTATTACTGTCAGAGTTATCATAGTGGTGGTGTGTTCACACAGTGATAAAGAGTCGTACAAAAAGCTGTGAGTCAGAGTCACAGTGACTGCACTGATACAGCTGAGAGATACTGCAGCTGATGATGAGAGGATCACAAACAACACAAGGATTTTGGCAAAAATTTTAAATTTAACAATATTTATTTACAAATTTATTTAATAGGCATATACAGTGCATCATATTATCATTCATTCATTATGTGATAATTGTAAAGTCTAGTATTAATTTGTCTTGTTTATCAAGATCACACACTGAGGGCTGATATGAGACTCACATCAAAGTCTGCATCTTTAAAATTATTAATAAAATGAAAAATGTCCCCAGGTCACCACATTCATAGTTTGACTACAGTCCTGTTTCTAACACTCAATTAAACACTTAATTATCAAATTAACCCCAACAATGATTCAGTGTTACTTTTATCACCACTCCAGTGATTTTTTTATAAACACTGAGAAGTATTAATTATTAATTTAACACTCCGAGATTTATTGAAATACGAGACTTATTTATTGAAGATTTATTGAAGTCCACACATGAGCGGTTTACCAAATAATCCAGGCTTATTTCAGTTAATCCCACTTATTATCGGTGGATTTTAAAAAAAATGATTCAAACTCAAGACAATAATAATAACGTTCCTGTTTCTGTCTGAATTAGTAATAGTTTATCTGCTGTTCTGCTTGACTAGAGAAGTGAAACCCATCTGTTTCCGTCCAGATTATGGACCAATCAAATCTCATTTTCATGGTCAGGGTGGAGTGATTGTGACGGTCTCAGAATAGAGCAGCTCTGTCTCCAGAGACCATGTTCAAACCCCAAGAGCTTTATTTGACTCCATTTACTGCTACTGATGGAGCTTGTGAAAAACACTACATGCGTCTTGATCTGTTAGTTGTGGAATGATGTGGTCGGACACAAACGGAGCTTGTTGAGAAGCTTTATTGAATGTTGCAGCAAACACAGCAGATTGAAAGATCAGCCAGTGCTTTGACACTAGAGCTCTCTTTCAGTCTTGAGTTACAGTAAATGACTACAGCTGCAGCACTAGACTCACGTGAATCCTGCCTGACACAGGACACTCAGATACGGCTCATCTTCAGGAGAGAAACATCAGCACTGCGAGCGACTAACAGCGACTCTTGTGGAACGAGACGTCACGAGAAGCTCCATCATGTGTTACTCTGCAGACGTACTTCTCTCCCTTTTCCCAGCGTGCTTTGCTGAGGGTCAGGACGCTACTGCGGCTGTAGAGGCCGTCCCGCTCGCTCTCTGCGCTGGTCACGACCCCTCGGTGACCTCTGAGTCGTCCAGCGTCCAGCTCACCTGCGCCCCTGTGGAGAGTAAGAGCTGAGCAGGCAGAGCAGTGCGGCTGAGTCTCCAGAGATCTGCAGAGAAGAGGGCGCAGCAGAGACACCGAGGGCTTCTCTGTGGGACCAGCTGCAGGAGACAAACACAACACATTCACAAACACACTCTTCTGCAGCGTTCACAGCATTTCTACAGGACTTTCAGCAGCAGACGTGAGGAGCGCAGTCACGATCACCATCTCATCACAGTTCATGTGATAAACACAAACTACACGATCACTGCCTACATTTATATCAAACTTCAGAAAGAAAACTAAACTAAAGCAGGCACTGACCGCTCTGATTCCAGTAGTTTAGTGTTTTATGATAAATATTCCGCTCATGTTTTTAAAATTTATTTTACACTTTTAAAAATATAACTATTTTAAGCTAAAATTTTGTGACCATAGTTCAGATGAAGTTAAGTTATGTTGCTGATTATAATAGAAAACATTAGAAATGAGCTGATATACACACAATATAGACGTTACAGAATCACTATACATTTTAATTCAATTAGACGTCATAAATAAAACTAAACACACAAGACACCGACTGATTAGTGTTTTTTTCTGTTGAATATTTTAAATTCTTTATAAATGAAATTTAAACAGAGATTTTGTGACTAAAATGATATCACTGTTGTTCGTAATTAGAAAACAACTGAATCAACTGAAATTATATATTTTTTTTCTTCCTTTCTTTTTGGTTTTACAAATCGTTCCTGTATTTAAAAGCACTGAATTATAAGAAGCAGCGCTAAATAGTCCTCTCATGTTTTATTTTTTAAATACAGCTAAAAATGTGACTAATTTAAGATGAAATGTTGTGACACAGTTCAGATGAAGTTAATATTATGTTGCTGAATATATTAGAAAACATTAGAAATGAGCTGATATACACACAATATACAAGTTACAGACTCACTTTATATTTCAATTCTTCAATTCAATCTCATGAATGAAATTAAACACAGAAGACACCGACTGCTTAAATTTCATTAGGTTTTACATCCCAAAGAAAAACCTCTTTTAGATATTTTCAACTTTTCAGTTCTTTATAACTAAAATTTAAACAAAGATTTTGTAACTAAAAATAATATGTTTTTATAATTAGAAAATACAGAATCAACAGAATTTATATATTTTTGACAAATCGTTCTTGTTTTTAAAATGACTGAATTATAAAAACAACGATAGCAAACGAGATTCAGAATCACTGACTGAACTACAGAAAGTAGCTGCTATATATATTCTGATATCAAATCTGTTTATTTTTGTATATCTACAAAAGAAGTTTAGTTACGTATGAACACAGAGTTAAAACTAATGAAGAAAATAAACCTGTAATAAATATTTTATTCAAAAATTGTATGTTTGGAGAATTAAAAAGACTTACCGAGCACCAGTTTAGTTCCTCCACCGAAAGTGTACCACAGTGATACGATCTAATGAAAGACTCGTACAAAAACCTCTCTTCACTCGAGTGAACACAAACTCCAGCAGAGACACAAACACTTCAACACACTGAGAGAGAAACACACATCATTAGTGAATATTAATTCACATAAACATGATTACAGTCAAATCTGTACATAAAAATATTTGAAAATGATTATAAATCATTAGTACCTTCATGAAGAGTTAAAATGTGCACTAAATGACCTGAACTGACTCTATTTACACATTTAACTAATCATTTATTCATTATTTATTCATGTTTTTGCAGTAACTTATGTGTCAATATCTTATGTTGAGATCACATGACCAGCTGATTATCACTCATCTTTATCTCAATAAATCTATTATCAGACACCAGTGAAGAGTGTGTGTGTGTGTGTGTGTGTGTGTGTCTGTGTGTGTGAGAGAGTGTGTGTGTGTGTGTGTGTGTGTGTGTGTGATGTGGTCATCTCGCGATGAGGGAGTGATTAAGAACATGCTTACCTGCACCAACAGTTTTTTGACCTGGTCTGGCCTTCAAGTAAAGCAGAGCAAATATGCGGTCTTCTGGGAGAGGAGGAGCGGTGGCAACCGCTGGTATAGATCTAAGACTGACCAGCCACCTTCTTTCACCATTTTAGACCAGCCTCTTAGAGTGTATGCCAGACATGAAATTTACAAATATCTGGGTCACAAATTCAACATCGCTGGGGACTGGAATGAACAAGTGACTGATTTAGAACATCAGTTTACCATCAGCCTGGATTTGATTGATGCATCACCTCTTCCGGTCATTATGAAGATTCAAGCGATTAGAGATATAGCTTTTTCTAAAATACAGCACCATTTTGCAAATGTCCATATCTCACAGAAGGTTTTGTGTGAAATGGATAATAACACTGTGCAATTGGTAAGGAAATGGCTGTACCTCAATACGCACTCTACAAGGTGCTTTATCTTCCAGAAGAGACAGGATAGAGGGCTCGGTGTCCCAAACTGCATGTGGGAATATATAGCCTCACGTCAGTCACATCTTACTAACATGCTGAACTGCGATGATACCAGCGTGAGGAGATTGGCGAGAGCATCTCTGCTACTGGACTTTAAAAGAAGGAAGGTACTACAGGCATGCGGAGGGGAAGACAGCTTCTTGGGCTTTAAAAGGAAGAGCAGTGGAAAGCTGGATGGAAGGGCGCAGGGGTTTGGTGTGTCGTCAGATTGGCCTGATTTAAACAATTTATGCTGGAGAACAGTGCGCAACTAAAGTGGATCCACAGCCTTCAGCCTGTAGAGGTCTCGGACGCAGTGGTGGAGGATGCATCGATTACGATGGAAGCTAGACTGGATTATAACAACACCACATACTTCCTCTTATCAAAAACATCAAGGCAGACTCTCATGTCCATCCAAAGAGCTCATAATATGGAGTATTGGTCTAACTTAAAGCTTCAGGGAAAGCTGACCAAATTGACCTGTGCAGACCACTCAGTGTCACACACCATATACAGTAATACCACCCTGAATGAGGAGATCCTCATATTTTGTGTGAAAGCCCGCCTGCAGGTTCTCCCCACAAGATACAATCTTTCTCTGTGGTTTCCCGCCATACATTCCCCTTCAGCATTTTGCATGAACCTCTACAACATCTGGAGTCAGTAGCGCACATCATGAATGGCTGCCCAGCATTTAAAGGACTGTATATCGCAAGACATGACAGACTTGTTGAGCTTATTGCCGCCCAGATCCCCTGTGGGACTGATGGACAGTTGTACAAACACACTATGGTACAGCCACATTGGTATAATTCAGTTGCGAACATCTTTTTAGGCATTCCCAACACACCAGACATTGTTTACATATCCCAAACTAGTAAAACAGCCATTTATTTTGAAGTGTCATGTGCATTTGATTTGTTTATGGAGGACTCTTACTGTACAAAGATTCTGAAATATCAACCTTTACTATCTGCCACTGAGAGCCTGGGTTACAAGAGCCGACTTATTGAGCCGACTTATTGTGTTTGGCAGTTTGGGTCATGTACACAGGCTGGTTGTTAGTGGACTTTGTATTGGGGGTTCTGGAAAACAAGGGCCAAACAGCTAGCAAAGTACTGCTCTATTTCAGCTGTCATAGGAAGCATGTATATTTGGAAAAGGCGATGTTTTTGTACCTTTGAAATGGTAAACTCAAGGCAGTGTGCTTCTTGTTTAAAAACGTGTTGGAACTTTCAGAAGGTTTGATTCTAATGAATTTACCTTGTAATGTGGAATCAAATAAAATATATAATCTGTGAGAGTGTGTGTGTGTGTGTGTGTGTGTGTGTGTGTGTGTGTGTGTCAAGAACCAATGAAGTATCCACAAAAACGTGTTCCTTTAAAGATTAAATGTTTAAAACATTATGTTGTCACACAATGATTCTGAAACTGATTCTCAACAATCATATATTGGTAGAATGTAGAAGATCAGTGTTTGTTATTAGATCTGTGTGCTAACAACATCACAGTCTTTTGACTCCAGCTTTCAGCCAGAGAAAGATCGTCAGGTGGTGTCCAAACTTCCTCAAACGTTTCGACCCTGAACCACGACGTCTTCAGTTGATGGGTCAGCAGTTAAAGTGCCATCTTCTCCTGACTTCAGCTCAACTCCTCCTGTTTACTCCAAAGACAACAAGAGACTCTTTCTGCTGCCTCCCCAACCTCTGAAGATCATTTACATAGAGACACTTTACATGAGAGAGTTTATAGTGCTGTGAGTTTAACACTTCATGACTGAGAGCAGAACACAACACAATCTTCATCATCACACAAGACTCAACTACTACAATGAACAACATCCTCATCCTCATCTGGACTCTGACTCTCTGTATTCAGGGTAAATATTTGACTAAATACTGCACTAAATATCATTACACACATCTTATGAAACAGTCCAATAACCACTGAATGTCTTATTTCAGAGATCTGGGGACAAGTGACAGTGACTCAGAATCCAGAAGTAAAATCCATCAAACAAGGAGAAACTGTTACAATCAGCTGTAAAACCAGTCAGCCGATTTCTGGCTGTAGTGACTGTGTGTCTTGGTATCAGCAGAAACCTGGAGAAGCTCCTAAACTCCTCATTTATTGCATAAGAAGCCTTTATTCAGGAACTCCATCTAGATTCAGTGGAAGTGGATCAAACTATGGAAGTGATTTCTCTCTGACCATCAGTGGAGTCCAGACTGAAGATACAGGAGATTATTACTGTCAGAGTTATCACTACATCAACAGTAAAGCTGTGTTCACACAGTGATAAAGAGTCGTACAAAAAGCTGTGAGTCAGAGTCACAGTGACTGCACTGATACAGCTGAGAGATACTGCAGCTGATGATGAGAGGATCACAAACAACACAAACTCACTGAATCAAACACTTCACAGATTTATTTATACTTGTTAAATCATCTAAACCAGCAACATGTATGTTAGACCTATTCCATCTAAACTATTAAAAGATCTGCTTCCAGAAGTCATAGATCCTATTTTGAACATTATTAATTCATCATTGTCATTAGGTTATGTTCCCAAAACCTTTAAACTGGCTGTAGTTAAACCTCTTATTAAGAAACCACATCTTGATCCCAAAGACTTAGTAAATTACAGACTAATCTCTAATCTCCTTTTCTGTCAAAGATACTAGAAAGGTAGTATCCTCACAACTGTATTCCTTTTTAGAAAAAATGGTGTCTGTGAGGATTTCCAATCAGGTTTTAGACCGTACCATAGTACTGAGACTGCTCTCATTAGAGTTACTAATGACCTGCTTCTATCATCTGATCGTGGTTTTATCTCGTTATTAGTGCTATTAGATCTTAGCGCAGCATTCGATACTATCGATCACAACATTCTCTTGGATAGACTAGAAAACTATGTTGGCATTAGAGGAAGCGCCTTAGCATGGCTTACATCATATCTATCTGACCGCTATCAGTTTGTGGCATTAAATGAGGAGGTATCATATCGATCAAAAGTGAAATATGGAGTTCCTCAAGGCTCAGTGCTAGGACCGTTACTTTTCAACCTTTACATGTTACCTCTGGGAGATATTATCAGGAGTCATGGTGTTAGCTTTCACTGCTATGCTGATGATACTCAGCTCTATATTTCAGCGCAGCCTGGTGATACACACCAAATTGAGAATCTAACAGAATGCATAGTCGATATAAAAAGCTGGATGATGAGTAACTTCTTAATGTTAAATTCTGAAAAAACAGAGGTGCTAATAATTGGACCTAAAAACCCCACATATAATAATCCAGAACACAGTCTAACACTTGATGGCTGCTCTGTTAATTCTTCATCATCAGTTAAGAACCTAGGTGTGCTGTTTGACCGCAATCTTTCCTTTGAAAATCATGTTTCTAGCATCTGTAAAACTGCGTTTTTCCATCTTAAAAATATATTTAATTACGACCTATGCTTTCAACCTCTAATGCAGAGATATTAATTCATGCGTTTATGACCTCAAGGTTAGATTATTGCAATGCTTTATTGGGTGGTTGTTCTGCACGCTTAATAAACAAACTTCAGCTAGTCCAAAACGCAGCAGCCAGAGTCCTTACTAGAACTAGGAAGTATGATCATATTAGCCCGGTTCTGTCAACACTGCACTGGCTCCTATCAAACATCGAATAGATTTTAAAATCTTATTAATTACCTATAAAGCCCTGAATGGTTTAGCTCCTCAATACTTGAGCGAGCTCTTATCACATTATAGTCCTGCACGTCCGCTCGTTCTCAAAACTCTGGCCATTTGATAATACCTAGAATATCAAAATCAACTGCGAGGCGGCAGATCATTTTCCTATCTAGCACCTAAACTCTGGAACAATCTCCCTAACTGTGTTCGGAAGCAGACACACTCTGCCAGTTTAAATCTAGATTAAAGACACATCTTTTAACTTAGCCTACATATAACACACCAACACACCTTTTATTATTCAAATCCGTTAAAGGATTTTTAGGCTGCATTACTTAGATTTGCTGGAACCGGGAACACTACTCCTACAATACGATGTACTTGTGACATCGTAAAAGAATGGCATCTACGCTAATATTAGTCCTGTTTCTTTCTCAATCTGTTTTCACAGTTTGTATCCAGACTAGATGGTGGATCAGCACCCAGAGATTATGTTCATCAGAGACCAGAACACCTAGATGCGCCCGTCGACAGATCACCAGATCCTGATGCACACACACACACACACAAAGTCATTTACACTACCTGACACAGCAGCGTTTAAAATTGAACTGGAAGTTAAGTGCTGGGCGTCGGTCAGAGGAGAACTGACCCCAACTGAGTCTGGTTTCTCCCAAGGTTTTTTTCTCCATTCTGTATGCATGGGGTTTTGTTTCCTTGCCGCTGTCGCCTCTGGCTTGCTTGGTTGGGGACACTTAACTTCTAGTGATTATCGTTGAATTGACTACAGAGACCGTCTCTGCATTTAATAAGAAATTGGTCACTTTCGTCATTATACATCCCTGTCATTATACATCCCTGTCATTATACTGTACAGTGCTTTGATGCAACCTGTGTTGTTAAAAGCGCTATATAAATAAAATGATTGATTGATTGATTGATACGATGTTCTATGGAAGAAATATACTTATTAATGCAATGTAATATAATTATATAACACTCACTAGATTTGACATTGCCTGAAGAAAAGTTGTGAGGTGCTTGTTGAAGAAAAACATGTTAAGGGTAAAAGTTTTCCAAGTTTTTGCTTCTTTTCTTAGACACCTGTGACTTTAAGAGAGTGACCATTTATACTGAGACATTTATCAGTCATTTATTTCAGTTTCTAACTAGGATATTTGAATATTCCTATATTCTCTTACTCTTCAGTTATTTATTTATTAGGAGTCGCTCAGGATCTTGTGGTCACAGATTCATATTTCATATTCAGATTCATACTGATGGAAAATCACCCAGCTCTGCTATAGACTTCTGAACAGTTTGAATGAGCTCACAATCTACTTTATTAACAGATTTCAACAGATCTCTGAATCCTGTTTCCTTTTCTAACTTCATTGACATTTTATGTCGATCACTATTGATTGTAAAAATGCTCTTGTGGCTTTAGTGGCAGAAGAAAATAACATTTTAATCAACATCTTAAAAAAATGATCCATTGTCCACTGCATTGCAGTCAAAAGCTGAATTTTATTAAGGTGCCTTTTCATTGGTCTGAAGTGGAAAAAAGCTAAATACAGCTGTGAATGGGTTAAGTTTGTCCACTTTCAACTATTCCCAGAAGTAGACTGGATCGCGCTCATAGAGCAGACGCTCATGTGGTCGAAAGCATTCAACGCTAAAAACTGTGATTGACCAAAACACATCTTAACGCGAGGTGTAACCAGGACCACAGACACCTTTGATAAGAAGAACCTAAATGATCTTTGAGATTTCTGGTAGACATGAATCGAACATGAAACTGTTTATTAGACGTAAAGTGCTGGTACGTTTAGAGGAAACCAAACACTTCCGTTCATAACAAGAAACAACAGTCAAGCACATGTTGACTTTCATCAGGACCTGGATGCTTTGCCATCAATAAAGTGTAGAGGAATAGCCTCGTCAAAATCCAGAATTCACTCCACAGCTCTCTGAATACATGAACCACTACGGCTCACATTACACTAGACTTCTTGTCTTCTGACATCTCTGTTTTGTTGCAGTGCAGTACAGACTGGAAGCACTGTTGTATAAACATTGTAAAGGAAACCTGCATGAAATCATAAAAGAAAGGTTCTAAAATCAAGTCCAGCATTTTGCAAATACACAAACAAATAAATGTTTGCTAATAAATGTAAGTAGGGCAGAAGGGAGAGCAGGAGTGACACAGGAAGTGCGGAGAACTGCTTCCTGTTCATCTTCAGTCCGTGAGGAGCTCTGTGTGGATCCTGGAGGAGCTGAACACACAGCACCAGCAGAAACCAGAACCTGAGATCAGATAGAGAGTAGAGAAGAGGGAGAAATGGGACATTGTGTAAATAAGAGGAACAGACAGAGGCACTAGACACTAAATTGTACATATAATTCATATTTATTAATGTTTAGATGTAATAGATTTTTAGTTGGTTTGCAAAAGGAGTCTGTGCTGTCTAAAACCAGCTTGTGGTTTTATAAATTCATTGAATCATATAAAGAAATGTAATTTCAATTATACATTTAGTGTAAATATATTTGAATAAAGCCTGTATGTTTGTTATGTTACACTTTAAGTGAAACATTCTGCTATTTCTAAGGATTAGGATAAAACAGGAACACAGTGAATTTTGATAATAATATATATTATACCTTTAAGTTCAAATACACTCTTAGAAATGAAGGTACAAAAGCTGTCATTAGGGCCGTAGATTTTTAAAGGGACATGTTTGAACCTAAAGGGTCCATTTTGATAGCTTAAAGGTACATATTTGAACCTATGTCACAGTGTGGTTTGTGAGAAGGAGCACTCAATGAGAAAAATGAACTGAAACAGTTTTAATCCTCTACAAATGGACAAAATAGCAAGATAGTTGCAAGCAGGCAGGACAAAAAAAAAAAAAAAACCACACGCTTTAAAGACGAGAAGTGATGATTAAACAGAAGAAAACTGGAACTTAAATACACACAGGAAGTGACTAAATTAACAAGACACAGCTGAAGACAATTAGACAATTAATAGAAAGTAGGTCACTCTGAACACATGGTAGAAGTAAAATAACTAGAGTGAATAATTTGTTATTAAATGCAGAGACGGTCTCTGTAATAAATTCGACAATAGTTGCTAGAAGTTAAGTGTCCCCAACAAAGCAAGCCAGAGGCGACAGCGGCAAGGGACCAAAACCCCATCCATACAGAATAGAGAAAAAAAACATGGGAGAAACCAGTTGGAGCCAGTTCAATTTTAAACGCAGCTGTGTGTGTGCATCTAGGTGTTCTGGTCTCTGATGAACATAATCTCTGGGTGCTGATCCACCATCTACTCTGGATACAAACTGTGAAACAGATTAAGAAAGAAACAAGACTAATATTAGCATACATGCCATTCTTTTTACGATGTCACAAGTACATCGTGTTTTAGGAGTAATGTTCCCGGTTCCAGTGAATCTAAATAATGCAGCCTAAAATCTTTTAACTGATTTATATAATATAAGTGTGTTGGTGTGTTATGTGTAGGCTAAGTTAAAAGATCTAGATCTTTAATCTAGATTTAAACTGGCAGAGTGTGTCTGCTTCCCGAACAGCGTTAGGGAGATTGTTCCAGAGTTTAGGTGCTAGATAGGAAAAGGATCTGCCAGCTGCAGTCGATTTTGATATTCTGGGTATTATCAAATGGCCAGAGTTTTGAGAATGTAGCGGACGGGCAGGACTATAATGTGATAAGAGCTCGCTCAAGTATTGAGAGCTAAACCATTCAGGGCTTTATAGGTAATAATAAGATTTTAAAATCTATCCGATGTTTGATAGGAGCCAGTGCAGTGTTGACAGAACCGGGCTAATATGATCATACTTCCTAGTTCTAGTAAGGACTCTAGCTGCAGCGTTTTGGACTAGCTGAAGTTTGTTTATCAAGCGTGCAGAACAACCACCCAATAAAGCATTACAATAATCAAACCTCGAAGTCATAAACGCATAAATTAATATTTCTGCATTAGAGGTTAAAAGCATAGGTCGTAATTTAGATATATTTTTAAGATGGAAAAATGCTGAAACATGGTCTTGAAGGAAAGATTGCTGTCAAATAGCACACCTAGGTTCCTACCTGATGATGAAGAATTAACAGAGCAGCCATCAAGTGTTAGACTGTGTTCTGGATTATTATATGTGGGGTTTTTAGGTCCAATTATTAGCACCTCCGTTTTTTCAGAATTTAGCATTAAGAAGTTACTCATCATCCAGTTTTTATATCGACTATGCATTCTGTTAGTTTCTCAATTTGGTGTGTATCACCAGGCTGCACTGAAATATAGAGCTGAGTATCATCAGCATAGCAGTGAAAGCTAACACCATGTCTCCTGATAATATCTCCCAGAGGTAACATGTACAGGTTGAAAAGTAACGGTCCTAGCACTGAGCCTTGAGGAACTCCATATTTCACTTCTGATCGATATGATACCTCATCATAGCGGTCAGATAGATATGATTTAAACCATGCTAAGCGCTTCCTCTAATGCCAACTTAGTTTTCTAGTCTATCCAAGAGAATGTGGTGATCGATAGTATCGAATGCTGCACTATGATCTAATAGCACTAATAACGAGATAAAACCACAGTCCGATGATAGAAGCAGGTCATTAGTAACTCTAATGAGAGCAGTCTCAGTACTATGGTACGGTCTAAAACCTGATTGGAAATCGTCGCAGATATGTTATGACCAGCAGGTGTCTGTCTGTCCTCGATCTTGACACATCGTTGCCTGAAGAACAAAACCGATCAGCTCACATTGAGAATCTGTCATGTAACAGTATATTAACACAAGTTCTTCAGCCATCTTTTAGGTTCCACCAGTTATGTCAAAGGAAATGTATAAAATATGAAATCAACAGATACTATATACCTATGTAATAGAGTTTATAGGTTTTTTTAATATATATAAGACATGACAGCTCTTAAAACTTCCTTAATTTCCGTTTAACACCAAGTTTTACTCTAAAACCCGACTTTACAGTGTTGAAAAACAAACTGTCCTAAACAAGTTTACTAGCTCTCTTAAAAGTGCAAGTTCTTTTAAAGACTCATCTCTATTCTAATTTACCAATTTGTTAATGAAGTAAAGGTCAGTCCTTAATCAGTTAATTGTATTTTTGGTTTGAGAGCCTTGTGTCCAAGTGACAAAATCACTCTCTGAATGAAGTCAAAAGTGTTCTTCAGTATGGGAGATACTCTAAATTCAGAGCATAAATAAGGCGAAAAGCAGGCACATGGTTTGAGGAAGATTTCCCGTCATCCAACGCAATCATCCCTTCCAAAATGACCGCATGTGGCGTTTAGATGCATTGAGTGAGTCCTCAGGGATCACCGTGAGTATGCCAACCAAACGCCAGACATCTCTCTTTTCGTCATCACAGTCCTATAATTGCATGAGGAGCTCACATCAATCTGCTGTAGAATGTTCTTCAGTTTACAGCCAATTGCTCCTCTTTTGGACGTGAAAATATCAATGAAACGGTCTGTGAATCTGTCCGGTTCCTGAAAAGATTCGGTTTGCAGGTTTTTGCCTGATATTTGACTGAACTCTGCCAAAATGAAGAAAAAAATTATAACTGACATTAAGCAGTCACTCTTCACTGAAATTAACCTGAAAAAGTAGTTTATGTGGGTGGTTTATGAAAATGTTAAATAACGAAATTACAGACGCACACAAAATAAAAGTCACTTGACTCTCTGTGAAGACTCTCCTTTCAGCTGTGTCCTCACAGCAGGCTCAGTCTCTATCAAGTCCTTTCTACGTAGTGCAAAGAAAAAGCTACAAATAATCTGTTCACTTCCATGTAAATTCACATTATTCAATGTTTGTAGAGCATATGCATTAATGAGAAATAAAAAAGGAAATTAACGATAAGTGAGAACAATAATGATTAATCGTGAGTTAACCTGAATAAATTTCAATGTGTTTTTATACACAGTACAAAGACAACCGAGTACACTGAGAATGAGGTCAACAGCTGTAACATCCAACCAGCAGAGGGAGCCCTCTCCCGAGTACTGACTCGAGCCGCTCCTCTACTACTACTACTTCCGGGTTAGGGCTATATAACCGTAGAGCACCAGGTGCTCTACGCGAAATTGCCAGCCTGTCTGCCTTACCAAGCATTTACCATTGATCTACTGACTTCTATTGTGTATGACCTTTGCTTGCTTTATCGACTCACGGCTTCACGGATCTTCCTTGTCTGTTACGGTAACCGATTACTACTGAACTTTGTTATTGACCTCTGCCTTCATTCGACTTTGCCCACGGATCTCCCTTTGTGTATGTTTGCCTTCTGGACTGATACTACTGTTGCCAACCCTTGCTTGTTTCTGACAATCCTCATCTCTGTGTGTGTTTTCAATAAACATCCGCAAATGGATTCATAATCGGCTTCCGCCTCCTCCTTACAGAATACTTCGCCAGACCAGACTCAGCGGATGTGACACACATGCAACAATGGATGGCATACCAGGAGGAGCTATTGAAAGGTTACCAGTCTCGATTGGATCAACTGCAGTCGGTGAGCGAACACCTCACCGGTACATTCAGGATCTACCCCCTACCACGTTTTCTACAGTAAACCTTGCCTTACCGAAAAGTTTGACGGTTCTGCTGAGCGGTGCAAGGGTTTCATTCGCCAGGTCAGGCTGTATTTGGAGTTTCAGCAGGGTAGATTCAACAATGAAGAAAGTCAAGTGTGCATTTATTATGACGCTACTGACTGGAAGAAGCGATTGACTGGGCGACTGCAGTTTGGGATACAGATCCCACATCAAGACATCTGCTGACTATTTCTTACAGATGCTAAGAGAGGTGTTTGAATATCCTGCAGGGGCAAGGATATTTCAACCCAGTTAATGGATCTGTCCCAGGGTAAACGCACAGCCGCTGATTATGCTATTGAGTTCAGGGCTCGCTGCTCAAAGCGGCTGGAATGATGTCGCACTCAAGGCGACTTTCAAACGGAGTCTCACGGCAGATTTACAGGCGGAATTGCGCGTAGTAGAGGTGAGGATTTATCTTTTTCTGATCTCGTCAACTCAACAACCATCCGTGCTCGATAATCTTAAGCGCCAGGCACCACAACGTAAAGCGCCGTCTATGATCGCGAGCCAGGAAAGGAATCAAATACGACACGAGTTAATGGAGAAACCGGAACCTATGCAAATAAACTCCCAACGTGTCTCTATGGAAGAACGCGAACGCCGGCGTCGTCTTCAACTTTGCTTTTACTGTGGAGAAGGGAAACATTATCAGGTTGACTGTCCTCACAGACCCACCACTACAAACCGGGTAAATATGAATCATTTTCACGTACTGAGCAACAAGGCTCTCATGTTACCTATCATGCTTGGTCTAAACAATGTAAAGGTTATGTTGACGGCAATGGTTGACTCGGGCGCGGCCTTGAATATCATCAGTCGTGAGGTAGTCGCCAAATATCACATTCCTTCTCAACCTTGTGAATCTGTTTTAAGGATCAAGACCATTAATGATGAGGACATCGGAGGAGGCATTTCTCACAGAACCAAGGCTCTTACTCTCCAGGTTGGCATGTTCCACAAGGAAACCATTACGTTCTATATCGTTGATTCATCCAAGTATGAAGCAATCCTCGGGTTCCCCTGGCTTTCCGTACACGACCCAACTATATCCTGGGGTAGAGGTGAGTTAACGCAATGGTCTCACACGTGTATTAACAGATGCTTCGCTGTATCTCCAAGGAACTGCCTCACCACCAGTGTAGAGAGTACGGAGGATCAGAGGAGAATCAAGATACCAGCATGCTACAGGCAACTGTCAGAGGTATTTAGCAAATCACGGGCAACAGAATTACCACCTCACCGACCATGGGACTGTGCGATTGACCTCCTACCTAACGCCATGCCACCCAAAAGCAAGGTATACCCATTGTCACTCACTGAAAGCCAGGCTATGGAGGAATATATTAATGAGGCTCTTAGCTTTGGGTTCATTAGACCCTCCACATCACCTGCAGCAGCTGGATTCTTCTTTGTCGGAAAGAAGGATGGAGGCCTGCGTCCATGCATCGATTATCGAGGGCCTAAACAACGTCACAGTCAAGTTCCGATATCCCCTACCTTTAGTTCCATCAGCTCTAGAACAACTACGTGAGGCAAAAGTGTATACTAAGTTAGACCTCCGTAGTGCCTATAACCTGATAAGGATCAAGGAGGGAGACGAGTGGAAGACTGCTTTCATGACGACTAGAGGGCACTATGAGTATCTCGTTATGCCATATGGGCTAGCTAATGCTCCAGCTGTGTTCCAGTCCTTCATTAACGAAATCTTCAAGGACATCCTGAACAAATACGTGGTGGCTTATATTGACGATATTCTCATCTACTCAAAGAATGAAGTCGAGCACATTGGACATGTCAAGGAGGTTCTGTCCAGGTTACTGAAAAACAGGTTGTTTGTCAAGGAGGAGAAATGTGAGTTTCATGTGTCACAGACTTTGTTCCTAGGTTACGAGATCAGCCACCAGGGAGTGAGGATGGACGATGACAAGGTTAAAGCGGTTACGGAGTGGCCTCAACCCACTACGGTCAAGGAGCTACAACGGTTTCTAGGGTTTGCAAATTTCTACCGACGCTTCATCCGGAACTATAGTATTGTTGCTGCACCACTAACCTCTCTCTTAAAGGGAAAGCCGTCCAAGCTGAGATGGAATGAGGGAGCAATTAAGGCGTTCTCCAACCTCAAGGAACGTTTCACCACAGCCCCAATTCTCAAACATCCTAATCCGGAGCTACCATTCATCGTGGAAGTGGATGCATCGGACTGCGGAATTGGAGCTGTTCTCTCACAGCGTCACGGTCAACCAGGGAAACTTTATCCTTGTGCTTACTTTTCCAGGAAATTAACGGCAGCTGAGAGAAATTATGACGTGGGAAACAAGGAACTGTTGTCCATGAAAGCGGCCATTGAGGAGTGGAGACACTGGCTAGAAGGAGCAGTGCACCGTTCCAAGTCATCACGGACCACAAGAACTTGGAATACATCAAGGGAGCTAAAAGGCTGAACCCCAGACAGGCAAGATGGGCACTGTTTTTACTCGTTTTCAGTTCACTGTCACTTATCGTCCAGGTTCCAAGAACAGTAAGGCTGATGCACTGTCCCGAAGATATGACGCACCACAGAAGGAGGGAGTCCCGGATAATATTCTGCCACCCACGGTAATCCTGGCACCAGTGTCATGGGATATAATGGAGGAGCTGCAGAGGGAATTACAGCATGAACCAGCACCCCCTCAATGTCCCCCTGGTAAACATTACGTACCATCGACAATACGCCAACGCATCATACAATGGGTACACACTTCACTGAGTTCAGGTCATCCAGGCATCAATAGAACACTCCAGTTAGCGCAGAACGCCTTTTGGTGGCCGTCAATATCTCGGGATGTGACGAACTATGTCAAGGCTTGCCAGGTATGTGCACAATGCAAGACCCCCAGAGAATTGCCTGCCGGTTTGCTCAAGCCTTTGCCCATTCCTCAGCGACCATGGTCGAACCTATCCATTGATTTCGTCACAGATTTACCATTGTCTAACGGTTTCACAGTCATCTTAGTCATTATTGATAGATTCTCGAAGTCATGCCGATTAGTTCCCATGAAGAACCTCCCCACCGCCATGGAAACTGCTCTCGCCCTGTTCGAGCATGTTTTCAGAATCTACGGATTACCCGAGGATATAGTGAGTGATAGAGGTACTCAGTTTACTTCACAAGTATGGAGGGCCTTCTGCAAACACCTCGACATTAATGTGAGCCTTACCTCAGGCTACCATCCACAGGCTAATGGACAGGTCGAGAGACTTAATCAGGAGATCGGGAGGTACCTTCTTCGGACCTATTGCCACAGAGAACAACACCGGTGGTCTGAGTTTTTACCATGGGCTGAGTATGCTCAGAACTCACTAGTCAAGTTAGCTACAGGTATGACTCCATTCCAGTGTGTCCTCGGGTATCAGCCGCCCATGTTCCCGTGGTCAGGAGAACCATCCAACGTTCCAGCCGTGGATGATTGGATTAAGTAGGAGTGAGAGGGTGTGGGATAGCGCTCATGTGCGACTACAAAGAGCAATCAGGTATCAGGAGACTCAAGCTAACCGCCACAGACGCCCACATCCCCATATCAACCTGGACAAAGGTCTGGCTCTCGACGAGGGACATCAAGATGCGGCTGCCCAGTAAGAAGCTAAGTCCAAGGTATGTAGGACCATTCAAGATAATAAAACAAGTAAATGATGTCACTTATCAACTTGAACTGCCTACTAATTATCGTATATCTCCATCCTTTCATGTATCCCTCCTCAAACCGGTCCACCCGGAGTTGACCCTGGCCATGAAGCCCCAGAACCACCGCCGCCACTTGAGATTGGCGGGAACCCCGCCTATCAAGTGCGCGAACTACTGGACTCGCGGAGACGAGGGTCGGCTCAGTACTTGGTGGACTGGGAGGGTTACGGACCAGAGGAGAGATCCTGGGTAGCCGCTCGGGACATTTTGGACCCATCCCTTATAGAGGAGTTCCACAGAGCCAGACCCGATCGTCCAGCACCTCGCCCTAGGGGAAGACCACGTAATCCACAACGAGATTCTGCCCAGGACCAACCACGACCACGGGGACGCCCACGAAACCAACCACGAGATTCTGCCCAGGACCAACCACGGCCACGAGAACAACCACGAGACCAACCACGAGATTCTGACCAGGACCAACCACAACCACAGGGGCCCACGAGGACGTCCACGAAGAGCTCCAGGAGTCGCTCCTAGAGGGGAGTTCTGTAACATCCAACCAGCAGAGGGAGCCCTCTCCCAGTACTGACTCGAGCCGCTCCCTCTACTACTACTACTACTTCCGGTTAGGGCTATATAACCGTGAGAGCACCAGGTGCTCTCACGCGGCCATTGCCAGCCTGTCTGCCTTACCAAGCATTTACCATTGATCTACTGACTTCTATTGTGTATGACCTTTGCTTGCTTTATCGACTCACGGCTTCACGGATCTTCCTTGTCTGTTACGGTAACCGATTACTACTGAACTTTGTTATTGACCTCTGCCTTCATTCGACTTTGCCCACGGATCTCCCTTTGTGTATGTTTGCCTTCTGGACTGATACTACTGTTGCCAACCCTTGCTTGTTTCTGACAATCCTCATCTCTGTGTGTGTTTCCAATAAACATCCGCAAATGGATTCGCAATCGCTTCCGCCTCCTCCTTACAACAGCATATACCTGTCTGTCCTGCCACGACTCAAACTAAACACACTTAAGCAAAAATACGACCTGCCTTAAATTTATGCACAATATAAAAAAGTAGGCTTATAAAATAATCAACAACAAACCTATTTGTGCTGCCACATCTCAAAATCTGATGTGGTCCGCTCTTCTTCAAACAGGTACGCATTGAGCATGACTCGACCACGAGACCAAAATAATCCGTGGAAGAAATTATTATTATTAGTCTTTTATAACTTAATTATCTTTTTCCTCCTGACTCATAGAAAAAAATGTTTTTTGAATTAAGTATATTTTCGTGTCATTACATTAAGTCATAAGAAAAATAACATTTTTGAAAAAATATATTTTAATCATATTTTATTTTATGTCCTCTGTAGAGGACACTAGGACTATCTTTCCAAAAAAATTAAATGGCATGAATAGACATCAAAAGGCAAAATCACCAGTCATTTTTTAGGTTTCAGGGTTTCAGATGCTTTAGGAATGTCAGAAATTGTTCTGATATATTTTAATAAAAGTCAGCACAACAAATAGAGTGAGTTTATATGTAATACATTTAGTTAGCTGATTTTAATATGATATACAAATGTCAATATGCCGTTTTCAAGCAATTTCTTTCATTATGGTTTTCTTACATTTTTTTGTCTTGTTTCGGACAAAATATCTAGATTTTCTAGACAAATCAAAATGATTGTCTTGTTTTAAGGAAAGATTAAATTAGTCAAAATTTTATAGTTATTTTGTTCTATCGAAAACTCTGTCAGTAAACTTAATGTCGAGAAAATCCTTCTTAATTTAAGAATTGTTTGATATTTTGGCTGAAAACATGACAACAAATCTAAGTGAGAACAGCATTTTTACAGTAGTCTATTTTAAGATGATTTCACAAAAAACATTTAATACAGAAATGTGAACTGATTTTAAACAGAAATATTAAATGATTTTAAATCTGAAATTGTAGTTTACAAATGAAACTAAAACTGCCAGTAGTTGGTGGCACGTAACTGTTTTTATCACCGAATCATACGTTCAAATGATTCGTTCAAAAGACTGATTCATTCAGGAGTCTGTTCTTAATGAGTGTCTAACTCAGTGGTTCCCAACCTTTTCTTGTTTGAGGCACCTTGGAAAGCCTTTCAAAAGTTCAGCACCCTTATAAGGAAATAGAGATTTAAAATCTCCGTAGCTTTTTTTTTCCCATTATTATTTATTTGTTTCATTTCGAGAGTTTGCATGCAACAACACCTTATACCTAGTCCTAGATGATATGAGAATACTGTTTACACTGATTCTGCCCTAATAAAAAAATTTTGTTGAAATTTTGGCGGCACCCTCAAAAGATCTCACGGCACCCCTTAGTGCCATGGCACACCGGTTGGGAACCACTGGTCTAACTGAATCATTGACTCGTTCGTTTAAAAACGCACATTCATGTATAAACAAAACTGATTTAAAACTATTTTAGAAACAGAGCTAAGTTGTTAAATAATTAAAGTGTTTAGATTAAAAACCATAATTAAAATCATAATTAAATTTAAAATAGAAATGAATAATTGCATAAATATTCAACTCGTGCTGACGTGCACGCGCGATGCGGAACTGACGTAAGCGCCGTCGTGATTCGCGCGTTTTAGTTGCTATAGCGACGCGTGTTATGAGTTCTGACTGAATATATAAACACTCGAACCCATCGCTATCTGTTGGTTGTGAGACGAGAGACATTTGAGTATTTTTTGATCAGATCTTGTTGCTTTCTGAAGCTCATCGGAGGATTCCTTTGAGAAGAAGACTTTATTTCAGACGGAGATCAGCGGATTTTCTTGGATAAGAGTTTTAAACTGTTATTTGTTCTATAACTAAACTTATTTCTGCACTTGTGTCTTGTATTGTTATTGTATTTCGTTTTTTCTATTACTTTTCTTTCTTTCTCCTATTTTCTAATTTTGAGGAGTTTGGAGGAGGTCGTCAATGGCTCACTCGGACGAAAGACGAGAGGTATGTATTTTAATTGATTATTTTAGGATATTTATTATTGGTATGTGCATTGTTTGACAGCTTGATCATCCTGTTATATTTAAGTTAAGTGATGTGTATCTTGTTCCACGTGACAGATAAACTGTGTGTTTTGATTAATGTTTTGATATGTTTTGATTATTGACTGTTAATAAAACAGTATGAAGTATTGTAAGTGTGTAATATTTCAGCCTCGGGCGCTCCAGATCCAGGAGCGCTGGTATCTCTCAGACGGCTGCTCAGGAGGATGGGAGACGAGGCTCTGGTGATCGTGACCCAGAGCAGCCCCTGAGCCAAGAGCTACCAGGATACATCGCACCTCTGCCTTCTGACCTGGCTGTTTCTGTGTCCACAGATCAGCCTCACAGGAAGAGGGGAAGCGGCAGAGCGGCGGCCGGGAGGATGAAGGGCCGTCCACCTCCAACACAAGACCAGCCAAACGCTCCCGCAGAGGTCAGGATTATCAAAGATGTCATGACTCAGTTATTAATAGAAAATGTTCTGTTTATACATTTCTTGTGCGTTTCAGAAGCGTATGCCAAGGGCCCATTGCTGGGCCGAGGTGGATTCGGCTCGGTGCATGCTGGGATCGCAGGTCCGACAGACTGCCAGTAAGACATTTCCTTCCCTGCTTCATTCAAACAGCTTTTAGAAATGGCAATATCAGTGAATGCGTGATTTCCTGTGGTTTATCTGTTCACAGGTTGCCATCAAGCACGTTTGCAAAGCAGGGCGCCTGAGACGCTGAACGTGGTGAGTTGAAGGTGAATCTGTTGTGAATCTGCATTCAGCTCTGGATGTGACGGATCTTTGGTCTCTGCAGGAAGGTCAGGGTCTGCTGCCGCTGGAGGTGGCGTTGATGACCCTGGTCAATTCGGCTCCTGCCTGCCCAAACGTCCTGCAGCTGCTGGAGTGGTTTGACCATCGCAGACGCTACACCATGATCCTGGAGCGTCCGTTCCTTGCCAAGATCTCCAGAGTTTCTGCGAGGAGAACGGATGTCTGGAGGAGACTCTGGCCAAAAAGTCCTGCTGCAGCTGATCACGGCGCTGAAACACTGCGCGAGCCGCGGAGTCCTGCACCGACGTCAAACCTGAGAACCTTCTGATCTCCACTGAGTCCCACGACATCAAGCTGCTGGACTTCGGCTGTGGAGATCTGCTGCAAGACTCGCCTACCAACAATTTGCAGGTTGCTTTGATCTCACTGCAGTCATGTGTTTGTGAACACCAAAGGGAAGATTTTGATCGGACGTTTGTGGTCTTGTTGTGTCTCTCAGGCACTCTTGAATACGCCCCTCCTGAGTGGTTTAGGCAGCACCGTTATCACGCAGGACCGGCTACGGTTTGGTCGGTCGGGTCACGCTCTACAGCATCCTGTGCGGCTGTTTCCCCTTCAGAGGAGCACGCAGGGTCACCTCCAAAAGCAGGCTGACCTTCCCTAGAGAGCTGTCTACAGGCAAGAGACGGACATCACGTCCAGATCCAGGTGAAGCGTGTGCTTTTGTGTTGCTGAAGGCTGTGTTGTGTGTAACAGAGTGCCGTCAGCTGATTCGCTGGTGTCTCCGTGCATCGGCATCAGACCGGCCCAGTTTAGAGGACATTGAGAGCCACCCCTGGTTAAACTGAACAGGTGTAAGACCAGTGACACACACTTTCTGAATCACAGCAGTCACGGCTGGATTGTGTCGTTGGGATCAGTCTAGATCAATGCTTTCGACTGTTTGTATAGGGAGAGCAGAAGTGACACAGGAAGTGCGGAGAACTGCTTCCTGGTCACCTTCAGTCCGTGAGGGGCTCTGTGTGGATCCTGGAGGAGCGGAACACACAGAACCAGCAGAAACCAGAACCTGAGATCAGATAGAGAGTAGAGAAAGGGAGAAATGGGACATTGTGTAAATAAGAGGAACAGACCGAGGCACTAGACACTAAATTGTACATATAATTCATATTTTTTTAATGTTTAGATGTAATAGATTTTTAGTTGGTTTGAAAAAGGAGTCTGTGCTGTCTAAAGCCAGCTTGTGGTTTTATAATTCATTGAATCATATAAAGAAATGTAATTTTAATTATACATTTAGTGTAAATATATTTGAATAAAGCCTGTACATTTGCAGATGATTGCAGTGTGTCTTTTAGTGGACAGAGGGTTAATGTGTGTATTTATTTGTTATGTTACACTTTAAGTGATACATTCTGCTATTTCTAAGGATTAGGATAAAACATGAACACAGTGAATTATGATAATACTGTATATTATACCTTTTAGTGCAAATACACTCTTAAAAATAAAAGGTACAAAAGTTGTCACTGGGGCGGTAGATTTTTAAAAGGGACATATTTGTACCTAAAGGGTCCATTTTTTGAGCCTAATGGGTACAAAAGTGTATTTTTAAAAGGTACCGTCCAGTGACAGCTTTTGTACCTTTATTTCTGAGTATGTATAAAATACAAATAGAAAAAAGGTTTGAAATGATCTGACATTATTTGCTCATTTAGCAATAAACTGCGTAACTCCTGAAGTTTTGAAGTTTCTTTTGAAACACTTCAATCAATAAATGTGACGATGCTGGCCTCACAAAGAAAGTCAGAAAGTAACCTTATCCCTGACTTGTTAAACTCTCATTAAACCCACTTGTTAAAACCCTTTACAGCAAGAATCCCATTTCAGAGCTCAAGAAATTACTAAATTCCTCTGAATTCTGATATTTTTGTGTTAATATCAGGCAATTGTTTTGGACTTCATCACAATTCTGGTTTTGATGCATGTGTCAGTGTTGTGAGGGAAGTCACTGTGCAAAAGTTAATTCTGTCAGCTTCCTGAAAAAAAAAAAGAGTAAAGAAAGGAATAAAAGAAGGACAGAAAGAGAGAGAGAAAGAATCTGCAGCTGTCAGAGGGGAAGTACAGATAAAAACTTCAATAAAACTGGCCTTGAGACAATATCACACTGAAATGTAATGATGACACACTCAGCTTGTCGTTAGGCTCCACTCACATTCATGTCAATTGTTGCTCCGTTACAGGACCAGTGTTATGAGGTTATGACCGGCAGCTTTCAGTCTGTCCTTCACAGCCGTCCTCTTTGCTGCTGTGTCCAAGAAAGACCCTGATTCCAGACCAGAATCACTGATGTCAGGTACTGAGATATATATAGTCATTTTCAAAGAAGCGTGTCTGAACTGGTTTGGTAAATGAGAACTGAGAACAAGTGTAAAAAACCTCAACACATGTGAAGTTATTAAATAAATGAATCTACTTTTCTTTAGCATGGATGCATTAAACTGAACAAAAGTGACTATAAAGACATGCAAAGTGTTACAAAATCTTTCTTTGTTAAATAACTCCACCCTCCGAGGTTTTGATTTGAGCCCTCCTTGCTGTGTGTTTCTTCACCCTGTCACACTTGTGGAGAATGCGGGCAAGAGTGTGAAGAAACACCGGCAAGTGATCTCATCTTCACCCCCTTCTTTTTTTTTCTATCTCCCCTTTAGTTTACCGCTTGGCATAGCGCTCCTCCCCCGCCATGGAAGAACTGCTACAACGGCTCACCGAGATCAGCGTCCATCAGCAACAAATCGTTGAGCATCTGGCAACTCGACAGGGCGAAATGGAGCAGGAGCTCACTGCCCTACGGTCCGCCGCCGCCCAACGCATACCGCTGCCTGACCCCCGAGCCCAAGCCAAAAATGCTACCAAAAATGTCCGCACATGATGATCCCGAGGCATTCCTGCAAATGTTCGAGACAACTGCCAATGCAGAAGGTTGGCACCCTGAGGAGTGAGCACGGATACTGGCCCCTGTTAACCGGTGAGGCACAGCTTGCGAATTTCTCCCTTTTCGACGAGGCGGCAGAGAGCTAACTAGAAGTACCCCAAGAGAGTCTCTCCTGGCTCAGCCTTTTACCCATTTTCCACAGCTGGGAGTACAACCCACACCTCCCCGCCCGAGCGCAAGCGGGCAAACTCGCGCGCCTCACCCAACACTGGCTCCTCGATGTGACCCCAATGGTGGGTCAGGTGGCGGAGCATGTCATTCCTGAGAGCCCTTCCCCGCTTACACAGACAAGCTGTCAGGATGAGGAACCCAGCTACCACCATGGAGCTCGTTGAGGTGGCGGAGCTGGCAGACGCGGCCCAACATCAGGAGTCTGAGGAGCGAGCGCCTCCTTTTCCCAAGGGGGTGGTCCAGGAGCGACGGGCGCCGGAGGGCACGCCACGACCAGTCAACAGGCCAGCGGTTCCCTCTGCTCACAATGAGCCGATTTCAATGGAAGATCCGGCACCCCCTGCACGCGTGTGGCTGGCTGGCTGGCTGCATCGTCCACCACGAGCCGCGCAAGGAAACCCCAGAAGCTAGGGTTAGGGTGAACTGGCAGCCGGCAGCCCATCGCACCGTCGTAGAGCATGTCAAGGAGATGAGGGAACGGATAGGCAGCGTCATGCCGTTAGTCCGGGACCACCTGTGCAAGGCTCAGCAGGCCCAACAGCTGCACTACAACTGGGCAGCCCAACCACGGGAATTCCAGCCCGGTGACAAGGTCATGGTCCTCGTTCCTACGGCTGCGTGCAAGTTCTTAGTGAACTGGCAGGGACCCTACACCATGGTGGAAAGGATCAGCCTGGTCACATACAGACTACACCAGCCCGACCACCAAAGACCTGACCAGCTGTACCATGTCAACCTCTTCAAAATATGGAAAGGGGAAGGACGGCCAAGTCTCCGGCCTTGTGACCACCGGTCCCCTGGTTGTTGACACCAACCCCCATCTCTCAGCTGCCTAGACGTGGGAGCTCCAGCACCTGGTCGGTCAGTTCTTTGACGTGTTCTCCCCTAGTCCCGGCCGGACCCAGGTCATCGAGCACGAGATCCGGACGCATCCTGGAGTTGATGTCTGGCAGTGGCTTTACCGTGTCGCAGAGGCTCATCAGCAGGCTATTGAGGAGGAAATTCAACAAATGCTCAAGGTGGGAGTAACTGAGCCGTCCCGTAGCATGTGGTCCAGCCCCATAGTGATGGTACCGAAGCCCGACGGCACCCTCCGTTTCTGCAAAGATTTCCGCCACTTAAACGAGGTCTCAGAGTTTGACGGATGCCCCATGCCTCGCGTCGATAAATTGTTGGACTGACTGGGAAGGGCCCGGTTTATCTCCACACTGGACTTGACCAAGGGCTACTGGCAGGTACCCCTATCGAAATCCTCTAAACCCAAAACTGCATTTTCTACCCCCAGCAGACACTGGCAGTAGCGTCCCTAGCAGCGAGGAACATGTGCACCCGCTTGTCACAGGCTGATCAGTCCCAGCTGCCCCCAATCAGCGAAGCGGCAGAAGAAAGCCATGCGGCACGCTGACGGGGAGCATTTCGCCTCCATGAACACCGACACTAACCGCTCTTCTTTTATTCCCCACAGAAAGCAGCATTTAGCCCGATCAGCCTGAACCACACGACACTGTCTGACTGACGACCGGGAAAAAAGCGATGGAGAAGCCACGGAAGAAGCCGCTGCCCCTGCGCCCCCGGACCAGAGAGAGAGCGCAGTGCAGCCGCCGTACTCCACCCCTTACCTGGACCCTTCCCCCTGGAACACTACCCGACCTGCTCTTCCCCTGCAGCACGACGAGGACACCAGTTCCCCCATTTATTGTGGACACTTTTCCCCCCTGGACACTTTATTTTGTATATTTCTTTTAATAAAGGCCTGACGCCACACCCACTGTGTCTGTCGTTGGCTCTTCCAACACAATACAATATATATATATATATATATACATTGCTGTAATAATACACAAATAACTTGTAGTTGAAACAAGGTAAAACAAAACAAAGCTGTGAAACAGAAACACCCATTTAATACCCTGTCAAGAATATGAAACTGCTTTAAGAACCCACCGTACACACTCCTGCAGTGACATAAGACCAGCAGCACTTCATATAAAGAAAAGAGTAAGATTGTTCTCAGAGTCAGTCTCAAGAAGTCGACCTTTCCATGAGATCTGTCCAGATCTGTAAGTACTCTGTTGAACGCACACAAGCTTTCTCAGTCATGTCTTTACTGTTTCTCTCACATTCGTGTCAACTGTTGCTCTTTCACAAGCGTTACAAGGTTATCAATCAATCAATCAATCAATCAATCAATCAATCATTTTCATTTATATAGCGCTTTTTAACATCACAGGTTGCATCAAAGCACTGAACAGTATAAAGCAGAAGATCACAATGATAGGGATGTAACATTGTAAAGAAACCTGCATGAAATCATAAAAGAAAAGGTTCTAAAATCAAGTCCAGCATTTTGCAAATACACAAATTAATAAATGTGTGCTAATAAATGTAGTGTCTATTAACAGAAACATCAGCTCCGGGGCAGATACGTGTGCTGTAATGTATTTGATGCGAGTGACTCGGGTTCAAACATGACTTTTGACTATTTTTTCTCTCCCTTTTTAAATCTCATTAAAGTCATAAAAAAGAGGAAATAATCAGAATGTGTTGGATAGGGCTAGGGTAGGGATGGATTTATTGCCCCATTCACAGTGTAAAAAATAAAAGAAATACTTGCCAAATTACTTTGTTGGTCACTTATATTAGTATAAGCAGAAACCTGAAGAACCTCCTAAACTCCTCATATATCAAATGAACACCCTCCAGTCAGGAACTCCATCTAGATTCAGTGACAGGAACAAGAGATACTGGAAGTGATTTCTCTCTGACCATGAAAGACGTCCAGACTGAAGATACAGGAGATTATTACTGTCAGAGTTTTCCCTACATCAACAGCAAACATGTGTTCACACAGTGATAAAGAGTCGTATCTGAGCTGATGAGAGGATCACAAACAACACACACACACACACACACACACACACACACACACACACACACACATATAGTTTTTACTGCAAAACAGTAAATGGTTGATCAATCATTGGGAAGCTCAGTCTGACTGCTGAGAGTCTCAGTGAACAAACATCATCTCTCTTTAGTCCTGACTCATTCTGTTCCTCTCAGAATAGATCAGCTCCATCAGCAGATGTTTCACAGGAGCTTCAAGATACAGTCAGACTACACCGAGTCAACACACACAGAACCAACAGTCATCTGTTTCAGTGGTTGGGGTTCATCATTTGACTACTCAAAATAGTTTCATAATTTCCTCCGTTTGCAGGTGTTTTCATGGTTCAGTGAGTGAACCCTGAATATTTCAATGTAAAAGAGAAGACAAAATATTTATCAAAACAGACAATAATAATGTATTATCTAAAATTATAAGTGAAAGTTAACTGTTTTTTTTTTTATAAGAAGTTTTACAATAGTGTAATATAAAGGTTTTATTTTTTAATTTATACATTTAAATGACATTAGAGACTGTAAATAAATCTATGTTGCTCTTTAATATCAAGTCTATTATCTGCCCTGTAAAGTAACCATATATTCCTAAAGAATTACCATAGTTTACTAAATATAAGTTGGACATACATGTGTGGTTCTCAAACAAATGAACAACAACAAAAAAATTATATTTATTATTTATTTATTTTTATTTATTTTTTCAAATAATTAAACCCCAGTTAAATAAAAGAACAATACTGTTTTGTAGATTAAAGTATTTTAGAGCGATATTGACTGTTTTATTCTAGAGGGGGCGTCACTAGCATGTGAATAAACTCTTAACATAAACGTCTGGCCCAGCAAAGCATAATATTAATATTGCAGAACTATGTAATCTAAATAGTAATCTAAATCTAAATGAAACAGTTACTGAAAAACACTACATGTGTTGAAGAATATAGCCATTTTTGTCCATACTGGTTGTTTTTATGATTATTTATTAAGTGAAATTTATTAATGAAACTTATCTAATTTAAATCTGACTTAATTTACTTTTGTATTAAAACTAACTTGTAACATTTTAGTCCCTATCAGTGATGATTTTCTTGATGTTCTTCATAATTCTTTCAGTTGAATTCAGTTACAGGTTGTGCCACATTCAGTTATCTGTCTTCGAGAGTGAACTACAGTCTTCAGGTGAATGATTTAAATAGTGAGAGTCACTTTACATCATCAGACATGCTTCAGTGCTCTGAGAGAGTTTATAGTGCTGTGAGTTTAACACTTCATGACTGATACTGTTTATCATCACAAAAAAAACAACTACAATGACATTGATCATATTCTTCTTGATCTTAGGGATGTATTTTCAAGGTAAGACTTTTCATTCAGTTAGCTCTCTTAAAAGTTATTTCAAACTTTTTAAATTTCACATCATCTAATTGTTCTTCAGACTCTGCAGGACAGGTGACTGTGATTCAGACTCCAACAGAGAAACATGTTCAGAACGGACAAACAGTGACTCTGACCTGTAAAACCAGCAGCTCTATTGGACGCCAGTCAGACGGTTGGTGTGGGTCATGTCTCTCCTGGTACCTACAGAAACCTGGAGAAGCTCCTAAACTATTAGTGCACAGCATTAAAACCCTTTACTCTGGAACTCCATCAAGATTCAGTGGAAATGGAGCTAATTATGGAAGTGATTTCTCTCTGACCATCAGAGGAGTCCAGACTGAAGATACAGGAGATTATTACTGTCAGAGTGAACACTATATCAGTGGTAGTTATGTGTTCACACAGTGATAAATAGTCGTACAAAAAGCTGTGAGTCAGAGTCACAGTGACTGCACTGATACAGCTGAGAGATACTGCAGCTGATGATGAGAGGATCACAAACAACACAAACTCACTGAATCAAACACTTCACAGATTTTTTTATATGATGTTCTAAGGAGGAAATATACTTATTAATGCAATGTAATATAATTACATAACACTCATTACATTTGACATTGCCTGAAGAAAAGTTGTGAGGTGCTTGTTGAAGAAAAAACATGTTGACTGTAAAAGTTTTCCCAGTTTTTGCTTCTTTTCTTAGACACCTGTGGCTTTAAGAGAGTGACCATTTATACTGAGACATTTATCAGTCATTTATTTCAGTCTCTAATTAGGATATTGGAAATTCCTATATTCTCTTACTCTTCAGTTATTTATTTATTAGGAGTCGGTCAGGATCTCGTGGTCACAGATTAATAAATGTTTCATATTCAGATTCATATTCTACTGCAGGACTGATGGAAAATCACCCAGCTCTGCAGAAGACTTCTGAACAGTTTGAATGAGCTCACAATCCACTTTATTAACAGATTTCAACAGATCTCTGAATCCTGTTTCCTTTTCTAACTTCATTGACATTTTATGTCGATCACTATTGATTGTAAAAAATGCTCTTGTGGCTTTAGTGGCAGAAGAAAATAACATTTTAATCAACATTTTAAATCATCCATTGTTCACTGCATTGCAGTCAAAAGCTGAATTTTATTAAGGTGCCTTTTCATTGGTCTGAAGTGGAAAAAAGCTAAATACAGCTGTGAATGGGTTAAGTTTGTCCACTTTCAACTATTCCCAGAAGTAGACTGGATCACGCTCATAGAGCAGACGCTTATGTGGTCGAAAGCATTCAACGCTAAAAGAAATGTGATTGACCAAAACACATCTTAACGCGAGATGTAACCAGGACCACAGACACCTTTGATAAGAAGAACCTAAATGATCTTTGAGATTTCTGGTAGACATGAATCGAACATGAAAGTGTTTATTAGACGTAAAGTGCTGGTACGTTTAGAGGAAACCGCTTTAAGGACGAGTTAAGTGACGATTAAACAGAAGAAAACTGGAACTTAAATACACACAGTAACTGACTAAATTAACAAGACACAGCTGAAGACAATTAGACAATTAATAGAAAGTAGGTCACTCTGAACACATGGGAGAAGTATAATAACGAGAGTGAACAATTTGTTATTAAATGCAGAGACGGTCTCTGTAATCAATTCGACAATAGTTGCTAGAAGTTAAGTGTCCCCAACAAAGCAAGCCAGAGGCGACAGCGGCAACGGACCAAAACCCCATCCATACAGAATGAAGAAAAAAAACATGGGAGAAACCAGTTGGAGCCAGTTCAATTTTAAATGCAGCTGTGTCAGATAGTGTAAATGACTTAGAGAGAGTGAGTGTGTGTGTGTGTGTGTGTGTGTGTGTGCGCATCAGGGTCTGCTGATCTGTCCACGGGCGCATCTAGGTTTTCTGGTCTCTGATGAACACTGATTTGAATAATATAAGTGTGTTGGTGTGTTATGTGTAGGCTAAGTTAAAAAGATGTGTCTTTAATCTAGATTTAAACTGGCAGAGTGTGTCTGCTTCCCAAACAGCGTTAGGGAGATTGTTCCAGAGTTTAGGTGCTAGATAGGAAAAACATCTGCCGGCCGCAGTCGATTTTGATATTCTAGGTATTATCAAATGGCCAGAGTTTTGAGAATGTAGCGGACGGGCAGGACTATAATGTGATAAGAGCTCGCTCAAGTATTGAGGAGCTAAACCATTCAGGGCTTTATAGGTAATAATAAGATTTTAAAATCTATCTCATGTTTGATAGGGAGCCAGTGCAGTTTTGACAGAACCCGGGCTAATATGATCATACTTCCTAGTTCTAGTAAGGACTCTAGCTGCTGCGTTTTGGACTAGCTGAAGTTTGTTTATCAAGCGTGCAGAACAACCACTCAATAAAGCATTACTATAATCAAACCTCGAGGTCATAAACGCATGAATTAATATTTCTGCATTAGAGGTTGAAAGCATAGGTCGTAGTTTAGATATATGTTTAAGATGGAAAAATGCAGTTTTACAGATGCTAGAAACATGGTTTTCGAAGGAAAGATTGCTGTCAAACAGCACACCTAGGTTCCTACCTGATGATGAAGAATTAACAGAGCAGCCATCAAGTGTTAGACTGTGTTCTGGATTATTATATGTGGGGTTTTTAGGTCCAATTATTAGCACCTCCGTTTTTTTCAGAATTTAGCATTAAGAAGTTACTCATCATCCAGTTTTTTATATCGACTATGCATTCTGTTAGTTTCTCAGTTTGGTGTGTATCACCAGGCTGCGCTGAAATATAGAGCTCAGTATCATCAGCATAGCAGTGAAAGCTAACACCATGACTCCTGATAATATCTCCCAGAGGTAACATGTATAGGTTGAAAAATAACGGTCCTAGCACTGAGCCTTGAGGAACTCCATATTTCACTTCTGAGCGATATGATACCTCCTCATAGCAGTCAGATAGATATGATTTAAACCATGCTAAGGCGCTTCCTCTAATGCCAACTTAGTTTTCTAGTCTATCCAAGAGAATGTGGTGATCGCTAGTATCGAATGCTGCGCTAAGATCTAATAGCACTAATAACGAGATAAAACCACAGTCCGATGATAGAAGCAGGTCATTAGTAACTCTAATGAGAGCAGTCTCAGTACTATGGTACGGTCTAAAACCTGATTGGAAATCCTTGCAGATATGTTATGACCAGCAGGTGTCTGTCCTCGATCTTGACACATCGTTGCTGTTAGAGTTATGTATTGACATTATGCAACTTTGACCCTTCAGTTTCAGCTCCCATCTGGTATAACACGTCTTGTTCTAGGTCATGACATGACATGGCCTCTATATAATAACTTAGACTGGTATGGGCGCCAGGGAATCTGAAGGAATGAACGTTTTGACGCACAAAAAGACTAGTGATAACTTATGTGAAGAACATGTCTGAAGTCTTTGTTTTGCCTGTTGCTTTTACTTATCTTGCTCTGTCCTTTCCTCTATAAATAAAGTGACTTGCGATCTGAGCTAGGGAGGCAAAAAGCAGGCAGGGAGGCAGGGAGGCAAAGGCCTGCCCGGCCCCGGCCCCGGCCTCGGGCGGACTGGGATCCGTCTGGAGGCAAAGGGAGGTAAAGGAGAAACCTGCTTTTCTCCCGCTTGCAACCGACAGCGCAATCCTTGCAAGCTAAAAATCCAAAAACTTGTCATTGTGTTTTATTTCGCTTTGAGTTGATCCTTCCTGGTAAAGAGCCGTTTGAGTGAAATAGTCTCAACAGTTGCCTGAAGAACAAAACCGATCAGCTCACATTGAGAATCTGTCATGTAACAGTATATTAACACAAGTTCTTCAGCCATCTTTTCAGTTCCACCAGTTATGTCAAAGGAAATGTATAAAATATGAAATCAACAGATACTATATACCTATGTAATAGAGTTTATAGGTTTTTTAATATATATAAGACATGACAGCTCTTAAAACTTCCTTAATTTCCGTTTAACACCAAGTTTTACTCTAAAACCCGACTTTACAGTGTTGAAAAACAAACTGTCCTAAACAAGTTTACTAGCTCTCTTAAAAGTGCAAGTTCTTTTAAAGACTCATCTCTATTCTAATTTACCAATTTGGTAATGAAGTGAAGGTCAGTCCTTAATCAGTTAATTGTATTTTTGGTTTGAGAGCCTTGTGTCCAAGTGACAAAATCACTCTCTGAACGAAGTCAAAAGTGTTCTTCAGTATGGGAGGATACTCTAAATTCAGAGCATAAATAAGGCCGAAAAGCAGGCACATGGTTTGAGGAAGATTTCCCCACGTCATCCAACGCATTCATCCCTTCCAAAATGACCGCATGTGGCGTTTAGATGCATTGAGTGAGTCCTCAGGGATCACCGTATGCCAACCGAAACGCCAGACATCTCTCTTTCGTCATCACAGTCCTATAATTGTGTGTAGCAAAAAGACAAAATCAGTCACATTTTAATAGTATTTAAAAAAAAATGCATTAGTTTTAAATCAAGGCATTCATTCATTCAAGCCATTTTTTTTTATTAGGATATGACCGACAAAACAATTTACAAAACATGTCTTGTAAAACTCGGTGGGCTTCTCTCCAAGGAGAAGTGGAAGGTAGAGGAGATAGAGGACAGCTGTTAATTGACCATTGATGTCAGATTTCTGCAATTAAACAACATTGTGAAAAGCATTTAATAGTGCTGCTTGCACAAACCACACAAAAACAACAAAACCAACAGCTGAAAAAAAGAATTGGGTGTGTATGAGGAGCTCACATCAATCTGTGAAATATCAATGAAACGGTCTGTGAATCTGTCCGGTTCCTGAAAGAATTCGGTTTGCAGGTTTTGCCTGATATTTGACTGAACTCTGCCAAAATCTGAACGAAGAAAAAAATTATAACTGACATTAAGCAGTCACTCTTCACTAAAATTAACACGCACAAATTAAACGACCTGAAAAGTAGTTTATTTGGGTGGTTTATGAAAATGTTAAATAACGAAATTACAGACGCACACAAAATAAAAGTCACTTGACTCTCTGTGAAGACTCTCCTTTCAGCTGTGTCCCTCACAGCAGGCTCAGTCTCTATCAATTCCTTTCTACGTAGTGCAAAGAAAAAGCTACAAATAATCTGTTCACTTCCATGTAAATTCACATTATTCAATGTTTGTAGAGCATATGCATTAATGAGAAATAAAAAAGGGAAATTAACGATGAGTGAGAACAATAATGATTAATCGCAGTTAACCTGAATAAATTTCAATGTGTTTTTTTATACACAGTACAAAGACAACAGAGTACACTGAGAATGAGGTCAACAGCATACCTGTCTGTCCTGCCACGACTCAAACTAAACACACTTCAGCAAAAATACGACCTGCCTTAAATTTATGCACAATATAAAAAAGTAGGCTTATAAAATAATCAACAACCTATTTGTGCTGCCACATCTCAAAATCTGATGTGGTCCGCTCTTCTTCAAACAGGTACGTATTGAGCATGACTCGACCCATGCGAGACCAAAATAATCTGTGGAAGAAATTATTATTATTAGTCTTTTATAACTTCATTATCTTTTCCTCCTGACTCATAGAAAAAAATGTTTTTTGAATTAAGGATTTTTCATGTCATTACATTATTTAAGTCATAAGAAAAAATAACATTTTTGAAAAATATATTTTATTCATATTTTATTTTATGTCCTCTATAGAAAAAAATGGCATGAATAGACATCAAAAGGCAAAATCAATGTGATTTTTTTTTTTTTTAAAATCACCAGTCATTTTTAGGTTTCAGGGTTTCAGATGCTTTAGGAATGTCAGAAATTGTTCTGATATATTTTTAATAAAAGTCAGCACAACAAATAGAGTGAGTTTATATGTAATACATTTAGTTAGCTGATTTTAATATGATATACAAATGTCAATATGCTGTTTTCAAGCAATTTTTTCATTATGGTTTTCTTACTTACATTTTTGTCTTGTTTCGGACAAAATATCTAGATTTTCTACACAAATCAAAATTATTGTCTTATTTTAAGGAAAGATTAAATTAATCAAAATTTTATAGTTATTTTGTTCTAACAAAAACTCTCTCAGTAAACTTAATGTCGAGAAAATCCTTCTTAATTTAAGAATTGTTTGATATTTTGGCTGAAAACATGACAACAAATCTAAGTGAGAACAGCATTTTTACAGTAGTCTATTTTAAGATGGTTTCACACAAAACATTTAATACAGAAATGTGAACTAATTTTAAACAGAAATATTAAATGATTTTAAATCTGAAATTGTACTTTACAAATGAAACTAAAACTGCCAGTAGTTGGTGGCACGTAACTGTTTTATCACCGAATCATACGTTCAAATGATTCGTTCAAAAGACTGATTCATTCAGGAGTCTGTTCTTAATGAGTGTCTAACTGAATCATTGACTCGTTCGTTTAAAAACGCACATTCACGTATAAACAAAACTGATTTAAAACTATTTTAGAAACAGAGCTAAGTTGTTAAATAATTAAAGTGTTTAGATTAAAACCATAATTAAAATCATAATTAAATTTAAAATAGAAATGAATAATTGCATAAATATTCAACTCGTGCTGACATGCACGCGATGATGCGGAACTGACGTAAGCGCCGTCGTGATTCGCGTCTTAGTTGCTATAGCGACAGCGTGTTATGAGTTCTGACTGAATATATAAACACTCGAACCCATCGCTATCTGTTGGTTGTGAGACGAGAGACATTTGAGTATTTTCTGATCAGATCTTGTTGCTTTCTGAAGCTCATCGGAGGATTCCCGAGAAGAAGACTTTTATTTCAGACGGAGATCAGCGGATTTTCTTGGAGAAGAGTTTTAAACTGTTATTTGTTCTATAACTAAACTTATTTCTGCACTCGTGTCTTGTATTGTTATTGTATTTCATTTTATTCTATTAATTTTCTTTCTTTCTCCCTATTTTCTTATTTTGAGGAGTTTGGAGGAGCTCATCAATGGCTCACTCGGACGAAAGATTTAGGTATGTTTTTTTATTGATTATTTTAGGATATTTATTATTGGTATGTGCATTGTTTGACAGCTTGTGCAACCCGTTATATTTAAGTTAAGTGATGTGTATCTTGTTCCACGTGACAGATAAACTGTGTGTTTTGATTAATGTTTTGATATGTTTTGATTATTGACTGTTAATAAAACAGTATGGAAGTATTGTAAGTGTGTAATATTTCAGCCTCGGGCCGCTCCAGATCCAGGAGCGCTGGTATCTCTCAGACGGCTGCTCAGGAGGATGGGAGACGAGGCTCTGGTGATCGTGACTCCAGAGCAGCCCTTGAGCCAAGAGCTACCAGGATACATCGCACCTCTGCCTTCTGACCTGGCTGTTTCTGTGTCCACAGATCAGCCTCACAGGAAGAGGAAGCGCAGAGCGGCGGCGGGAGGATGAAGGGCCGTCCACCTCAACACAAGACCAGCCAAACGCTCCTCCGCAGAGGTCAGGATTATCAAAGATGTCATGATTCGGTTATTAATAGAAAATGTTCTGTTTATACATTTCTTGTGCGTTTCAGAAGTATGTCATGGGCCCATTGCTGGGCCGAGGTGGATCGGCTCGGTGCATGCTGGGATACGCAGGTCCGACAGACTGCCAGTAAGACGTTTCTTCCCTGCTTCATTCAAACAGCTTTTAGAAATGGCCATATCAGTGAATGCGTGATTTCTGTGGTTTATCTGTTCACAGGTTGCCATCAAGTACGTTTGCAAAAGCAGGGCGCCTGAGACGCTGAACGTGGTGAGTTGAAGGTGAATTTGTTGTCAATCTGCATTCAGCTCTGGATGTAACGGATCTTTGGTCTCTGCAGGAAGGTCAGGGTTCTGCTGCCGCTGAGGTAGCTTTGATGACCCTGGTCAATTCGCTCCTGCCTGCCCAAACGTCCTGCAGCTGCTGGAGTGGTTCGACCATCGCAGACGCTACACCATGATCCTGGAGCGTCCCGCTCTTTGCCAAGATCTCCAGAGTTTCTGCGAGGAGAACGGATGTCTGGAGGAAACTTTGGCCAAAAGGTCCTGCTGCAGCTGATCACGGCGCTGAAACACTGCGAGAGCCGCGGAGTCCTGCACCGGGACGTCAAACCTGAGAACCTTCTGATCTCCACTGAGTCCCACGACATCAAGCTGCTGGACTTCGGCTGTGGAGATCTGCTGCAAGACTCGGCCTACCAACAATTTGCAGGTTCCTTTGATCTCACTGCAGTCATGTGTTTGTGAACACCAAAGGGAAAGATTTTGATCGGACGTTTGTGGTCTTGTTGTGTCTCTCAGGCACTCTTGAATACGCCCCTCCTGAGTGGTTTAGGCAGCACCGCTATTACGCAGGACCGGCTACGGTTTGGTCGGTCGGGGTGACGCTCTACAGCATCCTGTGCGGCTGTTTCCCCTTCAGAGGAGCACGCAGGGTCACCTCCAAAAGCAGGCTGACCTTCCCTAGAGAGCTGTCTACAGGCAAGAGACGGACATCACGTCCAGATCCAGGTGAAGCGTGTGCTTTTGTGTTGCTGAAGGCTGTGTTGTGTGTAACAGAGTGCCGTCAGCTGATTCGCTGGTGTCTCCGTGCATCGGCATCAGACCGGCCCAGTTTAGAGGACATTGAGAGCCACCCCTGGTTAAACTGAATAGGTGTAAGACCAGTGACACACTTTCTCTGAATCACAGCAGTCACGGCTGGATTGTGTCGTTGGGATCAGTCTAGATCAATGCTTTCAACTGTTTGTATAGGAGAGCAGAAGTGACACAGGAAGTGCAGAGAACTGCTTCCTGGTCATCTTCAGTCCGTGAGGAGCTCTGTGTGGATCCTGGAGGAGCTGAACACACAGCACCAGCAGAAACCAGAGCTAGAAATCAGATAGAGAGTAGAGAAAAGGAGAAATGGGACATTGTGTAAATAAGAGGAACAGACTGAGGCACTAGACACTAAATTGTACATATAATTCATATTTATTAATGTTTAGATGTAATAGATTTTTAGTTGGTTTGCAAAAGGAGTCTGTGCTGTCTAAAACCAGCTTGTGGTTTTATAAATTCATTGAATCATATAAAGAAATGTAATTTCAATTATACATATAGTGTAAATATATTTGAATAAAGCCTGTACATTTGCAGATGATTGCAGTGTGTCTTTTAGTGGACAGAGGGTTAATGTGATATATCTAAGGATTAGGATGAAACAGGAACATAGTGAATTATGATAATACTGTATATTATACCTTTTAGTGCAAATACACACTTAAAAATAAAGGTACAAAAGCTGTCACTGGGGCGGTAGATTTTTAAAAGGGACATATTTGTACCTAAAGGGTCCATTTTTTGAGCCTAATGGGTACAAAAGTGTATTTTTAAAAAAGATACCGCCAGTGACAGCTTTTTGTACCTTTATTTCTGAGTATGTATGAAATACAAATAGAAAAAGGTTTGAAATGATCTGACATTTTTGCTCATTTAGCAATAAACTGTCTAACTCCTGAAGTGTTTTTTTGAAGTTTCTTTGAAACACTTCAGTCAATAAATGTGACGATGCTGGCTCACAAAGAAAGTCAGAAAGGTAACCTTACCCTGACTTGTTAAACTCTCATTAAACCCACTTGTTAAAACCCTTTACAGCACGAATCCCATTCCAGAACTCAAGAAATTACTAAATTCCTCTGAATTCTGATATTTTTGTGTTAATATCAAGCAATTGTTTTGGACTTCATCACGTTTCTGTTTTTGATGCATGTGTCAGTGTTGTGAGGAAGTCACTGTGCAAGAGTTTATGGAGAAAATGATATGGCAATATATCTCTCGCTCTCTTATATAAAGTGGGTCAGTGTAATTCAGTCAGCTTCCCTGAAGAAAGAAAGAGTAAAGAAAGGAATAAAAGAAGGACAGGAAGAGAGAAAGAGAGAGTCTGCAGCTGTCAGAAGTATAGATATTTATAGATTTGTATTTGCCTTCAGGTATTTCTAAACAAAAATAGGCATGAAATAATGTTTTCTAAAGCATTAAAATGTGAAAATTGACTGGAACAAAAAGTTTCCAGAGGAAAATAGAAATAATGTCTTTATAGTATTTTTGATTAAGGCGTGTAGTACAAGACTTCTTTGTCAGATAAATAATTGTCAAAAGCAAAACATTTAGTAGAAAAATCTGACGTGAAGCAAAACTATTTTTGGAATGAACAATTTTGAGTGGGATTCTGGTTAGAAGCACTTGACTAAAATGTACCATATCTCTTTTGTTCAAAAGGTGGAGTCGGACTCTGAGCTAAAACTGAGTAAAGCCACCCGAAGGCTGCTGAAGTTGGAAAGCGATGTAGCTTTGCTGAAAGAAAAGGCACTCAACACCTCCACCAGCGCCAACAGCACAGAGAAAGAGACGGACAGCATCAAGGCACTTGCTGAGCAGCTCAAAAAGGTGCATGAATCACCTGGATATGATACGTCATCTCTGCTATGAAGTGTTGTGGCTTTGTAACCTATACTATACATGACTGTTTATGAAGGATCTGGATTCAGAGCTGAAGGACAAGTACAGTAGTGTCGAGGAGATGTGTGTGCTGTAATGTTTTTATGCGAGTGACTCCGGGTTCAAACCTGACTTTTGACAATTTTTCCCTCCCTTTTTAAATGTCATTAAAGTCATTAAAACAAGAGGAATTAATCAAAATGTGTTGGATAGTGTTAGGGTAGGGATTGTCCCATTCACAGTGTAAAAAATAAAATAAATACTTGAAAAATTATAGTACTGATAAAAGGGCCACATAAAATGAATTCCCGTATCAACATGTCATTGTTTCAGTGTAAGAATTAACGTTGAATCTTTGAATCAATATTGTCTGTTTATTCAAGCATTAAAAACCATAAATATTTTGGTGATGTTGCTGCTGTTGATGAAAATGTTGGAAAAATCCAAAAATTCTCAAAAAAACAACTCAAAAAATTTTGGCATTCAGTTTTTTCTTTTTTATACATATATTGCAATGAACATAAGCTATATCTCAGTTACTTAATTAGCAGAGATAGCTAAACCCCGCCCACTTCTTTCCATCATCAGACATGTTTCAGTGCTCTGAGAGTGTTTATAGTGCTGTGAGTTTAACACTTCATGACTGAGAGCAGAACACAACACAATCTTCATCATCACACAAGACTCAACTACTACAATGAACAACATCCTCATCCTCATCTGGACTCTGACTCTCTGTATTCAGGGTAAATATTTGACTAAATACTGCACTAAATATCATTACACACATCTTATGAAACAGTCCAATAACCACTGAATGTCTTATTTCAGAGATCTGGGGACAAGTGACAGTGACTCAGAATCCAGAAATAAAATCCATCAAACAAGGAGAAACTGTTACGATCAGCTGTAAAACCAGTCAGAGTCTTACTTCTGGCTGTAGTAACTGTGTGTCTTGGTATCAACAGAAACCTGGAGAAGCTCCAAACTCCTTATGTATGACATTAGAAGCCTTTATTCAGGAACTCCATCTAGATTCAGTGGAAGTGGATCAAACTATGGAAGTGATTTCTCTCTAACCATCAGTGGAGTCCAGACTGAAGATACAGGAGATTATTACTGTATGAGTAGACACTACATCAACAGTAAACATGTGTTCACACAGTGATAAAGAGTTGTACAAAAAGCTGTGAGTCAGAGTCACAGTGACTGCACTGATACAGCTGAGAGATACTGCAGCTGATGACGAGAGCATCACAAACAACACAAACTCACTGAATCAAACTTCAGAGATTTATTTATATGATGTTCTAAGGAGGAAATATACTTATTAACGCAATGTAATCTAATTATATAACACTCACTAGATTTGACATTGCCTGAAGAAAAGTGTTAGATTTCCAAGTGTAAAGGTTTTCCAAGTTCTTGCTTTTCTGAGACATTTATCAATCATTTATTTCACTTTCTAACTAGGATATTCAAATTTTATTCTCTTACTCTTCAGTTATTTATTTATTAGGAGTAGTTCAGGATCTCGTGGTCACAGATTCATATTTCATAATCAGATTCATATTCTACTGCAGGACTGATGGAAAATCACCCAGCTCTGCTATAGACTTCTGAACAGTTTGAATGAGCTCACAGTCTACTTTATTAACAGATTTCCACAGATCTCTGAATCCTGTTTCCTTTTCTAACTTCATTGACATTTTATGTCTATCACTACTGATTGTAGAAAAAATGCTCTTGTGGCTTTAGTGGCAGAAGAAAATAACATTTTAATCAACATTTTAAAAAATGATCCATTGTCCACTGCATTGCAGTCAAAAGCTGAATTTAAAAATATCACACAAAGAATCAAAATGCATTTCTGGATTGCAGTAACCTGTTATTAAGGTGCCTTTTCATTGGTCTGAAGTAGAAAAAAGCTAAATACAGCTGTAAATGGGTTAAGTTTGTCCACGTTCAACTATTTCCAGAAGTAGACTGGATCACGCTCACGGTGTGGTTTGCGAGAAGGAGCACTCAATGAGAAAAATAAACTGAAACAGTTTTAATCATCTACAAACGAACAAAATAGCAATATAGCTGCAAGCAGGCAGAACAAAAAGACCACACGCATTAATGACGATTAAACAGAAGCAAACTGGAACTTAAATACACACAGGAACTGACTAAATTAACAAGACACAGCTGAGAACAATTAGACAATTAATAGAAAGTAGGTCACTCAGAACACATGGGAGAAGACAAAACAACAACAAAAGAGTCCACATGTGTGACGACCTAATAGGTACAAAAGTGTATTTTTTAAAAGGTACCGCCCAGTGAAAGCTTTGTACCTTTATGTCTGAGTGTGTATGAAATACAAATAGATAAAAACAGCAGGTTTGAAATGATATGACAATATTTGCATAACATATCAGACTAAAGAGTGAATGTAGGATATGCCCAACATAACTATGAGACTGCAATTACATTGACCTCATTGTTTCAATTTTAGATTAGACTTCAAAAGTAAAATAATATAAATTTGATTTTTAAATACGTTTTTTTTTACAGATACTTGATACAGATACTAAAGTTCAATCAGAATAAACTCAAGTGTGAAAACAACACTGAAGACTTGTGTTTTGTGAAAAAAATCACTCTTTATTCCAAAATATTTTTACATTGTTTATTTGAGTTGTTGGTTTTATTACTGGAAAATGATACTGATATGGACCGGGATCATGGCTGTAGACGGAGCTTGACCTGTCCTGAATCAATGAGGCTCGCAGACTGATGATACATGGAGCCCACGACTGATCTAAATGATCCAAATAAAGATCTGTTACCTCTTCTCAATTGCCCTGTGTATCATCAGCCTTGGGCTACAGCTCTGACATTGTTCTTGTGGTCGTTAAAATAACCAGAAGCAGCGTTATTTGACATTATGTTAGATCATGCTCTATTTACTTCATTAAGTTAAGGTTACATCAGACTTGTCTTACACTGGTAACGCTTCATTTTAGACTCCACACTGACTCAACCAATCATCTCTTATATAAACTTGCCTTATACATAGAGGCATTGTCATGTTAGAGTCCTGTCCAAAATTTCTATCCACAATTCCTCTAGAACATCATTGTATGGTTTAACATTACGATTTTTCTCATGGATATTATAATAATAAATACATACTTAATAATAAACTTAATAATAAAATTGATAATAAATTAAAGTAGTTCAACCTGTTTATTGGAAGGGGAACCCCAATACTTTTTCAATATAGTGTATAAAGATACATTTACGCTTGTGTTTACATGCATTTACTTCAGTGTTTTATCTGTCTTTATCTCTTTAGACTGCTTTTAGACACATTAAATATTATTTTGTCGGCATGTTACTGTTTACTGCAATAAGTACTGCAGGACTTTACCTGCACTCTACAGAACTTACCTGCATTCTAAAACACTTACTTGTGCTCAACAAACATTACCTGTACTCTACAACACTTACCTTTATTCAACAAACCTTACCTGTATTCTGCAGGACTTACCTTTAGTCAACAAACCGTACCTGTACTCTAAAACGCTTACCTGTATTTAACAAACCTTACCTGTACTCTACAGGACTTACCTTCATTCAACAAAGCTTACTCTATATTCTACAGGACTTACCTGTACTGTACAACACTTACCTTTACTCAACAGACCTAATCTGTACTCTAAAATGCTTACCTGTGTTTAACAAACCTTACCTGTATTGTACAGGACTTACCTTTATTCCGCAGGACTTACCTTTAGTCAACAAACTGTACCTGTACTCTAAAACACTTACCTGTTTTTAACAAACCTTACATGTACTCTACAGGACTTACCTTTAGTCAACAAACCTTACTCGTATTTTACAGGTCTTACCTTCATTCAACAAACCTTACCTGTATTCTACAGGACTTACCTGTACTGTACAACACTTACCTTTACTCAACAGACCTAATCTGTACTCTAAAATGCTTACCTGTGTTTAACAAACCTTACCTGTATTGTACAGGACTGACCTTTAGTCAACAAACCTAATCTGTACTCTGAAACACTTACTTTTATTCAACAAACCTTACCTTTATTCTGCAGGACTGACCTTTAGTCAACAAACCTAATCTGTATTCTAGAGGACTTATCTTTACTCAACAGACCTTACTTGTACTCTAAAACACTAACCTTTAGTCAAGAAACCTTACCTGTATTCTGCAGGACTTACCTTTAATCAACAAACCTTACCTATACGTTACAGGATTATCCTTTAGTCAACAGACCTAATCTGTACTCTAAAACACTTACCTGTATTCTGCAGGATTTACCTTTAGTCAACAAACTGTACGTGTATTCTACAGGACTTACCTGTTTTCTAAATCACTTACCTTCATTCACCAAACCTTACTTACCTTTACTCAACTAACCTTACTTATTTTTTACAGGACTCACCTTTAGTCAACAGACCTAATCTGTATTTTACAATGCTTTCCTTTAATCAACAGAATTTACTTGTACTTTAAAACACTTACCTTCATTTAACAAACCCTACCTGTATTCTGCAGGACTTCCCTTTTGTCAACAGACCTAATCTGTAGTATAAAACACTTACTTTTAGTCAAGAAACCTTACCTGTATTCTACAGGACTTACTTTTATTCTGCAGGACTTACCTTCATTCAACAAACCTTACCTACCTGTATATTCTACAGGACTTACCTGTACTGTACAACACTTACCTTTACTCAACAGACCTAATCTGTACTCTAAAACACTTAGCTGTATTTAACAAACCTTACCTGTACTCTACAGGACTTACCTTTAGTCAACAAACTGTATCTGTACTCTAAAACACTTTCCTTTATTCAACAAACTTTACCTGTATTCTGCAGGACTTTCCTTCATTCAACAAACCTTACCTGTATTCTGTAGGACTTACCTTTAATCAACAAACCTTACTTATATGTTACAGGACTAACCTTTAGTCAACAAACCTAATCTGTACTCTAAAACACTTACCTTTAGTCAATAAACCTTACCTGTATTCTTCAGGACTTACCTGTTTTCTAAATCACTTACCTTCATTCACCAAACCTTACATGTATTCAACAGGACTTACCTTTAAATCAACAAAATGTACCTGGACTCTAATACAAATACTTTTAGTCAATAAACCTTTCCTGCACTCTACATTTACATTTAGTCATTTAAATGCACTTACAAAAAAACACTCAACAAACCTTAACTGTATTTTACAACACTTTATTTAACAAACCTAACCTGTTTTCTGCAAGACCTACCTTTATTCAACAAACCTTACCTGTATTCTACAGGACTTACCTTTAGTCAACAAACTGTACCTGTACTCTAAAACACTTACCTGTTTTTAACAAACCTTACCTGTATTCTACAGGACTTACCTTTAGTCAACAGACTGTACCTGTACTCTAAAACACTTACCTTTAATTAAGAAACCTTACCTGTATTCTACAGGACTTACCTTTATTCTGCAGGACTTACCTTTAACCAACAAACCTTACTTATACTTTACAGGACTTACCTTTAGTTAACAGATCTAATTTGTACTCTAAAACACTTACTTTTATTCAAGAAACATACCTGTATTCTACAGGACTTACCTTTATTCTGCAGGACTTACCTTTAGTCTACAAACCTTACCTTTATTCTACAGAACTTACTTTTTTTAAAATCATTTACCTTCATTCAACAAACCTTACCTGTGCTCTACTGGACTTACCTTTATTCAACAAACCTTACCTGTATTCTAGAGGACTTACCTTTACTCAACAGACCTTCCTTGTGCTCTAAAACACTTACCTTTAGTCAAGAATCCTTACCTGTATTCTACAGGACTTACCTTTATTCTGCAGGACTTACCTTTAACCAACAAACCTTACTTATACTTTACAGGACTTACCTTTAGTCAACAAACTGTACTTGTACTTTAAAACACTTACCTGTTTTTACCAAACCTTAGCTGTATTCTACAGGACTTACCTTTAGTCAACAAACCTTACCTGTATGTGTAACGCCCTGGAAAAAGCTGGAAAAAGCAGGGGAAAATAACCACGAGTGTTAATACGATGTTTCTTGATGAAGACTTTTACTCTTACATTTCACAAATCAATCATGAAAGCAAATCCACACCGTATGGATATACTGTGTTTGCATAAAACAGACAAACCCATTTTTATATGCAAACTGTTCCATACATTTGTAATTGTTTGTAATTGTAGTAAAATAAAGTAACTTAAAGTAATAACTGTATAATCTCTTATACAACTCATAACGATTATCAAATGTATAACTGAATGTAACACAAAATATGTGCATCTCACTAGATTTGTGAGAAGGGAAATCACCTTGCATCCATGTGCTGCACACCACGGCCATGTGCCTCCACACTCAGCAAGCAGCACTATTGCAGCGAATATCACACTCTTTCAACTACTAATATACCGGTTCATACTCTTGGCATGCATTATAAAAACACACAGTTATGAGTTTACACATATATCACAGTAATAACTGTAAAAAGCAGGGGAAAATAACACAACACTTCCTCAGCAGGCTCTGAGTCGCATGAGGAAGTTCTCGCGATACTCCCCGCAAAGGTATATTACCACACCCAATCAATTGCTCCCAGAAAAATGGATGCTTTCACTTGGCAATCGCTGCCAAATCAAACCGGCACCTACACCATTATTTTCCCCGACGCTCACACACACACTCCCGAAAGAGCCGCCTGTGTTACATAAACTACTGAATGGAATGAAATATATATCGAACCAAACCAAATATATTTCCATTTGAACAGAACCGTTACCATGGCAAACTTGGTCCATTTTAGACCCATACCATTTAAAGTGAACAAGCCCCCAAATACTATTTTATACTACCTGTTACATATGCTAAAGAACTTATCTGTACTCTATAAGACTTACCTGTACTGTACAACACTAACCTTTATTCAACAAACATTACCTGTATTCTACAGGACCTAACTGTATTCTATAACACTTACCTTTATTCTACAAACCTTACCTGTATTCAACAAACATTACCTGTATTCTACAGGACTTAACTGTATTATACAACACTTACCTCTAGTCAAGAAACCTTACCTGTACTCTACAACATATACATATAGTAATAACATAATTCTAGAACAGGTTTTTGACGTTTGCTAAATAATGACCCCAAAACACTTTTGCGCGTTTACTGTTTGATGTTAATGGAAAGAAGCTAAGCCCTAATTTGTGTTTCCATCTTACTGCAGATGTATTTTTATCACAACCTATATTACATTTGAATTTATTCAGCCATGTAAGAAGCACCACAAAGTTTTGAATAAGGGAAAAATGAAATAAAATGTATATTAAAATCGCAAATAGCAGTAATTAATGTATGTTGCGTCTTCGGGTTTGATAAAGGGATATTCACAACACTAATAAATGTGATTTGGCTCTAATTCAGTTCACGCGGAAACACCGTTAAGGATTAAGATGACTCATATGCAAATTAAGTCAATAAAGCAATATAAAAACATAAGTTTATCGTGGACTCACCAGCAGATCAGATGTGATACCGATGCGAGACTGAAGCAGCACAAGTTTAATCTTCGACATTCTTTTCAAACATCTACTGTGACGACATAAGCGCCTCAAAGAACGCTCGCGCCACACGTTCTAATTCTTTTATTAGTCTATAGAGCCATTCATTTAACAGCAGCGAGAAAGACCAACAAAACACTTCCTGTTCCCCGCAAGTATAAAAGACCCGTTACAAAATAATGAGATCAACTAAAATAGAGTATCCTGTTCAGTAAATGGGAGAATAAAGAATATATGCGTGCTATAGGTTCATGTTAATGAATTTTTGATACTGGTCATTTTAAATGTAATGTTAATGATTTAGAAATGGCCTGTTTTTATGATCCTATAGGCTATGTAGATACCTGATGTGTTTTAATAGAATTATTTCGAAGCTACATCCACAAGTCATTACAACAAATTGAGTTTCTGAGTGAATCTGTAGTACATTTTACATAGACTGATTTTAATATGAAATGCAAATGTCCATATATGTTGTTTTATGGCAAATACTTTCAGATAAATGTATTAGCTCTATATTCATTCGTGTTAATTTCCAACAATGCATTACGTAACTCTACTAAAATGAATATTAACCGCAAAAATTGAGCTCCATTGTGTTTTAATGCAGCTCACTTTATTTTATTTATTTTTTAATGCACACTGGTTTGATCATATTAGCAAATTTCACTATAGGGGCATTTACAGACAAAATATCTTACAATAGATCAAATAATAATACAATTTATGCTCATTTTTAACAGATGGTCAGCAGACAAGTATAGCTGGACTTTTTAGTCCTTACCCATTCTGTTTTTCAATTTTATGACCAATTTTGTTTTTGTTGCTGTACTATAAAATATGCTTTTCTTACTTGCATTTTTTGTCTTGTTTCCAGAAAAAATATCTAGAAGCCAAAATTATTGCTTCATTTTAAGAAAAAGTTAGTCAAAAATAAGTGAGAAATTTTGCTTAAAAACTCTGTCAGTAAACTCGCTGTCTAGAAAATCCCTCTAATTTAAGAATTATTCTATATTTTGCCTGGAAACATGACAACAAATCCAAATAAGAACAGCATTTTCTTTGCAGTGTGGTAAATACAGTAGCATATTTTATGATGGCCTATATATATATATATATATATATTAAAATTACTCAAATCTGAAATAGTATTTTACAATTGAAACTAAAGCACCGAATCATACATTCAATTGATTCGCTCAAAAGACTGATTCATTCAGGTGTCTGTTCTTAATGAGTGTCTAACTGAATCATTGACTCGTTCGTTTAAAAACGCACAGTCATGCATAAACAAAACTTATTTAAAACTTTTTCTTTGACGAAACAGAACAAAATCATGAAAAAGTGTTGCAGTCAATGTAAGTAATTTAATATCAGCGCTGCTTATTGAACTGTTGTATGAAATCTTGCAAATTAAACTAACTTAATATTCATTTAAAGCTGTTTTTAAAATTGTTAAATAATTAAAGTGTTTAGCTAAAACAATTATAAATATTATATTTAAAAATAAATGAATAATTGCATAAATATTCAACTCGTGCTGACATGCACGCGCGATGCGGAACTGACGTAAGCGCCGCCTTGATTCGCGTCTTAGTTGCTATAGCGACGCGTGTTATGAGTTCTGACTGAATATATAAACACTCGAACCCATCGCTATCTGTTGGTTGTGAGACAAGGAGACATTTGAGTATTTTCTGATCAGATCTTGTTGCTTTCTGAAGCTCATCGGAGGATTCCCGAGAAGAAGACTTTTATTTCAGACGGAGATCAGCGGATTTTCTTGGAGAAGAGTTTTAAACTGTTATTTGTTCTATAACTAAACTTATTTCTGCACTCGTGTCTTGCATTGTTATTGTATTTCATTTTATTCTATTAATTTTCTTTCTTTCTCCCTATTTTCTTATTTTGAGGAGTTTGGAGGAGGTCACAATGGCTCACTCGGACGAAAGACGCAGGTATGTTTTTAATTGATTATTTTAGGATATTTATTATTGGTATGTGCATTGTTTGACAGCTTGATCATCCTGTTATATTTAAGTTAAGTGATGTGTATCTTGTTCCACGTGACAGATAAACTGTGTGTTTTGATTAATGTTTTGATATGTTTTGATTATTGACTGTTAATAAAACAGTATGAAGTATTGTAAGTGTGTAATATTTCAGCCTCGGGCCGCTCCAGATCCAGGAGCGCTGGTATCTCTCAGACGGCTGCTCAGGAGGATGGGAGACGAGGCTCTGGTGATCGTGACTCCAGAGCAGCCCCTGAGCCAAGAGCTACCAGGATACATCGCACCTCTGCCTTCTGACCTGGCTGTTTCTGTGTCCACAGATCAGCCTCACAGGAAGAGGAAGCGGCAGAGCGGCGGCGGCCGAGGATGAAGGGCCGCCCACCTCCAACACAAGACCAGCCAACGCTCCCGCAGAGGTCAGGATTATCAAAGATGTCATGACTCGGTTATTAATAGAAAATGTTCTGTTTATACATTTCTTGTGCGTTTCAGAAGCGTATGCCAAGGGCCCATTGCTGGGCCGAGGTGGATTCGCTCGGTGCATGCTGGGATACGCAGGTCCGACAGACTGCCAGTAAGACATTTCCTTCCCCTGCTTCATTCAAACAGCTTTTAGAAATGGCCATATCAGTGAATGCGTGATTTCCTGTGGTTTATCTGTTCACAGGTTGCCATCAAGTACGTTTGCAAAAGCAGGGCGCCTGAGACGCTGAACGTGGTGAGTTGAAGGTGAATCTGTTGTGAATCTGCATTCAGCTCTGGATGTAATGGATCTTTGGTCTCTGCAGGAAGGTCAGGGTCTGCTGCCGCTGGAGGTGGCGCTGATGACCCTGGTCAATTCGGCTCCTGCCTGCCCAAACGTCCTGCAGCTGCTAGAGTGGTTCGACCATCGCAGACGCTACACTATGATCCTGGAGCGCCCCGTTCCTTGCCAAGATCTCCAGAGTTTCTGCGAGGAGAACGGATGTCTGGAGGAGACTCTGGCCAAAAGGTCCTGCTGCAGCTGATCACGGCGCTGAAACACTGCGCAGAGCCGCGGAGTCCTGCACCGGGGCGCCAAACCTGAGAACCTTCTGATCTCCACTGAGTCCCACGACATCAAGCTGCTGGACTTCGGCTGTGGAGATCTGCTGCAAGACTCGGCCTACCGACAATTTGCAGGTTGCTTTGATCTCACTGCAGTCATGTGTTTGTGAACACCAAAGGGAAGATTTTGATCGGACGCTTGTGGTCTTGTTGTGTCTCTCAGGCACTCTTGAATACGCCCCTCCTGAGTGGTTTAGGCAGCACCGCTTATTACGCAGGACCGGCTACGGTTTGGTCGGTCGGGTGACGCTTCTACAGCATCCTGTGCGGCTGTTTCTTCAGAGGAGCACGCAGGGTCACCTCCAAAAGCAGGCTGACCTTCCTAGAGAGCTGTCTACAGGCAAGAGACGGACATCACGTCCAGATCCAGGTGAAGCGTGTGCTTTTGTGTTGCTGAAGGCTGTGTTGTGTGTAACAGAGTGCCGTCAGCTGATTCGCTGGTGTCTCCGCATCGGCATCAGACCGGCCCAGTTTAGAGGACATTGAGAGCCACCCTGGTTAAACTGAACAGGTGTAAGACCAGTGACACACACTTTCTGAATCACAGCAGTCACGGCTGGATTGTGTCGTTGGGATCAGTCTAGATCAATGCTTTCGACTGTTTGTATAGGGAGAGCAGAAGTGACAGAGGAAGTGCAGAGAACTGCTTCCTGGTCACCTTCAGTCCGTGAGGAGCTCTGTGCGGATCCTGGAGGAGCTGAACACACAGAACCAGCAGAAACCAGAGATCAGATAGAGAGTAGAGAAAAGGGAGAAATGGGACATTGTGTAAATAAGAGGAACAGACTGAGGCACTAGACACTAAATTGTACATATAATTCATATTTATTAATGTTTAGATGTAATAGATTTTTAGTTGGTTGGCAAAGGGAGTCTGTGCTGTCTAAATCCAGCTTGTGGTTTTATAAATTCATTGAATCATATAAAGAAATGTAATTTCAATTATACATTTAGTGTAAATATATTTGAATAAAGCGTGTACATTTGCAGATGATTGCAGTGTGTCTTTTAGTGGATAGAAGGTTAATGTGATATATCTAAGGATTAGGATGAAACAGGAACATAGTGAATTATGATAATACTGTATATTATACCTTTTAGTGCAAATACACACTTAAAAATAAAGGTACAAAAGCTGTCACTGGGGCGGTAGATTTTTAAAAGGGACATATTTGTACCTAAAGGGTCCATTTTTTGAGCCTAATGGGTACAAAAGTGTATTTTTTAAAAAGGTACCGCCCAGTGACAGCTTTTGTACCTTTATTTCTGAGTATGTATGAAATACAAATAGAAAAAAGGTTTGAAATGATCTGACATTATTTGCTCATTTAGCAATAAACTGTGTAACTCCTGAAGTGTTTTTTTTGAAGTTGTCTTTTGAAACACTTCAGTCAATAAATGTGACGATGCTGGCCTCACAAAGAAAGTCAGAAAGGTAACCTTACCTTTGACTTGTTAAACTCTCATTAAACCCACTTGTTAAAACCCTTTACAGCACAAATCCCATTCCAGAACTCAAGAAATTACTAAATTCCTCTGAATTCTGATATTTTTGTGTTAATATCAGGCATTTGTTTTGGACTTCATCACAATTCTGTTTTTGATGCATGTGTCAGTGTTGTGAGGAAGTCACTGTGCAAAAGTTTATGGAGAAAATGATATGGCAATATATCTCTCGCTCTTTATGTACGGTCAGTGTAATTCTGTCAGCTTCCCTGAAAAAAGAAAGAGTAAAGGAATAAAAGAAAGACAGAAAGAGAGAAAGAGAGAATCTGCAGCTGTCGGAAGGGAAGTACAGATAAAAAAACTTCAATAAAACTGACCTTGAGACAATATCACACTGAAATGTAATGATGACACACTCAGCTTGTCGTTAGGCTCCACTCACATTCATGTCAATTGTTGCTCCATTACAGGACCAGTGTTATGAGGTTATGACCGGCAGCTTTCAGTCCGTCCCTTCACAGCCGCCCCTCTTTGCTGCTGTGTGCAAGAAAGTGTGTTCAGACCAGAATCACTGCTGTCAGGTACTGATATATATATATATACACATATATATATATATATATATATATATATATATATATATATATATATATATATATATATATACACACATACATATATATATATATATATATATATATATATATATATATATATATATATATATATATATATATATACATATATACATACACACACATAGTAATTTTCAAAGAAGCGTGTCTGAACTGGTTTGGTAAATGAGAACTGAGAACAAGTGTAAAAAACCTCAACACGTGACGTTATTAAATAAATGAATCTACTTTTCTTTAGCATGGATGCATTAAACTGAACAAAAGTGACTATAAAGACATGCAAAGTGTTACAAAATCTTTCTTTGTTAAATAACTCCACCCTCCGAGGTTTTGATTTGAGCCCTCCTTGCTGTGTGCTTCTTCACCCCGTCACACTGGTGGAGAATGTGGGCAAGAGTGAGAAGAAACACCGGCAAGTGATCTCATCTTCACCCCCTTGTTTTTTTTTCTATTTCCCTTTTAGTTTACCGCTTGGCATAGCACTCCCCCCCGCCATGGAAGAACTGCTACAATGGCTCACCGAGGTCAGCGTCCGTCAGCAACAAATCGTCGAGCATCTGGCGACTCGACAGGGCGAAACGGAGCATTCCGCTGCCTGACCCCAGAGCCCAAGCCACCAAGTTGCTACCAAAAATGTCCACACATGACGATCCCGAGGCATTCCTGCTAATGTTCGAGACAACTGCCAATGCAGAAGGTTGGCACCCAGAGGAGTGAGCACGGATACTGGCCCCCCTGTTAACTGGCGAGGCGCAGCGCGGCGTACAGACGTGGACAAAATTGTTGGTACCCTTCGTCAATGAAAGAAAAAGTCACAATGGTCACAGAAATAACTGTTATCTGACAAAAGTAATAATAAATAAAAATTCTATAAATGTTAACCAATGAAAGTCAGACATTGTTTTTCAACCATGCTTCAACAGAATTATTTAAAAAAATAAACTCACAGAAACAGGCATGGACAAAATGATGGTACCCTCTAGAAAACACTGAAAATAATGTGACCAAAGGGACATGTTAATTCAAGGTGTGTCCACTAATTAGCATCACAGGTGTCTACAACCTTGTAATCAGCCATTGGGCCTATATATGGCTCCAGGTAATCACTGTGTTGTTTGGTGACATGGTGTGTACCACACTCTCGACATGGACCAGAGGAAGCAAAGGAAAGAGTTGTCTCAAGAGATCAGAAAGAAAATTATAGACAAGCATGTTAAAGGTAAAGGCTATAAGACCATCTCCAAGCAACTAGATGTTCCTGTGACTACAGTTGCACATATTATTCAGAAGTTTAAGATCCATGGGACTGTAGCCAACCTCCCTGGACGTGGCGCAGGAGGAAAATTGATGACAAATCTAAGAGACGGATAATCCGAATGGTAACAAAAAAAAGAGCCTAGAAAGACTTCTAAAGAGATTCAAGGTGAACTTCATGCTCAAGGAACATCAGTGTCAGATCGCACCATCCGTCGTTGTTTGAGCCAAAGTGGACTACATGGGAGACGACCAAGGAGGACACCATTGTTGAAAACAAATCAAAAAAGCAAGACTGGAATATGCCAAACTACATGTTGACAAGCCACAAAGCTTCTGGGAGAATGTCCTGTGGACAGATGAGACAAAAATCGAAGTTTTTGCCAAGGCACATCAGCTGTATGTTCACAGACGAAAAATGAAGCATATCAAGAAAAGAACACTGTCCCTACTGTGAAACATGGAGGAGGCTCTGTTATGTTCTGGGGCTGCTTTGCTGCGCTCTGCACAGGGTGTCTTGAATCTGTGCAGGGTACAATGAAATCTCAAGACTATCAAGGAATTCTAGAGAGAAATGTACTAGCCAGTGTCAGAAAGCTTGGTCTCAGTCGCAGGTCATGGGTCTTGCAACAGGACAATGACCCAAAACACACCGCTAAAAACACCCAAGAATGGCTAAGAGGAAAAATTGGACTATTGTAAAGTGGCCTTCTATGAGCCCTGACCTCAATCCTATTGAGCATCTTTGGAAGGAGCTGAAACATGCAGTCTGGAAAGGGCACCCTTCAAAACCGGACACAACTGGAGCAGTTTGCTCATGAGGAGTGGGCCAAAATACCTGCTGAGAGGTGCAGAAGTCTCATTGACAGTTACAGGAAGCGTTTGATTGCAGTGATTGCCTCAAAAGGTTGCGCAACAAAATATTAAGTTAGGGGTACCATCATTTTAGTCCAGGTCTGTTTCATGAGTTTATTTTTTTAATAATTCTGTTGAAGCATGGTTGAAAAACAATGTCTGACTTTCATTGGTTAACATTTATAGAATTTTATTTATTATTACTTTTGTCAGATTAAAGTTATTTCTGTGACCATTGTGACTTTTTTCTTTCATTGACCAAAGGGTACCAACAATTTTGTCCACGTCTGTATTTCTCCTTTCCAGCGAGGCGGCGGAGAGCTAACCAGAAGTACCCAAGAGATTCTCTCCTGGCTCAGCCTTTCACCCATCGCCGCAGCCCAGCATTTCCACCGCTGGTAGTACAACCAACATCTCCCCGCCTGAGCGCTAGCGGCGGGTCAGGGGGCGGAGCAGGTCGCAGTCGATCGTTTCCTAAGAGCCCTTCCCCGCTTACACAGACAAGCTGTCAGGATGAGGAACCCAGCTACCACCATGGAGCTCGTTGAGGCGGTGGAGCGGGCGGACGCGGCCCAACATCAGGAGTCTGAGGAGCAAGCGCCGCCTTTTCCCCAGGGGGTGGTCCAGGAGCGACAGGCACCGGAGGGCACGCCACGACCAGTCAACAGGCCAGCGGTTCCTCTGCTCACGACGAGCCGATTCCAATGGAAGATCCGGCACCCCCTGCACGCTGGCTGGCTGGCTGGCTGGCTGGCTGCATCGTCCACCACGAGCCGCCCAAGGAAACCCCGGAAGCTAGGGTTAGGGTGAACGGGCAGCCGGCAGCCCATCGCACCGTTGTAGAGCATGTCAAGGAGATGAGGGAACGGATAGGCAGCGCCATGCTGTTAGTCCGGGACCACCTGTGCAAGGCTCAGCAGGCCCAAAAGCGGCACTACAACTGGGCAGCCCAACCACAGGAATTCCAGCCTGGTGACAAGGTCATGGTCCTCGTTTCTCTGACTGCGTGCAAGTTCTTAGCACACTGGCTGGGACCCTACACCGTGGTGGAAAGAATCGGCCCGGTCACATACAGACTGCACCCGCTCGACCGCCAAAGACCTGACCAGCTGTACCATGTCAACCTCTTTAAAATATGGAAAGGGAACGAGGGCCAAGTCTCCGACCTTGTGACCACCGGTCCCCTGGTTGTTGACACCAACTGCAGACACTGGCAGTAGCGTCCCCAGCAGCGAGGAGCATGTGCACCTGCTCGTCACAGGCTGATCGGTCCCAGCTGCCCCCAATCAGCAAAGCGGCATAAGAAAGCCACGTGGCACGCTGACGGGGAGCATTTCGCCTCCATGAACACCGACACTAACCGCTCTTCTTTTACTCCCCACAGAAAGCAGCGTTTAGCCCGATCAGCCTAAACCACACGGCACTGTCTGACTGACGACCGGGAAATGTGTTGGAGAAGCCGCGGGAAAGAAGCCGCTGCCCCTTGCGCCCCGGACCAGAGAGAGGAGCGCGCGCATGTCGCCGCACTCCACCCCTTACCTGGACCTTTCCCCTGGAACACTACCCGACCTGCTCTTCCCTGCAGCATGACGAGGACACCAGTTCCCCCATTTATTGTGGGCACTTTTCCCCCGTGGACACTTTATTTTGTATATTTCTGTTAATAAAAAAGCCTGACGCCACACCCACTGTGTCTGTCGTTGGCTCCTCCCGCCACAATATATATATATATACACATACATACATTGCTATAATAATACACAAATAGCTTGTAGTTGAAAGAAGGTAAAACAAAACAAAGCTGTGAAACAGAAACACCCCTTTAATACCCTGTCAAGAATATGAAACTGCTTTAAGAACCCACCGTACACACTCCAGTCAGTCTCAAGAAGTCGACCTTTCCCGTCTCTCCATGAGATCTGTCCAGATCTAAATGTACTCTGGTGAACGTACACAAGCTTTCTCAGTCATGTCTTTACTGCTTCTTTCACATTCGTGTCAACTGTTGCTCTTTCACAGGCGCTACGAGTTTATCAATCAATCATTTTTATTTATATAGCGCTTTTAACATCACAGGTTGCATCAAAGCACTGAACAGTATAAAGCAGAAGAATACAATGATAGGGATGTAACATTGTAAGGAAACCTGCATGAAATGATAAAAGAAAAGGTTCTAAAATCAAGTCCAGCATTATGCAAATACACAAATTAATAAATTTTTGCTAATAAATGTAGTGTCTATTAACAGAAACATCAGCCCGGGGCAGATGTGTGTGCTGTAATGTAATTATTGTCCCATTCACAGTGTAAAATATAAAGAAATACTTGAAAATTACTTTGTTGATCTTTAATTGATTCTATAAGTTGATCTTTATAGTAATGACAAAAAGGCCACATAAAATGATTTTCCGTATCAAAATGTAATTGTTTCAGTGTAAGAATTAACGTTGAATCTTTGAATCAATATTGTCTGTTTATTCAAACATTGAAAACCATAAATATTTAAATGTTGTTTCTGCTGTTGATGATAATGTTGGAAAAATCTAAAAATCATAACATTCTAAATTCTCTAAAAAGTCTTTTTTCTTCTTTTTTAAACATATATTGCAATTAAAATAACAAACTAATCATTTATACTGATTTATCAGTTACTTAATTAGCAGAGATCAAGCCAAACCCCGCCCACTTCTTTACATCATCAGACATGCTTCAGTGCTCTGAGAGTGTTTATAGTGCTGTGAGTTTAACACTTCATGACTGAGAGCAGAACACAACACAATCTTCATCATCACACAAGACTCAACTACTACAATGAACAACATCCTCATCCTCATCTGGACTCTCACGCTGTTTGCTCAAGGTTTGTTTGATAAAAGTTGATGATTATTATTCATTCTTGAAATGTGAAATGTACATCAAATATTTAAATGTTATTTTTGTTTTCTCTTTCAGAGGTAGAGGACAGATCACTGTAACTCAGAGTCCATCATTAATAACAACAACTCGAGGACAAGACGTCACAATAAACTGTAAAACCAGCAGCAGAGTGTATGGTGGTGACTACTTACACTGGTACTTACAGAAACCTGGAGAAGCTCCTAAACTCCTGATATATAGAGTTAACAGCCTCCAGTCAGGAACTCCATCTAGATTCAGTGAAGTGGATCTGACAGTGATTTCTCTCTGACCATCAGAGGAGTCCAGACTGAAGATACAGGAGATTATTACTGTCAGAGTTTTCACTACCCAAACAGTAAATATGTGTTCACACAGTGATAAAGAGTCGTACAAAAAGCTGTGAGTCAGAGTCACAGTGACTGCACTGATACAGCTGAGAGATACTGCAGCTGATGATGAGAGGATCACAAACAACACAAACTCACTGAATCAAAGACTTCAGAGCGGATTCATTTATATGATATAGTTGTGAAACATCAGGCAAAAAGATCTTAGTCAATGTGCAGGAGACGTATTAGAGCAGAGTTAGACAGCAACAAAGTACATTTACATTAGTTTTTAATTTGTACTTTTGTTTTATTTTCTGGAAACTTATAACATTAACTTTTTACAAAGACAAATATCATACTTTCTACTCCACTATATTCTTGTCAATGTCCTTAAAGTAGAAAGACATTACTATGTACTATGTAGAGGTTCATTTTGTTTCCACTGATCATCTTTGAGATGTTTCTACACCTTGACTTGACATGCTTCTGAAAGGTCCCACGGTTAACAGTGTATGTCAGAGCAGAACCCAGCCATGAAGTACAAGAAAGTGTCCAGAGACCACAGAGACTGCATTGTATCGAGACACAGATCTGGAGAATTGTACAAAACAAAATCTGCAGCTTTGAAGATTCATAGAAGCACGTGGTCTCTCTTAATGAAAGACGTTTAGTAACAAACAGGACTTCTCCTACAACTGATCTTCTGGACAAACTGAGCAATTAATGGAGAAAGGCCTTGTCTAGACTGATGACCGAGAACCTGATGGTCACTTGAGTTGAGCTCCCATGATCATACAAGATGAGAGAAACCTACAGAAGAACAAACATCACAGAGACACTTCACTGATCTGGACTTTATGGTGGGGTGACCAAACTCAATCATCTCTTCGGTGAAGATGCATGAAAACACACCTGGAATTAAAAAAACACCTAAATGACCTCAGACTCTAAAAACCAAGATTCACTGGTTAAAAATCACCTTTAAAGTTATCCATATTAAGTTGTTTGCTATGAATATTACTAATCAAAAAGGAAGTAAGTTTACTAAATGTCTTCATGGAACATGATCTTTACTTAATGATTTTAGGAATAAAAGAAACATCATTCATTTTGACCAATGCAATGTGTTTGTTGTTACAGATATTCTTCAGCAACTTAAGACCGTTTAAACGGTGTGTGATTGAGTTTAATATCCGACTAACAATAAGCTTCAGGACAAACAAAACAGTTCTTAATATGTGTGTTGTTTTCTTCATACTTGTGTGTTAATGGAGAATTAGAAGCTGCTCTCATAAACTGAACTCAAGCTAATGACGTGTCAGGGATCTGAAGAGAGGACTCAAAAACACGGTGAGTGTCAACAGCTTTATTTAAGAAACAGGTAGACTAGATGAGAGAAGTGAACACAGTCCAGACAGTAGTCAGGCTGAGAGGAGACTGAGTCCAGCCCCAGATGACGGTTGACCAGAGAGGTGAAGACACAGAGAAGATAATGACCGGAGCTCTGATAGTATTGAGGTGAAGCCAGTCCACAGCCAGCTGGACAGGACAGGACAGGACAGAACAGGACAGGACAGGACAGGTGACTGACAAAAACCAAGAAAACAAAAACAACTCAGACAGGGAATAATCAAAGACTCTGAGATTGAGGAGACACAGTAGCAAACACTGACGTTAACACAACAGATAGAGTTATCAAACTAATAAATACAAGAGAGAAGACAAGGACATTATAAAAGTACAGAGAACACGAGGAACAGAAGACAAGACTAAGACAAACGAGGACTAAACAAGAGTCTGTGGTAACAGGAAACAAGGAGACAGAAGAAGAGAAGCACATGACAAACACAAAGAAAGAAACATTAAACAAAGATAGGACACACATGACGGTCAGGAAGGATCCTGACAGTCCAAGCGCGACATAAAATAGTTATAATGATTAAGGTCAGGTACAGTTAAAATTTCTTTAATAACAAAATCATTAGAAAACTCTGCATCGTCATCACTAAAAGTTATAATTAGCTATAAGTCTTTTAAACATTACACACTCGTGTTTTCTTCAGAGACTGTACTCATACACGCTCAACAATCTCTCCATTGTAAAACAAAAATACACAGCGGGATCAAACATTTAATGGCATATTTTAGAAAATGTCCCTCTCAAAAATGAAACTCAGGTCCCGATCTAACATCTGAAAATTGTACATGTTAAATGAAGCCTTTTTATAATGTAGATAAAAACAGAGAGAGACACTCCTGCTCCATGAGAACGAGAATATTTACATACAAAATAAGTCTATAGAATATATGAATAATGTGATGATAATGAATTCATCTGCGGTCTGAGACTGACAGCCGCTTCTGTGTCTGAAGATCATTTACATAGAGACACTTTTACATGAGAGTGTTTATAGTGCTGTGAGTTTAACACTTCATGACTGAGAGCAGAACACAACACAATCTTCATCATCACACAAGACTCAACTACTACAATGAACAACATCCTCATCCTCATCTGGACTCTGACTCTCTGTATTCAGGGTAAATATTTTATGAAAAATCACAAACTATACTACAACATCTCATATAGTCTAATAGTATAGTATAATATTTGGTCAAAATGTTCACTAAACAGCTAAAATGTCTTTTCAGAGAGCTGGGGACAAATGACAGTGACTCAGAATCCAGAAATAAAATCCATCAAACAAGGAGAAACTGTTACAATCAGCTGTAAAACCAGTCAAACACTTACTAGTTGTGGTAGCTGTTTGTCTTGGTATCAGCAGAAACCTGGAGAAGCTCCTAAACTCCTCATTTATTACATAAACAGCCTCCAGTCAGGAACTCCATCTAGATTCAGTGGAAGTGGATCAGGGACTGATTTCTCTCTGACCATCAGAGGAGTCCAGACTGAAGATACAGGAGATTATTACTGCATGAGTGTACACTGTCCTAGTAGCTGTGTGTTCACACAGTGATAAAGAGTCGTACAAAAAGCTGTGAGTCAGAGTCACAGAGACTGCACTGATACAGCTGAGAGATACTGCAGCTGCTCTACAACACAATCACACACAACACTGATCAGAAAACACACACACATAACACACGATAACATTACAACACAAATATTATATTCCTGATGAAACTAAGTCAGTGTTTTAGTTAAATATGATGTCAATCAATTCATTCAGTCACTTCTTCTGTCTTTTAAGAAATATATTTAAGACAATGTTTACTTTATGTATGAAAATAGCAAAACCGTTCTTTAAACCTTTTAATGGGTTTAAAGTAACAGTTATTAAGCAGGCCTTAGCATGGTTACTGTATAATATTTATGTAATGAGCGTATAATGAGCTTCAGTTTGCTTTTTAAAAAGTAATTTATAATATATTTTATGAAGCACATTAATTCACTACATAAGTACACTACAGGTATAAGTGCTATTTGCTAAAAGTGCATTCTTACGATGTTCTTAAAATGTTAATATTATTAATTTATTTAAATATGTTTTTTATTTTTTATTAGATTTATTTCTGTGTGTGTTATTAGCCTATCACTATTAATTTGATGTCTTATGTCTGTAATCCACGGGTCTAGATACAGACGTATAAAATTAAAACACAGATGCAAACCTGTAAAGCATTGATGGACTCTTCTTGTCTTTCACAGGCCGTGTGTGTGATAAAGCAGTCTATAACTTCTACAGAGTCTGAAACACAGCTGAAGAAAATATAAGTCACACTCAAAGATAAGATGAAAATCACATTTAAACTCTTCTTTTTCTTTGTTTGCTTCAGACACTGGAGGCTTAAGTTTGTAAATATACTCTTCATTTCTGCATTGTGTTTCTTCAGAAAATTGTATTTCGCTGCTTATATATTCAATGATGTTCTGTTTATGGTGTTATTTTCAGTCATACAAGTATAAGTGAAATGTTCTAGAAATGGATAAAAGATCATTTCACTGATCTTTTATTTGTTATGTTTTGGTCAAGATATTATACTCCTGTACTAGAATATATATCCTTATATATTATATTTCCAATATATTTATTTTTCTAAATAAAAATTAGAATAGCGTAATTTAAATATACTGAGAGTAACATCTGTTCTGCTTGACTAGAGAAGCAAACCCATCTGTTTCCGGTCCAGATTATGGACCAATCAAACGGTCTGAAAATCTCATTTTCATGGTCAGGGTGGAGTGATTGTGACGGTCTCAGAATAGAGCAGCTCTGTCTCCAGAGACCATGTTCAAACCCCAAGAGCTTTATTTGACTCCATTTACTGCTACTGATGGAGCTTGTGAAAAACACTACATGCGTCTTGATCTGTTAGTTGTGGAATGATGTGGTCGGACACAAACGGAGCTTGTTGAGAAGCTTTATTGAATGTTGCAGCAAACACAGCAGATTGAAAGATCAGCCAGTGCTTTGACACTAGAGCTCTCTTTCAGTCTTGAGTTACAGTAAATGACTACAGCTGCAGCACTAGACTCACGTGAATCCTGCCTGGCACAGGACACTCAGATACGGCTCATCTTCAGAGAGAAACATCAGCACTGCGAGCGACTAACAGCGACTCTTGTGGAAACGAGACGCCACGAGAAGCTCCATCATGTGTTACTCTGCAGACGCATTTCTCTCCCTTTTCCCAGCGTGCTTTGCTGAGGGTCAGGACGCTACTGCGCGCTGTAGAGGCCGTCCCGCTCGCTCTCTGCGCTGGTCACGACCCCCTCGGTGACCCTCTGAGTCGTCCAGCGTCCAGCCCACCTGCGCCCCTGTGGAGAGTAAGAGCTGAGCAGGCAGAGCAGTGCGGCTGAGTCTCCAGAGATCTGCAGAGAAGAGGGCGCAGCAGAGACACCGAGGGCTTCTCTGTGGGACCAGCTGCAGGAGACAAACACAACACATCTACAAACACACTCTTCTGCAGCGCCTTCACAGCATTTCTACAGGACTTTCAGCAGCAGACGTGAGGAGCGCAGTCACGATCACCATCTCATCACAGTTCATGTGATAAAACACAAACTACACGATCACTGCCTACATTTATATCAAACTTCAGAAAGAAAACTAAACTAAAGCAGGGCACTGACCGCCTGATTCCAGTAGTTTAGTGTTTTAGGATAAATATTCCGCCATGTTTTTTAAATTTATTTTACACTTAATAAAATATAACTATTTTAAGCTAAAATGTCGTGACCACAGTTCAGATGAAGTTAAGTTATGTTGCTGATTATAATAGAAAACATTAGAAATGAGCTGATATACACACAATATAGACGTTACAGAATCACTATACATTTTAATTCAATTAGACGCCATAAATAAAACTAAACACACAAGACACCGACTGATTAGTGTTTTTTCTGTTGAATATTTTTAAATTCTTTATAAATGAAATTTAAACAGAGATTTTGTGACTAAAATGATATCACTGTTGTTGTAGTTTTTTTTTTTCTTCCTTTCTTTTTGGTTTTACAAATCGTTCCTGTATTTAAAAGCACTGAATTATAAGAAGCAGCGCTAAATAGTCCTCTCATGTTTTATTTTTTTAAATACAGCTAAAAATGTGACTAATTTAAGATGAAATGTTGTGACACAGTTCAGATGAAGTTAATATTATGTTGCTGAATATATTAGAAAACATTAGAAATGAGCTGATATACACACAATATACAAGTTACAGACTCACTTTATATTTCAATTCTTCAATTCAATCTCATGAATGAAATTAAACACAGAAGACACCGACTGCTTAAATTTCATTAGGTTTTACATCCCAAAGAAAAATCTCTTTTAGATATTTTTCAACTTTTCAGTTCTTTATAACTAAAATTTAAACAAAGATTTTGTAACTAAAAATAATATGTTTTTAGAATTAGAAAATACAGAATCAACAGAATTTATATATTTTTTTGACAAATCGTTCTTGTTTTTAAAAAGACTGAATTATAAAAACAACGATAGCAAACGAGATTCAGAATCACTGACTGAACTACAGAAAGTAGCTGCTATATATATTCTGATATCAAATCGGTTTATTTTTGTATATCTACAAAAGAAGTTTAGTTACGTATGAACACAGAGTTAAAACTAATAAAGAAAATAAACCTGTAATAAATATTTTAATCATAAATTGTATGTCTGGAGAATTAAAAAGACTTACCGAGCACCAGTTTAGTTCCTCCACCGAAAGTGTACCACAGTGATACGATCTAATGAAAGACTCAGACAAAAACCTCTCTTCACTCGAGTGAACACAAACTCCAGCAGAGACACAAACACTTCAACACACTGAGAGAAAACACACATCATTAGTGAATATTAATTCACATAAACATGATTACAGTCAAATCTGTACATAAAATATTTGAAAATGATTATAAATCATTAGTACCTTCATGAAGAGTTAAAATGTGCACTAAAATGACCTGAACTGACTCTATTTACACATTTAACTAATCATTTATTCATTATTTATTCATGTTTTGCAGTAACTTATGTGTCAATATCTTACGTTGAGATCACATGACCAGCTGATTATCACTCATCTTTATCTCAATAAATCTATTATCAGACAACAGTGAAGAGTGTGTGTGTGTGTGTGTGTGTGTGTGTGTCTGTGTGTGTGAGAGTGTGTGTGTGTGTGTGTGTGTGTGTGTGATGATGGTCATCTCACATGAGGGAGTGATTAAGAACATGCTTACCTGCACCAACAGTTTTTTGACCTGGTCTGGCCTTCAAGTAAAGCAGAGCAAATATGGTCTTCTGGGAGAGGAGGAGCGGTGGCAACCAGCTGGTATAGATCTAAGACTGACCAGCCACCTTCTTTCACCATTTTAGACCAGCCTCTTAGAGTGTATGCCAGACATGAAATTTACAAATATCTGGGTCACAAATTCAACATCGCTGGGGACTGGAATGAACAAGTGACTGATTTAGAACATCAGTTTACCATCAGCCTGGATTTGATTGATGCATCACCTCTTCCGGTCATTATGAAGATTCAAGCGATTAGAGATATAGCTTTTCTAAAATACAGCACCATTTTGCAAATGTCCATATCTCACAGAAGGTTTTGTGTGAAATGGATAATAACACTGTGCAATTGGTAAGGAAATGGTTGTACCTCAATACGCACTCTACAAGGTGCTTTATCTTCCAGAAGAGACAGGATAGAGGGCCTCGGTGTCCCAAACTGCATGTGGGAATATATAGCCTCACGCCAGTCACATCTTACTAACATGCTGAACTGCGATGATACCAGCGTGAGGAGATTGGCGAGAGCATCTCTGCTACTGGACTTTAAAAGAAGGAAGGTACTACAGGCATGCGGAGGGAAGACAGCTTCTTGGGCTTTAAAAGGAAGAGCAGTGAAAGCTGGATGGAAGGGCGCAGGGGTTTGGTGTGTCGTCAGATTGGCCTGATTTAAACAATTTATGCTGGAGAACAGGCACGCAACTAAAGTGGATCCACAGCCTTCAGCCTGTAGAGGTCTCTGGACGCAGTGGTGGAGGATGCATCGTTACGTGTGGAAGCTAGACTGGATTATAACAACACCACATACTTCCTCTTATCAAAAACATCAAGGCAGACTCTCATGTCCATCCAAAGAGCTCATGTAATATGGAGTATTGGTCTAACTTAAAGCTTCAGGAAAGCTGACCAAATTGACCTGTGCAGACCACTCAGTGTCACACACCATATACAGTAATACCACCCTGAATGAGGAGATCCTCATATTTTGTGTGAAAGCCCGCCTGCAGGTTCTCCCCACAAGATACAATCTTTCTCTGTGGTTTCCTCATATACATTCCCTTCTGCATTTTGCATGAACCTCTACAACATCTGGAGTCAGTAGCGCACATCATGAATGGCTGCCCAGCATATAAAGGACTGTATATCGCAAGACATGACAGACTTGTTGAGCTTATTGCCGCCCAGATCCCTGTGGGACTGATGGACAGTTGTACAAACACACTATGGTACAGCCACATTGGTATAATTCAGTTACGAACATCTTTTTAGGCATTCCCAACACACCAGACATTGTTTACATATCCCAAACTAGTAAAACAGCCATTTATTTTGAAGTGTCATGTGCATTTGATTTGTTTATGGAGGACTCTTACTGTACAAAGATTCTGAAATATCAACCTTTACTATCTGCCACTGAGAGCCTGGGTTATAAGAGCCGACTTATTGTGCTTGTGTTTGGCAGTTTGGGTCATGTACACAGGCTGGTTGTTAGTGGACTTTGTATTGGGGGGTTACGGAAAACAAGGGCCAAACAGCTAGCAAAGTACTGCTCTATTTCAGCTGTCATAGGAAGCATGTATATTTGGAAAAGGCGATGTTTTTTGTACCCTTGAAATGGTAAACTCAAGGCAGTGTGCTTCTTGTTTAAAAACGTGTTGGAACTTTCAGAAGATTTGATTCCTAATGAATTTACCTTTGTAATGTGGAATCAAATAAAGTATATAATCTGTGAGTGTGTGTGTGTGTGTGTCACAAGAACCAGTGAAGTATCCACAAAAACGTGTTCCTTTAAAGATTAAATGTTTAAAACATTATGTTGTCACACAATGATTCAAAAATTGATTCTCATCAATCATATATTGGTAGAATGTAGAAGATCAGTGTTTGTTATTAGATCTGTGTCCTAACAACATCACAGTCTTTTGACTCCAGCTTTCAGCCAGAGAAAGATCGTCAGGTGGTGTCCAAACTTCCTCAAACGTTTCGACCTGAACCACATTACGCCTTCAGTTGATGGGTCAGCAGTTAAAGTGCCATCTTCTCCTGACTTCAGCTCAACTCCTCCTGTTTACTCCAAAGACAACAAGATACTCTTTCTGCTGCCTCCCTGACTTGAGAAGATCATTTACATAGAGACACTTTACATGAGAGTGTTTATAGTGCTGTGAGTTTAACACTTCATGACTGAGAGCAGAACACAACACAATCTTCATCATCACACAAGACTCAACTACTACAATGAACAACATCCTCATCCTCATCTGGACTCTGACTCTCTGTATTCAGGGTAAATATTTAACTAAATACTGCACTAAATATCATTACACACATCTTATGAAACAGTCCAATAACCACTGAATGTCTTATTTCAGGGATCCGGGGACAAGTGACAGTGACTCAGAATCCAGAAATAAAATCCATCAAACAAGGAGAAACTGTTATGATCAGCTGTAAAACCAGTCAGCCGATTTCTGGCTGTAGTAACTGTGTGTCTTGGTATCAGCAGAAACCTGAGAAGCTCCTAAACTCCTCATTTATTACATAAGAAGCCTTTATTCAGGAACTCCATCTAGATTCAGTGGAAGTGGATCAAGCTATGGAAGTGATTTCTCTCTGACCATCAGTGGAGTCCAGACTGAAGATACAGGAGATTATTACTGTATGAGTAGACACTACATCAACAGTAAACATGTGTTCACACAGTGATAAAGAGTCGCATAAAAAAGCTGTGAGTCAGAGTCACAGTGACTGCACTGATACAGCTGAGAGATACTGCAGCTGATGATGAGAGGATCACAAACAACACAAACTCACTGAATCAAACTTCAGAGATTTATTTATATGATGTTCTAAGGAGGAAATATACTTATTAACGCAATGTAATATAATTATATAACACTCACTAGATTTGACATTGCCTGAAGAAGAGTGTTAGATTTCCAAGTGTAAAGGTTTTTCCAAGTTCTTGCTTTTCTGAGACATTTATCAATCATTTATTTCACTTTCTAACTAGGATATTCAAATTTTATTCTCTTACTCTTCAGTTATTTATTTATTAGGAGTCGTTCAGGATCTCGTGGTCACAGATTCATATTTCATAATCAGATTCATATTCTACTGCAGGACTGATGGAAAATCACCCAGCCCTGCTATAGACTTCTGAACAGTTTGAATGAGCTCACAGTCTACTTTATTAACAGATTTCCACAGATCTCTGAATCCTGTTTCCTTTTCTAACTTCATTGACATTTTATGTCAATCACTACTGTTTGTAAAAAATGCTCTTGTGGCTTTAGTGGCAGAAGAAAATAACATTTTAATTAACATCTTAAAAAAATGATCCATTGTCCACTGCATTGCAGTCAAAAGCTGAATTTAAAAATATCACACAAAGAATCAAAATGCATTTCTGGATTGCAGTAACCTGTTATTAAGGTGCTGAGGAAAAAAGCTAAATACAGCTGTGAATGGGTTAAGTTTGTCCACATTCAACTATTCCCAGAAGTAGACTGGATCGCGCTCACGGTGTGGTTTGTGAGAAGGAGCACTCAATGAGAAAAATAAACTGAAACAGTTTTAATATTCTACAAATGAACAAAATAGCAATATAGTTGCAAGCAGGCAGAACAAAAAGACCACACGCATTAATGACGATTAAACAGAAGCAAACTGGAACTTAAATACACACAGGAACTGACTAAATTAACAAGACACAGCTGAAGACAATTAGACAATTAATAGAAAGTAGGTCACACTGAACACATGGGAGAAGACAAAACAACAACAAAGAGTCCACATGTGTGACGACCTAATAGGTACAAAAGTGTATTTTTAAAAAGGTACCGCCCAGTGACAGCTTTTGTACCTTTATGTCTGAGTGTGTTTGAAATACAAATAGATAAAAACAGCAGGTTTGAAATGATATGACATTTTTTGTATAGCATAGCAGACCAAAGAGTGAATGTAGGATATGCCCAACATAACAATTACATTGACCTCATTGTTTCAATTTTAGATTAGAGTTCAAAAGTAAAATATTATAAATGTGATTTTTAAATACGTTTTTGTTTACATATACTTGATACAGATACTAAAGTTCAATCAGAATAAACTCAAGTGTGAAACTGACATTGTTATTGTGTAAATTTCTCAAATCAAGGAAATCAATCAACCTGAGGAAACCTTCAAATATGCAAACAACACTGAAGACTTGTGTTTTGTGAAAAAAAATCACTCTTTATTCCAAAATATTTTTACATTGTTTATTTTCAGTTGTTGGTTTTATTGCTGGAAAATGATACTGATATGGACCGGAGGCTCAATGAGGCTCGCAGACTGATGATACATGGAGCCCACGACTGATCTAAATGATCCAGATAAAGATCTGTTACCTCTTCTCAATTGCCCTGTGTATCATCAGCCTTGGGCTACAGCTCTGACATTGTTCTTGTGGTCGTTAAAATAACCAGAAGACGCTGCTATTTGACATTACGTTAGATCATGCTCTAATTGCTTCATTAAGTTAAGGTTACATCAGACTTGTCTTACACTGGTAACGTTCATTTTAGACTCCACACTGATTCAATCAATCATTTCTTATATAAACTTGCCTTATACATAGAGGCATTGTCATGTTAGAGTCCTGTCCAAAAATATGTATCCACAATTCCCTAGAACATCATTGTATGATTTAACATTACGATTTGCACTCATGGATATTATAATAATAAATACATCCTTAATAATAAACTTAATAATAAAATTAATAATAAATTAAAGTAGTTCAACCTGTTTATTGAAGGGGAGACCCAATACTTTTGTTAATATAGTGTATAAAGATACATTTACGTTTGTGTTTATATACGCATTTACTTCAGTGTTTTATCTGTCTTTATCTCTTTAGACTGCTTTTAGACACATTAAATATTATTTTTTCGGCATGTTACTATTTACTGCAATAAGTACTGCAGGACTTTACCTCATCACTCTACAGAACTTACCTGCATTCTAAAACACTTACTTGTGATCAACAAACATTACTAGTACTCTACAACACTTACCTTTATTCAACAAACCTTACCTGTATTCTGCAAGACTTGCCTTTAGTCAACAAACCGTACCTGTACTTCTAAAACGCTTACCTGTATTTAACAAACCTTACCTGTACTCTACAGGACTTACCTTCATTCAACAAAGCTTACCTATATTCTACAGGACTTACCTGTACTGTACAACACTTACCTTTACTCAACAGACCTAATCTGTACTCTAAAAATGCTTACCTGTGTTTAACAAACCTTACCTGTATTGTACAGGACTTACCTTTATTCTGCAGGACTTACCTTTAGTCAACAAACTGTACCTGTACTCTAAAACACTTACCTGTTTTTAACAAACCTCACATGTACTCTACAGGACTTACCTTTAGTCAACAAACCTTACTCATATTTTACAGGTCTTACCTTCATTCAACAAACCTTACCTGTATTCTACAGGACTTACCTGTACTGTACAACACTTACCTTTACTCAACAGACCTAATCTGTACTCTAAAATGCTTACCTGTGTTTAACAAACCTTACCTGTATTGTACAGGACTGACCTTTAGTCAACAAACCTAATCTGTACTCTGAAACACTTACTTTTATTCAACAAACCTTACCTTTATTCTGCAGGACTGACCTTTTAGTCAACAAACCTAATCTGTATTCTAGAGGACTTATCTTTACTCAACAGACCTTACTTGTACTCTAAAAACACTAACCTTTAGTCAAGAAACCTTACCTGCATTCTGCAGGACTTACCTTTAATCAACAAACCTTACCTATACGTTACAGGATTATCCTTTAGTCAACAGACCTAATCTGTACTCTAAAACACTTACCTGTATTCTGCAGGATTTACCTTTAGTCAACAAACTGTACGTGTATTCTACAGGACTTACCTGTTTTCAAATCACTTTACCTTCATTCACCAAACCTTACTTACCTTTACTCAACTAACCTTTACTTATTTTTTACAGGACTCACCTTTTAGTCAACAGACCTAATCTGTATTTTACAATGCTTTCCTTTAATCAACAGAATTTACTTGTACTTTAAAACACTTACCTTCATTTAACAAACCCTACCTGTATTCTGCAGGACTTCCCTTTTGTCAACAGACCTAATCTGTAGTATAAAACACTTACTTTTAGTCAAGAAACCTTACCTGTATTCTACAGGACTTACTTTTATTCTGCAGGACTTACCTCTTATATTCAACAAACCTTACCTACCTGTATATTCTACAGGACTTACCTGTACTGTACAACACTTACCTTTACTCAACAGACCTAATCTGTACTCTCTAAAACACTTAGCTGTATTTAACAAACCTTACCTGTACTCTCTACAGGACTTACCTTTTAGTCAACAAACTGTATCTGTAATTTCCAAACACTTTCCCTTTATTCAACATACTTTACCTGGGTATTCTGCAGGACTTTCCTCTTCATTCAACAAACCTTACCTGTATTCTCTGTAGAGACTTACCTTAATCAACAAACCTTACTTATATGTTACAGGACTAACCTTTAGTCAACAAACTCTAATCTGTACTCTAAAAACACTTACCTTTAGTCAATAAACCTTACCTGTATTCTTCAGGACTTACCTGTTTTCTAAATCACTTACCTTCATTCACCAAACCTTACATGTATTCAACAGGACTTACCTTTAGTCAACAAACTGTACCTGTACTCAAAACATTTACCTACACTCAACAAACTTTACCTGTATTCTGCAGTACCTACCTTTAATTAACAAACCTTGCTTGTATTCTACAGGACTTACCTTTAAATCAACAAAATGTACCTGGACTCTAAAACAAATACTTAGTCAATAAACCTTTCCTGCACTCTACATTTACATTTAGTCATTTAAATGCACTTACAAAAAACACTCCAACAAACCTTAACTGTATTTTAAAACACTTTATTTAACAAACCCTAACCTGTTTTCTGCAAGACCTACCTTTATTCAACAAACCTTACCTGTGTTCTAGAGGACTTACCTTTACTCAACAGACCTTCCTTGTGCTCTAAAACACTTACCTTTAATTAAGAAACCTTACCTGTATTCTCTACAGGACTCACTTTATTCTGCAGGACTTACCTTTAACCAACAAACCTTACTTATACTTTACAGGACTTACCTTAGTTAACAGATCTAATTTGTAAATTCTAAAACACTTACTTTTATTCAAGAAACATACCTGTATTCTACAGACTTACCTTTTATTCTGCAGGACTTACCTTTAGTCCTACAAACCTTACCTTTATTCTACAGAACTTACTTTTTCTAAATCATTTACCTTCATTCAACAAACCTTACCTGTGCTCTACTGGGACTTACCTTTATCCAGCAAACCTTACCTGTATTCTAGAGACTTACCTTTACTCAACAGACCTTCCTTGTGCTCTAAAAACACTTACCTTTAATTAAGAAACCTACCTGTATTCTACAGGACTTACCATTATTCTGCAGGACTTACCTTTAACCAACAAACCTTACTTATACTTTTTACAGGACTTACCTTTAGTCAACAAACTGTACTTGTACTTTAAAAACACTTACCTGTTTTTACCAAACCTTAGCTGTATCTCTGCAGGACTTACCTTCCTTTAGTCAACAAACCTTACCTGTATTTTACAGGACTTACCTTTATTCTGCAGGACTGACCTTTAGTTAACAAACTGTACCTGTAATTCTACAACACTTACCTTTATTCAACAAACCTAACTGTATTCTACAGGACTTACGTTTAGTCAACAAACCTTACCTGTATTTTTACAGGACTTACCTTTATTCTGTAGGATTGACTCCTTAGTTAACAAACTGTGTACCTGTACTTTCCAAAACACTTACCTTTAGTCAACATACCTTACCTGTATTCTACAGGACTCCACTGTTTTCTAAATCACTTACCTTCATTCAACAAACCTTACCTGTATTCTGCAGGACTTACCTTTAGTCAACTAACCTTACTTATAATTTACAGGACTTACTTACCTTTGAGTCAAAAAAAAAAACCTTGTTACCTTATTACCTTTATTATGCAGGACTGTACTGCAGGACTGTAAAAAACTGTACCTGTAATCTCAAAACACTCACCTGTATTTAACAAACCTTGCCTGTGCTCTACAGGACTTACCTCTTGAGTCAATAACTGTACTTGTAATTTAAAAACACTTACCTGTATTTAACAAACCTTACCTGTGCTCTACAGGACTTAACTGTATTCTACAACACTTATCTTTAGTCAACAAACCTTACCTGTATGTGTAACAGCCCTGGAAAAGCTTAGGGGAAATAACCACACAGTGTTATTCTGACGATGTTTCTTGATGAAGACTTTTACTCCTATCGTACACAATCACATTACATTTCACAAAATCAATCATGAAAGCAAATCCGTCACTGTGCTGATATACTGTGTTGCATAAAACAGACAAACCCATTTTTATATGCAAACTGTTCCATACATTTTATAATTGCTTTGTAATTGTAGTAAATAAAGTAATTTCTAAAGTAATAACTGTAATCTCTTATACAACCTTATAACGATTATCAAATGTATAACTGAATGTAACATGTAATATGTGCATCTCACTAGATTTGTGAGAAGGGAAATCACCTTGCATCCATGTGCTGCACACTCACAATATGTGCCTCAATAGTGCAAGAAAACACTATTGGGCAGTGAATATCACACTCTTTCAACTACTAATATAAAGGTTCATACTCTTGGCATGCATTATAAAAACACACAGTGATGGAGTTTGTATGATATCATGGTAATATTACTGTGAAAAGCAGGAAAATAGAAACACAACACTTCCTCAGCAGGCTCTGAGTCGCATGAGGAAGTTTTCGCGACTCTCCCCACAAAGGTATATTACTACACCCAATCAATTGCTCCCAGAAAATGGATGCTTTCACTTGGCAATCGCTGCCAAATCAAACCCGCACCTACACCATTATTTTCCCAGGCTCACACACACTCCTGAAAAAGAGCCGTCTGTGTTAGATAAACTACTGAATGGAATGAAATATATTGAACCAAACCAAATATATTTCCATTTAGACAGAACCGTTACAATGGCAAACTTGAACCATTTTAGACCCATACCATTTAAAGTGAACAAGCCCCCAAATACTAATTTTATACTACCTGTACATATGCTAAAGAACTTATCTGTACTCTATAAGACTTACCTGTACTGTACAAATAACTAACCTTTATTCAACAAACATTACCTGTATTCTACAGGACCTAACTGTATTCTATAATAACACTTACCCTATTCTACAAGCCTTTACCTGTATTCTACAGGACTTAACTGTATTATACAACACTTACCTCTAGTCAAGAAACCTCACCTGTACTCTTACAACATATACATATAGTAATAACATAATTCTAGAACAGGTTTTTGAAGTTTCCTAAATAATGACCCCCAAAACACTTTTGCAAATGTTTACTGTTTGTTGTTACTAATGGAAAGAAGCTAAGCCCTAATTTGTGTTTCCATCTTACTGCAGATGTCTTTTTATCACAACCTATATTAGCATTTTGAATTTATTCAGCCATGTAAGAAGCACCACAAAGTTTTGAATAAGGGAAAATGAAATAAAATGTGTATTAAAAATCGCAAATAGCAGTAATTAACATGTATGTTGCGTCTTCGGGTTTCATAAGGGATATTCACAAACACTAATAAATGTGATTTGGCTCTAATTCAGTTCACGCGGAAACACCGTTAAGATTGAAGATGACTCATATGCAAATTAAGTCAATAAAGCAATATAAAAACATAAGTTTATCCGTGGACTCACCAGCAGATCAGATGTGATACTGATCACGAGACTGAAGCAGCACAAGTTTAATCTTCATACATTCTTTTCAAACATCTACTGTGACGACATAAGCCCTCAAAGAACGCTCGTACACACGTTCTAATTCTTTTTATTAGTCTATAGAGCCATTCATTTAACAGCAGCGAGAAAGACCAACAAAAACACTTCCTGTTCCCCGCAAGTATAAAAGACCCGTTACAAAATAATGAGATCAACTAAAATAGAGTATCCTGTTCAGTAAATGGGAGAATAAAGAGATATGGCGTGTTATAGGTTCCTGTTAATGATTTTATGATATTTGTCATTTAAAATGTAATGTTAATGATTTAGAAATGATCCTATAGGCTATGTAGATACCTGATGTGTGTTTAATAGAATTATTTGAAGCTACATCCACAAGTCATTACAACAAATGGAGTTTACAGGTAGATCTCCAGTACATTTTACATAGACTGATTTTAATATAAATGCAAGTGTCCATATATGTTGTTTTTATGGCAAATACTTTCAGATAAATGTATTAGCTCTATATTCATTCTGTGTTAATTTCCAACAATGCATTACGTTAACTCTATTAAAATGAATATTAACCATAAAATGACAATATAAAATGTCCACTAGATGACAGAGTACCAAAAAAGTCTAGGGTCACCATCACAAACCACAACACAGACATAAACAAGGTGTGTATCTTTCAAAGTCAATTCATTTTTCATTGTGTTTAGTATTTAGTATAAGATGAGAGATCATAGAGACAAGTCAATAAATCAAGCAATTTCTACAATTACAAGCAGAAAACTCTTGGTGAGCTCCATTGTGTTTTTAATGCAGCTCACTTTATTTTATTTATTTTTAATGCACACTGGTTTGATCATATCAGCAAATTTCACTATAGGGACATTTATATAGACAAAATAGCTTACACGCCATATTAAAAGAAGCAATAGCTGCAGCAAATAATAATACAATTTATGCTCATTTAACAGATTGTCACCCAGACAACATGATATCTGTAGACTTCTTTTTAGTCCTTCCCAATTTATGACCAATGTTGTTTTGTTGCTGCACTGTGAAAATGTGCTTTTCCTACATACATTTTTTCTGTTTTTTTAAAAATTATTGCTTCATTTGAGGAAAAAGTGAGTCAAAATTAAGTGAGAGATTTTGCTTGAAAGCTTTGTCAGTAAACTTACAGTCCCTCCTAATTTAAGAGATTTTTAATATGTTTTGGCTGAAAAGATTAGAAACAGTCTAACTAAGACTATATATATATAAATACAGAAATATTAAAATAACTAGTTCCAAGAATAGAGTATTTTACAATGAAACTAAAAACATGAAGATCCATGCTGATTCATTGATTCGTTCACTAAAGACATAATTCATTCAAGTCTTTCTTAATGAGTATCTATTGAATCATTATTCGTTAGTTTAAAGCACATTCATGCATAAACAAAACTCCATTCAAAACTATTTTCTTTGAGAAACAAGAGGCAAAATCATGAAAAGCGTTGCGAGTCAGACAATGTAAAGTCATTTAATATCAGCGTCACGTTTATTGAACTGTTGAATGAAATCTTGCAAATTAAACGTATAATATTCATTAAAGCCGTTTTAAATAGTTAAATAATTAAAAGTGTTCAGGTAAACAATCTATTATAATTATTACATTTAAATAGAAATGAATAATTGCATAAATATTCAACTCGTGCTGACCTTTTACCTTGGCGATGCGGAGACAGCGTAGCGGTACGTGAATGGCGTCTTTGTTGCTATGAGCAACGTGTTATGAGTTCTGACTGAATATGAAGTACTGAACCCATCTTGCTCATTAGTTTGTGAGACGAGGAGACATTTGAGTATTTCTGATCAGATCTTGTTTCCTTTCTGAAGCTCATCGGAGGATTCGAGAAGACTTTATTTCAGGCTAGTCAGCGGATTTTCTTGGAGAAGAAGTTTTTAAACTGTTATTTGTTCTATAACTGAACTTTATTTCTGCCATGTCTTGCATTGTTATTGTATTTCATTTATTCTATTCATTTCTTTCTCTCCTATTTTCTTTTTTTTGAGGTTTGGAGGAGGTCAGTCAATGGCTCCTCGAATGAAAAGACAGTATGTTTTTAATGGATTATTTTGGATATTTATTATTGGTATGTGCATTGTTGGCGGCTTGATCATCCTGTTATATTTAAGTTAAGTGATGTATCTTGTTCCACGTGACAGATAAACTGTGTGTTTGATTAATGTTTGATATGTTTGATTATTGACTGTTAATAAAACAGTATGAAGTATTGTAGTGTAATATTTCAGCCTCAGACATCCCAGATCCAGGAGCGCTGAAGGTATCTCTCAGACGGCTGCTCAGGGATGACGGGCTCTGATGATCGTGACCCAGAGCAGCCCCTGAGCAGAGCTGCCAGGATACATGCACCTCTGCCTTCCTGACCTGGCTGTTTCTGTGTCCTGATCAGCCTCACAGGAAAGAGAGAGCGGCAGGCGGCGG